>NW_025963890.1:10903490-11440990 GCF_023055435.1 Haliotis rufescens
GCTTGTTTGTCAAAGCTTTTACTCGATCTGGCGTGAGCCACGACTAGTGGATCGGAGCAAATGTTTGCAGAGCCTGTTTGGTATCCACGGCTAGGAAAGGGAGATAACTGTGGTGAGCAAGAAACACAGGGACACGGACAGTGGTTGTTAACGCGTTCGATCGTCAAGCAGGTGGTCGGTGTTCGATTCCCGTCTTTGGTACATAATAAGTGTAACCAAGTGTTGATTAACATCTTGGTGCTATGACAATATGGTAAAAGCGGGACATTAATTGTATGTTTGTTTGGTGTTGTTTGTTTGTTGTTTAACGCTGAGCCCAGCATTATTCCAGCTATATGACGGCGGTCTGTAAATAATCGACAACCCAGTGATTGACATCATGAGCATCGATCTCTTTATCATCATATCAATCTCTGTCAAAAGCAAAATCGATTGTACCTAACGATTACAGAAGTAGGTCAAGATGCGATCATTAAAACTACATTTAATGCAAGCCTAAGCAAATGCATATTTAATGTTGAAAAATATAGATCATCTGTGAAGATATATACTAAAAATCCTGTACCACAAGTCAAGTCAACGGTAAGACAACTAATCCCCTGACAAAAACCACACGGGAACATATGGTACAGGTCAAAATTGGGAATTGCATCGAGGATATTTTATGTCACGTCATCCACATGTCTCCCCCAAAAACCCTTGAAAGCTTTACTGATGCCTTCCATGTTGTCACCTTGATCAAACAACTTCTGAGCAAGAGTCTGGACAATCTTGGTAGAAAGAACATGGTCGGTTGTACGTCAGGAGGAGCTGCAATAATAATGCTCGACATACATCCTTCTTGTCATACGATTTTCATTAATCGACATATGAAACAGATTAATTAATTCACTGGTCTCTTTTGTTCCAGTTCAGATGGGTACATATGTGGAAGGGAATTGGCTATTTGATCGTTAGTCATGCCTCGGCAAAATTAACGCTGACATCAGGAAACTCGCCAGTTGAAGTTCGGTCTCAGAGGTTGAGGCAAAGCTTTGGTTGTTCAGTACCTAATGAGAGATTATATTGCCGTTTCTTTCACTTCACTGCGCTTTGAGATCATTGTGGTGCAGTAGATGAAGCGGCCATAAATGTTCAGGAGCCAATGATTGACTACGTGTTGGGAGAAGATTTTGGATTGTGGGGGATGACAAATGATTAACTTTCGGTCAGTTAAAATAGTCTTCATCGAGCAGAGCAGCAAACGTTAGGCTTTCCCCGGGCCTCTGACAGACAACGGATATGCCAGTTTGCATAAAATCTCACGACTTTTGAAGGCGTTCTTTTATAACAGACATTTGATTCGTTTGACGAGCCAACCAACTACACCTATGTAGAAATGAAATAAGCGATTGCACGTGCAATTCGAGATGTCGTGTGTACAGAATGGTGAACAAATCAACCGGATATGCGTGATAATGGAGTAGTTTATTATCAGAGTTTGAGCAAAATGGATGAAACTGTCCGAGGGACATTATACACGGTTATAACAATAAAGTGACGTCAAAAGATTTATTTATATCGTGGGGACTCTCGGAGGGGCTGCGATTGTGAATGTGGATCTATGCCAACTCACGTTCGGAAGAAACGTTTTGATTGGTTGTTGATTTCAAACTCACACGCAAAATAAATATTGTACTAACTCAGTGATAAGAGAAATGTGTTTGTGATGCGGCTTCCGAAACGATGATGTGTCGGGGGCTGGTTCCAGGATGTATATCCCAACAGGATGAGGATATGATACACTGAATTATCGACGATTCCCGAATACCAGAATAACCGAGGTTAAACCTAGTTGCAGGTCTGGATCCTAAATGATGAACCTTGGCTTGCCAGGATATTCAGGTGGCACGACAGAGTATAACGCAGTTGTCTCCCTTGTGTGTCCACTGATGAAAGGGCATAGGCGCACAACCATATATCGGTTTATGTTTTGGTGATCATATTACAGGAAAATCTATTTCATCCCCAGTCTGTTTGGAGCGTAACCAGCCTAACCACCTGATCCCGTTAGTCGCCTCTTACGACAAGCATAGTCGCCTGGTTTAACGGTATTTCAGTTTAAAGAGTGTCAGCTATGTCATGGACTGGGATGTTAGGCGATAACTACTATGGTACAACCCACGAGCACGCATGGTACTTCAAAGAGAAGCAAAATCAGGTCTAATCTCCTACGATCATATGTGTCCCTATACCTAAGGGACGCTACTCTTTACAGTGAATTGTTGCTCCTTTGAAGACGGGGGCACGGGTGGCCGCGATTCGCTGTGCAGAGTTGCGTCCCTTGGGCACGCCAGAAACCTATGATTGTGGGTTCGAATCCAGGTTCGCCCCGATTATGTTTCTAGGTTTGTCAGTACCATACCCGTGCTCGTGGGTTTCACCGAAGTGGTAAACGTCTGAGACTTGCATCACTTCGGGCTTATCTCCCACATTAAGCTGACACACCGTGATATAGCTGGAATACTGTTAAAAGCGGCGTAAAACCAAACTCACTCACTCCTTTGAAGACGGGTCCATCCATGCCCTCATGTTTCATAAAAAGAAATGTTTTGGATATATTCTACATACCTCACGAACCACATTCGTATCCCTACATCACTACATCGCACCCTTGCAACTTTAAAACACAAAAACAGTTCATGTACATCATATTTGCTCAAACTGACACATATTATCACGATTTCTCAGTAACACTTCCCGGTCACACGTGAACTGGCCAGACAATTACCATACACTATTCCATAATACATTAAAAAGCGTTTTACAACCTGTGTCAATATATCATAAAGAATTTGACAAAGGCTACCACCCAACTGATCTGACAAATCCCACGACACGCCCATGTGTATACATGGCAGCAGAGGTTTATGCTTAATATTGATTCTGTATGTAGAGTTCCTTGAAAAACATGAATGCAGATATATTCCCCTGGTTATTTTCATTTGCAGCTATGACGTACTGTGAAGGGACACAACTTGTCAGTAACCTCACCTTTCCAAATACTGATGTCCTTGGAGAAGTACTTTTAACTAGTCTATGTTATTCGACTGCATCAGGCAATATGGATGATTTATTTACAAACGCCATAACCCAATATTTGAAATTGGCGCCATATTTCGGTCGAACTTAAAAGTGAAAAAAACCTTTCTTCTTGTGAGAGACGAGATTGTGTCTTTGTCCATGAAACTTCTAGATATTTATAGTTTGAAACAGTTTCTTGGGGACCTTAGAAACCTATGATTGTGGGTTCGAATCCCAGTTTGCCCCGATTATGTTTTTAGGTTTGTAAGCACCATACCCGTGCTCCTGGGTTTCACCGAAGTGGTAAACGTCTGAGACCTGCATCACTGGGAACAGAAACAGTTTGACCGTACCACCATGGTCCGTGACCTCAGTCGGGACTTGCGCTTGGTATAATTTGGCAACATCGTTGAATATGAGATCTGAAGTTTGATGAATTCTGCTATATGAGCAAAGCGTGGTGAAATAAATATTTGGAAATTGAACTATCTATAATATATAAGAAAACATTACTTTTTATCAGCGGGGGTATACAAGAATTACTTTTTATCAGCTGATATATACAATAAATTACCTTTTATCAGCGGATGTAGACAATAAATTTCTTTTTATCATCGGATGTATACAGATTTACTTTCTATCATCGGATGAATAAAACAAATTACTTTTTATCAGCGGAGGTATAAAACAATTATTTTTCGATTTTTGGATGTATGCAACAAATTACTTTTTATCAGCGGAGATGTACTCCATATTACTTTTTATTATCGGGTGTATACAACATATTACTTTTTATCAGCGGAGGTATACAGCAAATTACCTTTTATCAGCAGATGAATACAACAAATTACTTTCTATTAACGTATATATATTACAAACTACTTTTTATCAGCGGATGCATATCAAACTTACAAACCCCTATGTTAAGATATCAGCTGTACAATATGAGGGTAGCGCATGGTGTTCATACCAGTACTTGACTTGAAACCCATACCGAACTAATTCATTTATCTGGATACAATTTACTACTGAAATCAGTCTCAAAACGGATACGCCACGCCCACATTTAGTTCCTGAGGTGTCTGAGGGTTTCGATGTTTTCATACACTGTTCCAGCCTCCTGTCTCGTTGCCCGGTTCGTCGCACCACTTATCCCAGCATGGCCTCCTATTTCAGAGTACGTCAAGTCATCAGGTCTTGTTATAGTTGCGCCATTCAATGACCCAGAGCTGGAACCACCCTTCCTAGATGTGATCCTACGCTGCCACAAGTTAATCTTGTCTACAAGACTGGCAACCTGTAAGTCTGTGTCGGCAGCTGCGTCCTGGGGAAACCTTTGCATGGTGAGGTAGTCATTTGTGGTGCTAATGGTTATAGAACTTTGCCTAGCTATCGTCTTTGGGACGCTTGGAAGGTCCCTGAAGTTTTCACATTTTGGCGGAGTTGGGGGCGCCCGTGGATTAAACCACATCTGTATATAATCGGCGTCAAGGTTGCTGCTATCTGGACAACAGGCCTCAGGAGTGGTCTGCGTTTGTGCTCTCCCTGTAGGCTTGGGTAATACATCTGGAGGACTTGTTGTTCGTGTTCTTGGGGGCAATGGAGGAGGTACGTTGTCATATACTGGAAACGTGTCACAGTCAGTATGGGAGGCAGGCTCCTGGGAAACTTTGATACTTCTCATGTATGTTTCCATTCCCTCTTGGCACTGCCTTAAAGCATATTTATATTGAGCACCGTCGGAAACAGACCTGTCTGGTTTGGCCACCCTGAACATCAGCGGAATAGCAACTGGGATCTCTAAGAGTATATTACATTGGTTGAAAACTGAGGACACCACAACTGAAACATCATGGTGACATTCGCTCAGCCTCAAAGTCCCAGTAAATACACATGGGGTTACAGGAACATGTCCATACAACATCCTGGCAACGCAGGGTAGTCTGATATCAGCAACGATATCCTTAATTTGCAAGACAGGAAACTCAAGTTTTTCAGTCTTATGCTTGAGGACATAGAAAACCCCTGTGGCATCAATGGGTAGGAGTACCTGTCGATCAGCATTGTCTGTACATAGAAGAAATGTCTCTTCCCGAGTGATGGTTCTAAAAAATATGGATTTTCTTACTTTGACTGTAGCCACATACAAGTTGACAACTGTGAGGACATCGCCAGGGTAGAGAACTCTTGGTTTTTGGGTTTGAGTTTTACTGTACGCCTGCAATGCAATCACTTCATCTTCTCCACCTATAAGAAACGTGTGGCAATCTGAAGCGGCAAGTTTCGCCACCTGGCGGTAGTGGGGAACAGGCTCGTGTTTGGGCATGGATGAGACGGCAAACCATCCTGAAAGAAGACAAACTTTGTGAAACTGATTGTAACTCAGAAGTGAGTGAGTGAGTTGGGTTTAACGCCGCTTTTAACAGTATTCCAGTTATATCGCGGCATGTCAGCTTAATGTGGGAGGAAAGCCCGAAGTGATGTAGGTCTCAGACGTTTACCACTTCGGTGAAACCCACGAGCACGGGTATGGTGCTGACAAACCTAGAAACATAATGGGGGCGAACCGGGATTCGAACCCACAATCATAGGTTTCTGGCGTGCCCAAGGGACGCAACTCTGCACAGCGAATCGCGGCGCCACCCGTGCCCCCGTAACTCAGAAGTAGTTTACTGTGGTTTCCATACAATGGAACCTCGTCAATCTAATTTATGTGTCTGTTAATGTTAGCGAATTTGGTTGCAGCCCTTGACTGACATCTAACAACGAATTTGTAAGAGAACATACCGCACGTCAATGAGTGAGTGACATTATTCCAGTTATATCACGGCGTGTCAGCTTAATGTGGGAGGAAAGCCCGAAGTGATACACGTCTCAGACGTTTACCACTACGGTGAAACCCACGAGTACGGGTATGGTGATGACAAACCTAGAAACATAATCGGGGCGAACTGGGATTTGAACCCACAATCATAGGTTTCTGGCGTGCCCAAGGGACGCACGTCAATGAACCTGACTCATCAGAGTTATGTAAAATGTACTTCTCGGCAATGTGTACCATAGTTTGGTCAGAATACCGATACACTGTGTGCCGAACGAACGTTTTATTCACTAGCTCTTGCGCGGGTGCAATGCTACAGTGTGAAATGTTGCTTGTAACATAGCCAAATATTCATTTGAATTTAATAACAATCAGGGTTTGGGGGAAATGTCGTCAGATATTACCATGATCCGGTCTATGTTTTTAAAAGCAGTATACATTACGTTGACCATAGAAAAAAGAACGTTATAATTAAGAGAGAGCTTGGTTAAGACCAATACGTTACATATTCCTGCAACAGCAACACGGCTACCGACGTCCCTTCTTACCATGTGATCACGGAGTATCAATGACAAAGAGGGCGCCGGTGTCCTCGTTTTCATATAAATGTTTGAATAAACAGACGAACAAATGCCATTATGATACATAACAATCTTATCGTTGATGCTCATAACTCTTAAGCACCTGCATCTGACAAACTGTATGTTTGTTTTGTTGTTGTTCCTGTTACCCTAATGGTAGTCAGTGTAAAACCTTCTTTTTCTCTTGTCATTATTGTTAACTCGTTCATACTACTTTGCATTTACCATAAAGAACATGTGTATGACTGTTTTTTAAGTATATTATTACTGTCCTATATCCATTACGATTGCGATAATAATTACAATTCCTTTAAGTCCATGTCGTAATAGCAATCATAGATGCTCATATGCATAGTAAGGGGTAATTACGTCAAACTCGTACATGTACACATTTGTCAATAGTGTATGCGTTATAGTTTTTTCATTAACCTTTGTTTCATCAAAACTTCACGCTCTATTGTTGATGTTACGAAAATGACCATTTCATTCTTCTTAAATTTACTGAACCAAATACATTGCAACTGTACTGGACATACTGTGAACATTAAAGTATTAAGATTTTGAATTTTTTTAAATAAATAAATTCTTAAATGTTGGAAAGGCCGAAAAAAGAAACCTTAAATATGAAGAAAGAAACGTGCATAGGACAAATAATATTGAAGCTTTTGATACTTGCAGCAATGTGTCTCTTTTATGACAGAACCTGTTCATTATGCTGCAAAACAAGAATTGTGTCATTATTGATGCTCACGTATGCATGCAAAGAGATCTTTATGGGGCAAAAGTGCGTAGTACATCTACATTGTGAGGACAAATCTATACACACAAGCTGCCCTTTGATGTATTGTTACTTACCTCCTCTACGTTCATAAATACATATAAATATATATTTACACATTTGAGCAACTACGTTCATTGGAGTCAAAATACTTCCCGGTTTTGTACGAATACATTTCATTATGAATAAAATACTCTGTTCTTGCCTTCAATTGACGTTTTTTAACGTAACAATTTTGTGTAATGTTCTAATTTAATCATTTATATGTTGAGGAGTCGCATTGTCGCGATGTCACGCTTTGGTTAATTCTGTCACTTTTGACAACGCGTCAGTGTCCCTTGTAGGATGTCATAGGTTGTTTTTTAAAATTTTGTATTGGCAGCGACCTACAAAATCCTATTCCTGTGAGTGAGTGAGTGAGTGAGTGAGTGAGTGAGTGAGTGAGTGAGTGAGTGAGTGAGTGAGTGAGTGAGTGAGTGAGTGAGTGAGTGAGTGAGTGAGTGAGTGAGTGAGTGAGTATGGTTTTACGCCGCTTTTACCAATATTCTAGCAATATCATGGCAGAGGACAACAGAAATGGGCTTCACTCATTGTACCCATGTGGGGATCGAACCGACGCTTTAAACACTACACTACCCTATCGCCCCTCCTATAAGTAAGTTGTCTGAAGAGTAACAGTATATTTGCTTACATAATATATAAAAGTGTTTCGGTTATGCTTTCCGCTGTTTTTTTAACGATGCAGATTCAATAGATGTTTTCGATTATGTCATTTTTTTGTGTTCAGGTGTGAAAATATAGAATTAAGTTCACCATAAAGCCCCTATGAGGAATCCGCATCATGTACAACGGTAGGGAATCGTGGTCAGGCTCTACGACATGTTTGATTATGCCTTGTCTTTTTTCTTTGAAGAATGTTACATTCCTCAATTGATTAAAATGATGCCAACATGGATATTTCCTCAGATGTGTGTTAACGTATGTGCATAACAAAGAACCATTGCTTTCGGTCCTTGTTGTCACTAGAAAACGTTACAAGAAATCAGACAAGACAAAAACACTGTACGTTACGTTTCTGATCATAACTCATTTATTATAAATTTTTATTGGTTTTCACACACGTTTCATTCTGCTGGGGTCGTCCGGGACACCATGACCTTTATATTTGAAGAGGAAATATTTCATACTGATATTGTACACTGATTCCTCACAAACAGGTATTACTAGTGAGTGAGTGAGTAAGTTGGGTTTAACGCCGCTTTTAACAGTATTCCAGTTATATCACGGTGTGCCAGCTTAATGTGGGAGGAAAGCCCGAAGTGATGCAGGTCTCAGACATTTACCATTGCCGTGAAACCCACGAGCACGGGTATGTTGCTGACAAACCTAGAAACATAATCGTGTCGAATAGGGATCCGGACCCGCAATCATAGGTTTCTGGCGTTCCCAAGGGACGCAACTCTGCACAGCGAATCGCGGCGCCCTAGACGACTGGGCCACCCGTCCCCCCCCCCCCCCCCCCCTCTTCCCCCCCCCCCCCCCCCCCCCCAGGTATTACTAAGTACGATTCCGACTGTATCATCCATGTTAGAATGTGTTTATGAATCACTATCCCCAAGTGATGACACCAGGTGTTCGTGAAAAGGTGAGCGTATCCTGCCCCACCGGTGGCTCCCACCACAAACACACCTGCAAAGGCAAGGCAAGTATGCACTTGAGCAAACATGTAAATATATGGTTCAACGTCTGTTTACTTACCTTTGTAATCTTCAGGTATGAGTAGGGGTGCCCCGACCTCCACCGTGTGTCCAGTTTGAGGATCAATATTGAGACTGGTTGCTGTCACCTTGTTACACACACGCTTCTGGTACAACAACATGGGCTGAAGAAAATCAAAGTTGGACTTCTCCGTGGATATGTCATCATTGAGTGTATAGGCACACTGCACCACACGAGGGAGGGGGTACTTCTGTAGAATGTCCTCCAAGGAATATACCCCAGTTTCCCACTGCAGTTTTGGCTTATCCATCAGAAGGATGCTAGAAGAGGACAACCCTCTCTCTGGCAACCAAAGATCAACCTCCTTCTGCCAACTAGAGGACACTCTTCTTCTGCTCCTGTCCGGGTCCCTTGCGCATATACTTGATGAGCAAATAAAACACACTTCCTTGTTGGTTTAAAAATCTTTCCACATTGTGTGTATATTAGCATAAGTGTACAGCCCGCGAATAGCTGACAAACACCTTAACAACAAGGATTCGCTGTCGTCCTGTATATATGAGAATACAACTAGTAAATGCTTATTATATTACTTATTTACATTCTATTAGCACATGGGTGAACACGACTATGAGGTATTCACGCTTATTCACTGCTTCTTGAGTTGTTGAAATTAAATCATAACCACATTTTTTAACCATGTCGCCTAAAACTCGCATATTAGTTTTGATTCAAGTTAAAGTGCTTGCAGACAAAGTTTACGTTGATGTATTTTCAGTTGCACATTCCGTCCTCCGTATACTATACAATATAAGTACACATGCAGCATTGTAACATCCTTATTCTATTCTATTCTAGAATGCATCCCTATTCAAACAGCTCCCCCAGTAGTGCTGATTGTCTGTGACTGGAGGTATCATGAGTGCAATATCTGGTCTTGTAGTCCAGGGTCAGGACCTCTAAACTACTGGACAGTGTTTATTCGTCATCTCTTTTGTGATCTGAGGAAAACGTTTATTTCTGAGATATATTACAAATACCAAACTAGTAAATGAGATTTATAAATATTGCTATGTGTATTCATAATGGAATGTACAAAAGAAGTAGAGCTGTCTCTTGACCATATCTCTCTCCATGTAACCAGTTTTGTTGTTTTGGGCCTATGGTCTGTATAACTGTACGGAATAAATGGGGCACGAGTGGCCCAGACGTCTAAGGCGCCGCAATTCGCTGTGCAGAGTTGTGTCCCTTGGGCACTCCAGAAACCTATGATCGCGGATTCTAATCCGGGTTAAATTGTCAGCTCGTGGGTTTCACCAAACTGGTTTCTGACGCCCAGCTCTTCGGGTTTTCCTCTTTATCTCTTAGGCGTGAGGGGCGGTCGGGTAGCCTAGTGGTTAAAGCGTTCGCTCGTCACACCGAAGACCCGGGTTCGATTCCCGACATGGGTACAATGTGTGAAGCCCATTTCTGATGTCCCCCGCCGTGATATTGCTGGAATATTGCTAATAGCTGCGTAAAACCTCACTCACTCACTCACTCACTCACTCACTCACTCACTCACTCACTCACTCACTCACTCACTCACTCACTCACTCACTCACTCACTCACTCACTCACTCACTCACTCACTCACTCACTCACTCACTCACTCACTCACTCACTCACTCACTCACTCACTCACTCACTCACTCACTCACTCACTCACTCACTCACTCACTCACTCACTCACTCACTCACTCACTCACTCACTCACTCACTCACTCACTCACTCACTCACTCACTCACTCACTCACTCACTCACTCACTCACTCACTCACTCACTCACTCACTCACTCACTCACTCACTCACTCACTCACTCACTCACTCACTCACTCACTCACTCACTCACTCACTCACTCACTCACTCACTCACTCACTCACTCACTCACTCACTCACTCACTCACTCTTAGGCGTGATTTAATCGAATCCCAGTTTCGCCCTGTTTAGTACTTTTTTAGCCCGCACATACCTTTGCTCGGGTGTAAATGTCGAAGATCACTGCAGGTTGTCCTCCCACATCAAGCTGACAATGTTCAAAGCGGCCTTAAACCCAACTCATTCACTCATACGCTGTATCATGTCAACATCATTATGGAGGTGGTGGTGAATGAAGCGGCCATAGAATGTCTGCACGTGTTATTTAACAACAGACACAAGTGCGTATCGTCATATCATCTTGTCATAATTTGGGGGACGTTGTGGTCGAATAATGATTTCGCACAGAAGACATAAAGTCAATGAAATGCCTTTCCACTGTAGTGTCTGATTAGACGGATGTAAGTAATATTGCCAATGTTCGTTGAGGGGTCGATAACTAGTGTCTGCAGTTCGTAGTTGTTGTTAAGAAAGAATGTTTACAATAGTGAGTGAGTTGGGTTTAACGCCGCTTTGAACAGTGTTTATTTGGGAGGAAAGCCCGGAGTAATGTAGGTCTCCCCACGGTATGGTGCCGACAAACCTGGAAACATGGCCAGGACAAATCTGGGATTCGAACCCACAATCTTAGTTTTCTGGCGTGCCTGAGAGATAAACTCCCCAGAGCGCATAGCACCTCCTTAGTCTCAGGTGCTCCTGCTTCCTTATCGTCATTAAACTTGTTTATCATTCAATAAGAACGAATATTCGAGATCACGTATACATGTATTTATAACTGGTCAATGTCCGTTTGCTTATTCAACTGACGCAATCATCGCGCCAAACCACACAAGGAAATAGGATAAATAAAGTTTAAGGAAAAAAACAAGAACGTTTCTCACGATATGTGTGGTAATTTTAGGATATGCCATGACACTTTGAGTTGCGAGGCTGTTATTGACATCAGTACGCACGTACACACACACACACACACGCAAGCACGCACGCACGCACGCACGCACACACACACACACCACACACACACCACACACACACCACACACACACACACACCACCACACACACACACCACCACCACCACACACCACATTTAAAAACACTGACACACCTACTCACACATCACTGACACACCTACTCACACATTAGCACTCACATATACACACCAACAATAGCCACACAAACCCCCTCGCTCTCTCTCTCACACACACACACACACACACACCACCACCACCACCACCACAACCACCACCACACACCACCACACACCACATACCAACACACTGACACACCTACTCACACATAAGCACTCACATCTACACAAACACAATAGCCACACAAACACCCTCACTCACACTCACACACAAAAACACACACACACACACACACACACACACACACACACACACACACACACACACACACACACACACACCACACACCACCACACACACACACCACCACCACTACACACCACATTAAAAAACACTGACACACCTACTCACACATAAGCACTCACATATACACACCAACAATAGCCACACAAACCCCCTCGCTCACACACACACACACACACACACACACACACACACACACACACACACACACACACACACACACACACACACACACACACACACACACACACACACCACCACCACCACCACAACCACCACAACCACCACCACACACCACATACCAACACACTGACACACCTACTCACACATAAGAACTCACATCTACACAAACACAATAGACACACACACACACACACACACACACACACACACACACACACACACACACACACACACACACACACACACACACACACACACACACACCACACACCACCACACACACACACCACCACCACTACACACCACATTAAAAAACACTGACACACCTACTCACACATAAGCACTCACATATACACACCAACAATAGCCACACAAACCCCCTCGCTCACACACACACACACACACACACACACACACACCACCACCACCACCACAACCACCACCACACACCACCACACACCACATACCAACACCTGACATACCTACTCACACATAAGCACTCACATATACACAAACACAATAGCCACACAAACACCCTCGCTCACACTCACACCACAAACACCCCTACACCCCACACACCCATAACCCCGGGCATGTGTGTTGCATACATATCATATCGCTTCCTTGTTACATTACAGTTGACGAGGAAGCGACAAAATAAATACATTATAAGAAGAACACAATCATGTCATGATCATGTTTTTTTCGGATTGATATGAACTAAACATAGCTACTTATATGATCATTTCATTTCCTCAGACAAAGGACAACTGAGATCAACCATTCCTCGGAGAAGTAGTGTGAATATATAAAGCTTTACTGAGACATGCATGACAGATGATAGGTCAATACCACGGGTTGCATGCCTGTGAATATATAAAGCCTTACTAAGACATGCATGGCAGAGGATAGGTCAATACCATGGGTTGCATGCCTGTGAATATATAAAGCCTTACTAAGACATGCGTGGCAGAGGATAGGTCAATACCATGGGTTGCATGCCTGTGAATATATAAAGCCTTACTAAGACAAGCATGGCAGAGGATAGATCAATACCACGGGTTGCATGCCTGTGAATATATAAAGCCTTACTAAGACATGCATGACAGAGGATAGGTCAATACCACGGGTTGCATGCCTGTGAATATATAAAGCCTTACTAAGACATGCATGACAGAGGATAGATCAATACCACGGGTTGCATGCCTGTGAATATATAAAGCCTTACTAAGACATGCATGACAGAGGATAGGTCAATACCCCGGGTTGCATGCCTGTGAATATATAAGGCCTTACTAAGACATGCATGACAGATGCACGGGTTGCATGCCTGTGAATATATAAAGCCTTACTAAGACATGCATGACAGAGGATAGATCAATACCACGGGTTGCATGCCTGTGAATATATAAAGCCTTACTAAGACATGCATGACAGAGGATAGATCAATACCACGGGTTGCATACCTGTGAATATATAAAGCCTTACTAAGACATGCATTGCAGAGGATAGGTCAATACCATGGGTTGCATGCCTGTGAATATATAAAGCCTTACTAAGACAAGCATGGCAGAGGATAGATCAATACCACGGGTTGCATGCCTGTGAATATATAAAGCCTTACTAAGACATGCATGACAGAGGATAGATCAATACCACGGGTTGCATGCCTGTGAATATATATAAAGCCTTACCAAGACATGCATGACAGATGATAGGTCAATACCCCGGGTTGCATGCCTGTGAATATATAAAGCCTTACTAAGACATGCATGACAGAGGATAGGTCAATACCACTGGTTGCATGCCTGTGAATATATAAAGCCTTACTAAGACATGCATGACAGAGGATAGGTCAATACCACGGGTTGCATGCCTGTGAATATATAAAGCCTTACTAAGACATGTGAGATGGGATTGGACGGGATTGGGGCTGAGGGCGTGTAGATTGGACGGGATTGGGGCTGAGGGGTTGCGGATGGGACGGGAATGGGGTTGAGGGGTT
The DNA here is from genome assembly GCF_023055435.1 of Haliotis rufescens. NCBI lineage: Eukaryota > Metazoa > Mollusca > Gastropoda > Lepetellida > Haliotidae > Haliotis > Haliotis rufescens. The sequence continues at coordinate 10,917,953 of NW_025963890.1, forward strand.
GGGGATGGGATGGGGTTGGGGCTGATAGGGTGAGGATGGGATGGGGCTGGGGTTGAGGGGTTGGGTATGGGATGGGGTTGGGGCTGATGGGGTAGGATGAGATCGGGTTCGGGCTGATGGGGTGAGCATGGGATGGGGTTGGGGCTGAGGGGGTGTAGAGAGGGGGGGATGGGCTGAAGGGTTGGTTATGGGATGGGGTTGGGGCTGAGGGGGTGTAGAGGGGACGGGGATGGGCTGAAGGGATGGTTATGGGATGGGGTTGGGGCTGAGGGGGTGTAGAGGGGACGGGGGTGGGGCTGAGTGGTTGGGGATGGGATGGGGTTGGGGCTGATGGGGTGAACATGGGATGCGGATGGGGCTGAGGGGGTGTAGAGGGGACGGGATGGGCTGAAGGGATGGTTATGGGATGGTGTTGGGGCTGAAGGGGTGTAGAGGGGACGGAGGTGGGGCTGAGGGGTTGGGGATGGGATGGGCTTGGGGCTGATGGGGTGAGCATGGGATGGGGTTGGGGCTGATGGGGTGAACATGGGATGGGGTTGGGGCGAGCATGGGATGGGGATGGGGCTGAGAGGTTGGTGATGGGATGGAGATGGGGCTAAAGGGTAGTAGGGGGGTTGGAACTGAGGGGGCTTGGGTGAGGGAGTTCAGATGGGGATGGACGGGTGAAGGAATGAGGGTAGGATGTTGGTAGGATGGATTGGGTGGCCACAATGGTCGCTACATACGACTAGTTTTGTGGGTGATCACAAGAAACGGTGGCAATTTGTTTGTTTGATTGTTCAAATTGCTGGCCTGATCTAAGATCAGCTAGATACGTGTTCGTAAGATGATGAGCTGAGAAAATTGCATCTGCCTGAAAAATGTTTACAATTTGGAAATATTAGGTCTGTAATGTGAAATAATAATGATAATTTCCTGTAAGATTTGTCCCATAACCTATATCAGTTTCTACTGCACCAAGTCAGAATCAGTTGAATGTAGATTGAGAAATCTAGCAGCTTTGATTGAATGATTTTGGGTAAGATGTTTTTTAAATGTACATCCATCAAGTTATAAAAACTGACCATGTTTTTTCAATATTTACTGTTGTCTTTTTTAACAAGACGACTAATGCTGAATGTGACCATAGACGGGGATTATGTGCTTGGCTAGCCAAGAAGTTTAAAGTTCCTGGTCCTTTCTGCCTCGTTAATCTTATGCCGTGCTGTCACGATTGCATTGATGAAACTCCATTCAATTACTCACACTGTTCAGTGAGAGACACCAGCTTTCTCTAGATTGAGTTAGTTGGATTGAACGCCGCTTTGAACAATATATCAGTCATATCACGGCGTGTCAGCTTAATGTGGGAGAACACGATGCAGGTTTTAAATCTTAAACACTTGATTAGGACCCATAATCACAGGCTTCTTGCACGCCTCGTAGATTAACTCTCAACAGCGAACTGCGGCGCATTAGAGAACAAGGCTGCTCGTGCTTCCTTCTGTAGATTGAACTTGTGTATTAATCATTATGAATCAAGGTTCGAGATCACCAAACGCCCACTTAATTATTCAACTTGTGCAATCATCGTTAAGATATTCCCGTACACGGAATGGCATTACAATGCTAACTCTGCTTCATTATAAGTAGAATAAATAGAGTTTCTGTGAAACATTATTAATTCAGGAAATAACAATTAAGTGTCGCAAGATGTTTATGGTAACTTGGCTTATGATGATTGAGTGTAGACACCGGACACACAGAACTTACAACTGACACATTCATGACACTTATAGCAGCCTTTGATGTCATTCCTGCCAAACAATCAGATGGCTGTCACCTACGCTCTTTCGAGAACTTAGAACAGGTCCTTAGCAGCATATGCGGTTTAATGGATCGGGTGGTCAGGCTCCGTGACTTGGTTGATGGCGTGTCAACGTGCTCCGACTGCGTTCATTGTTTCTCACGACATCAATCACTGGGTTGCCAGGTTCTGACTCGATTATTTACATTTAAAGTAAGGAATATGATAACGATCCATGTCGTCCGGGTACGATAAGACACAAACAGCCAGCCATTTTATCCACCTGATCCTCATGAATTGAGTGAGTGAGTGAGTGAGTTTGGTTTAACGCCGCTTTTAACAGTATTCCAGTTATATCACGGCGTGTCAGCTTAATGTGGGAGGAAAGCCCGAAGTGATGCAGGTCTTAGACGTTTACCACTTCGGTGAAACCCACGAGCACGGGTATGGTGCTGACAAACCTAGAAACATAATCGGGGCGAACCGGGATTCGAACCCACATTTATAGGTTTCTGGCGTTCAAGGGACGCAACTCTGCACAGCGAATCGCTGCGCCTTAGACGACTGGGCCACCCGTGGCCCCCCCCCCCCCCCCACACACACACACACACCCATTAAATGGCTCTTACGGAAAGCAAGGAATACCGTGGACGTATTGTGTCCACATATTAATTCGCTTTTATCATCATTAAATCTGTAATTCTCAATATCCCATTTTCATCTTACAATCTCCCGATTCTCCTTTCAGAAATCACTTGATGTTTCTTATTTATCGAGATATGTCCGTTTATCTCGGAAAGGATATCTAGGTTATTTAACAACGAAATAACCTATATATTTACGTAAAACCTCTGCATTTGACAGAATGGGCAGCCAGACGCCCCATGTTAACTGTTGATTCAGTTACGAGAGGAAGCTTCTAAGTGTTCACGATGAGTCACGATGAAATCAGGATGTCCTCTTTTGAGTGCAAAGCCACTGCCGTGTTTGTGTAAGACTCGGCACACCGGTACAGCAACATTTAAACCAATCAGATCGGCATTGTGGCAAATGAGTGAGTGAGGTCAAATTTTAAGTCACGGCAATATTGAAGCCCTGTTACTTGTATGACCAGAGCGTTATATATTAATGATGTACAAAAAACTATCGACGACGGACAATAAAACCAGAATATCGCAGGTTTTATTTAATGCTTGTAGGAGAACACATTGAACATTGAACATTTTTCCTGGTATTTGTCAACACCTCATACTTCAGAACAGACAGTAATTTTGGGTTAATTTTGGAGTATGTTATTTAAAAAACAGATCCTGAATTAAAGGCTGCAGCATGTATATAGAGTTTATAATTCCGCAGAGAATCGATTTTGCAGGGACGAACGCGTTGTTGACGTGATAAGACCATGACATTGATCTAAAAAATAATACCCCATACTTGAATTGTACCTCTAATGCCGCTGCTAGTGACATGAGTGGAAATAAAAAGTATCAATACTTGAATTGTACCTCTTATGCCGTTGCTAATGACCAGAGTGTAAATAAAGTGACAATACTTGAATTGTACCTCTAATGCCGCTGCTAGTGACATGAGTGGAAATAAAAAGTATCAATACTTGAATTGTACCTCTTATGCCGTTGCTAGTGACCAGAGTGTAAATAAAGTGACAATACTTGAATTGTACCTCTTATGTCGCTGCTAGTAACCAGAGTGTAAATAAAGTGACAATACTTGAATTGTACCTCTTATACCGCTGCTAGCGACCTAAGTGTAAATAAAGTGACGATACTTGAATTGTATCGCTTATACCGCTGCTAGCGACCTAAGTGTAAATAAAGTGACAATACTTGAATTGTATCTCTTATGTCGCTGCTAGTAACCAGAGTGTAAATAAAGTGACAATACTTGAATTGTACCTCTTATGTCGCTGCTAGTAACCAGAGTGTAAATAAAGTGACAATACTTGAATTGTACCTCTTATACCGCTGCTAGCGACCTAAGTGTAAATAAAGTGACGATACTTGAATTTTATCGCTTATACCGCTGCTAGCGACCTAAGTGTAAATAAAGTGACAATACTTGAATTGTATCTCTTACAATGTATGTCGCTGCTTGTAACCTGAGTGTAAATAAAGCGACAATACTTGAATTGTACCTCTAATGCCGCTGCTAGTGACATGAGTGGAAATAAAAAGTATCAATACTTGAATTGTACCTCTTATGCCGTTGCTAGTGACCAGAGTGTAAATAAAGTGACAATACTTGAATTGTACCTCTTATGTCGCTGCTAGTAACCAGAGTGTAAATAAAGTGACAATACTTGAATTGTACCTCTTATACCGCTGCTAGCGACCTAAGTGTAAATAAAGTGACGATACTTGAATTGTATCGCTTATACCGCTGCTAGCGACCTAAGTGTAAATAAAGTGACAATACTTGAATTGTATCTCTTACAATGTATGTCGCTGCTTGTAACCTGAGTGTAAATAAAGCGACAATACTTGAATTGTACCTCTTATACCGCTGCTAGTGACATGAGTGGAAATAAAAAGTATCAATACTTTAATTGTACCTCTTATGCCGTAGCTAGTGACTAGAGTGTAAATAAAGTGACAATACTTGAATTGTACCTCTTATGTCGCTGCTAGTAACCAGAGTGTAAATAAAGTGACAATACTTGAATTGTACCTCTTTCACCGCTGCTAGCGACCTAAGTGTAAATAAAGTGACAATACTTGAATTGTATCTCTTATGTCGCTGCTTGTAACCTGAGTGTAAATAAAGTGACAATACTTGAATTGTACCTCTTATACCGCTGCTAGCGACCTAAGTGTAAATAAAGTGACAATACTTGAATTTTATCGCTTATACCGCTGCTAGCGACCTAAGTGTAAATAAAGTGACAATACTTGAATTGTATCTCTTATGTCGCTGCTTGTAACCTGAGTGTAAATAAAGTGACAATACTTGAATTGTACCTCTTATACCGCTGCTAGCGACCTAAGTGTAAATAAAGTGACAATACTTGAATTTTATCGCTTATACCGCTGCTAGCGACCTAAGTGTAAATAAAGTGACAATACTTGAATTGTATCTCTTATACCGCTGGTTGTAACCTGAGTGTAAATAAAGTGACAATACTTGAATTGTATCTCATATACCGCTGCTTGTAACCTGAGTGTAAATAAAGTGACAATACTTGAATTCTACCTCTTATACCGCTGCTAGCGACCTAAGTGTAAATAAAGTATCAATACTTGAATTGTAGTTCTTATGTCGCTGCAAGTGACCTGAGTGTAAAGATAGTTCAGTTAAGTTCATTTCACATAGTGGGAATACATTGAAAATCTTTCAGTTAAACAGATGACGAATGCCTGTGTCAGAGGGTATTTCCCCGAACATTAAGTGGACATGATGCAGGGTTTTGTTTGTATTTGGTTGGTTATATTAATAGAGGTTGTTGTCATTTCAAAGGAATCAGGATACAAATTAAAATGTCTGACTGTTATAATTTCCACATGGTTATAAACCCAACAAATCCAAATGACGTGGAGATCAATAGATAAGGAAAGTCTTAAACAGAGTAAGATAAGATACTAATGTGTCACTTTCACAATATCTGATAGGAACAGAAAGATATGAGTATATTTGATACCAGGATAAGAAGTGAGTGAGTGAATTTGGTTTAACGCCGCTTTTAACAGTATTCCAGTTATATCACGGCGTGTCAGTTTAATGTGGGAGGAAAGCCCGAAGTGATGCAGGTCTCAGACGTTTACCACTTCGGTGAAACCCACGAGCACGGGTATGGTGCCGACAAACCTAGAAACATAATAGGGGGAAACATAATTCGAAACCCACATTCATAGGTTCCTGGCGTGCCCAAGGGACGCAACTCTGCACAGCGAATCGCGGTGACTTAGACGACGTGGCCACCCGTGCCCCAAGGAAAAGAATAATATTAAATAAAGAACAAAAGTCGTCTGGGTATAGAATTCTATTCCCTTCTCTGCACATACACCTGAAGGTGTAGCCTCTGTGATCTTATTCATCTTATGGTTGATGGATCATAGTTTCTGATATTGTGAATACTAGTCCAAAATCAAAATCAATGTTGAGAAGGATAAGACGTTTTGAAATTGTCCCCTTAACACTCTGATTGACTGAGTATAGTTTTACACCGCTTTTTCGCAATATTCCAGCAATGTCATGACGTGGAACACCAGAAATGGGCTTCACAAATTATAGCGACAGCTATAACCACTAGGCTCCCCACCGACCCCTTTAACTCTCTGTATTACCTCATGATTTGGATATTTTGAGACATAATCGCCGGCCCTTTTGTCGTCGCTTGATGCCTTATTGTATCACCACCCTCCGTTATTTCACCTGTTTCTGAGTATGTGAAGCTAGCTTTCCTTCTAGGCATACTGGCACCGGTAGCAGGATCCACCGAATCTGGACTGGAACCATTCTGGTCAAATGTGTTCTTACGCTGCCATAAGTTGATCTTGTCTACAAGGCTAATGACCTGCTCTCTGTCCGCGACTTCAGTGTGGCGAGGATACATCGGCACGGTCATATATCCATTTCTCGTGCTTATGGTTATCGAATTTTGTTTTGTAATCTGCGGTGGTTGAGAATGAGGGTACCCAGACCCTTCAGATGTTGGTGGAGTAGGCGTCTGTGGACCAATCCACATTGGTATGTAATCATTGTCACGCTTGGAAGAAGCACGTGCTGAGGAGGAGGAGGAGGAGGAGGATCTCCCGGAGAAGCATTGATCGACAGGAGGCGCTGACTCAGAAGTTACTGATTTCCCATTTGTAAGTTTGGGAGATTTACGTGAATATCTTGACATTTCAGGGGCTATGCAGTCAGAAGTAGTCTTCGAGTGAACAGAAATCGGGACTTGAGGAAAAAGTGGTGGGGATTTGACTTGAGCTTGTGCTCCTGTTGTTTGTCCCTGAGATACTTTGATATTCCTCGTGTAGGTTTCCATCTCCTCTTGACACTGCCTTAACGCATTATTATAGCCTTTACTTACTATCAGTGATTTGTCAGTTATAGCCACTCTGAACATCAGAGGAATAGTAACTGGGATCTCCAGAAGTATATTCTTTAGGTTGAAAACAGAGGACACAATGACTGACGCATCTTTGTGGCATTCCTCCAACTTCAACATTCCAGTAAATATACACGGAGTGACTGGAAAACGTCCGTACACCAACTTGACTATGCAGGGAAGTTTGATATCAGTGATGATATCTTTAATATGCATGATGGGAATTTCCGTTTTCCTCTTTTGCTTCAGAGCATAGAAGATTCCTGTAGCATCAAAGGGAAGGAGTACCTCTCTGTCAGCATAATCTGTGCAGCGGAGAAACTTCTCTTCCCTCGAAACCGATTTTTTGAACATTTTCTTTTTCGCTTTAGTTGTTGTGACATGCACGTTGCCAACACTAAGGACATCGCCAGGGTAGAGAACTCTTGGCTGTGGTAGGTCACCTTCTTTGTATACCTGCAATGCATTCACATCACATTCTCCACCAATCAGGATCGTGTCGCAGTCAGATGAAGCCAGGACTTCAACCTGGCAGAAGTGGGGAACTGGCTCGACGTGGGGCTTGTATGTGACTGCAAACCATCCTGAAAAGATAGGCATCCTATAATTGTTATCAAATGCTTTATAATTTGAAGGGACATGTGCTCCTGTGGGTAAAGCTGGACAGACTTTTGATATTTTCGGCAGGAAAGATCCTTATTATTGGAGAGGCGATTTCATAATATTATATCCAAGTATATGCATATCTTAACATACATGTGTTCAGTCATCTTTGATACGCATTTCAGTGCATTTCCAGCTTAGAGACCGAGCATGTGATATTGGGGATGAGGTTGAGGGTTGGGCTGGGATTTTGTATCGAGATAAGATATGTGTTCAGCTACAGCTACAAAGCAGAAAAGTTTTGTTTGTTTAAACTTTGAGCCTGAATTTCTTTCAAGAAAAACACCTTGCAAGAATGTAAGTTTTGTAGCAGGCAATTTCTTTCAAGAAAAACACCTTGCAAGAATGTAAGTTTTGTAGCAGGCAATTTCTTTCAAGAAAAACACCTTGCAAGAATGTAAGTTTTGTAGCAGGCAATTTCTTTCAAGAAAAACACCTTGCAAGAATGTAAGTTTTGTAGCAGGCAATTTCTTTTTGTTCAACGCCCTGAAGAATTATATGTTTTTTTATTCGATAAATTCCCTTCCGCCCCACCAGAATATAAAATGGTCGGCCCCTAATTCCTAACAACTGATCTATCGCTCTACCAGCTCTGTCTCCTCTATATGACCATTGCACACTATCATCTTTCTACAACATTTCATTCACTCCAACATATGTTTACTTACCTTTGTAATCTTCAGGTATGAGTAGGGGTGCCCCGACCTCCACCGTGTGTCCAGTTTGAGGATCAGTATTGAGACTGGTTGCTGTCACCTTGTTACACACACGCTTCTGGTGCAACAACATGGGCTGAAGAAAATCAAAGTTGGACTTCTCCGTGGATATGTCATCATTGAGTGTATAGGCACACTGCACCACACGAGGGAGGGGGTACTTCTGTAGAATGTCCTCCAAGGAGTATGCGCCCACCTCCCATTGTAGGTTCGGCCTGGCGACAATCTCCTGGGGTCGGATATTCAAAGATGCCTTGCAGAACATTGTGCGAGATCTGCTGTCCTTAGTCCTGTGTAGCCATGAAACATCGTGTCAATAATAAGTGTTGTACTTCCTTGTTGGCACTCTTCACACAAAAGACAAATTTATCCCTTCTAAATATAACCTAAATATCAGTGTAATCTAACAACAGTGCTTGGTGTGCAGCATCAGTATCTTTCAAATGTTGTCTGCGATGTTAGATAAGTTTCTTTGAATCTTGTAAATTAAAACATTTGATATGTGTTTGTTTGTTTTGCTGGATAAATATATCACGCGCCTCCATTTACAGCCTTTTTCCTGGTTGGGTTGATCTGAGCTTATGGCCATGTTTAATTAGATTATAGATCGACCCGGCAAACGCTGTAAATGTACTGGTTCAGGTTTCACGGCGAAATGAAAAATAGGGCCCATAAGTCTCGCGGCGCTACTTCCGGTGACATGCCTATACTCATGAACTAGTTCTGCTTTCGCAATGCGCGACCGCCCAAACCAACTTTGCTAGACGGGAACAAGTATACTACCACGCTTGGTTGTCACCGCCATTGACAGTCGTCATAGTTGACTTGATAGTTTGACATAGTTAGGCATTAAATTAGGCAAGATTTGGAGGATGGAATTTGTAAAATCAGATTTATTCCATATGTAATCTGTCACACACCTTTACTTAGTAATTTCCCCCAAAACTGATTTGTTACTTATAAGTAGAAAGCTATTATTATTTTCAATTTATGAACGGGACAATAGGGTTTTATGTAATATAGAAAGCATGTGCATAAATTGTTGTGTAACTAACAACTTTTTTTTTTGATATTTAATGTGAATAGATATAATACTGTTTTTAATAGTATTGTTTTTTGCACTTTAGGAGACTTGCACTACAATTTTACTCTCATCCACGTGTACACGATGACTGTATGGAAGTCCAGATGACTGAAATTAAAAAGAAAGACTCAAAGACCATGAAAAAGGTTTGTTGAAATAATAAAAGGTTGAGAGAAATTGAATGATTTACTCTACTTTGGATAAATGACAGTGATTAATGCATGACAAATAGATTTACTTTGCACTGTCTGTACATATGTTGATCCCAAAAAATATTTAACTTAAATAAATGAAGGTCCTCAACATGCACACAAAAAGGAATATATGTGAAACGTCTTTTATAAACATAAAAAACACATCAAACTTATCAATCATTCAGTGACCATTGATGAACACGATTTAGTACAACGATATTAACTTGATTCAGAGAAACAATTGCACCTAGTTTTCATATATTTGTGTATTTCAAATATTCTGCCAATAAAACCTTGCTGACATTTCATATTTTACACCATCCATTTAGGCCAATCTGTTTTAATTTACGGGTCAAGAATTGGTTAAGTTTTATTTTCATTGATAAATATCTGTTGTATTTTCTAAGAACATTTTGACCGATATTATCATACATTCAGTGTGTATTGTTATGATATTATATTCAATATCAAATCAATATCGGGGGCACGGGTGGCCCAGTCGTCTAAGGCGCCGCGATTCGCTGTGCAGGGTTGCGTCCCTTGGACACGCCAGAAACCTATGATTGTGGGTTCGAATCCCGGTTCGCCCCAATTATGTTTGTAGGTTTGTCAGCACCATCCCCGTGCTCGTGGGTTTCACCGAAGTGGTAAACGTCTGAGACCTGCATCACTTCGGGCTTTCCTCCCACATTAAGTTGACACGCCGCGATATAACTGGAATATTGTTAAAAGCGGCGTTAAACCAAACTCACTCACTCACTCAATTCAATATCATGGCTGATACCAGAAACCTTAAACAAATTCAATTGTGAGCATTATCCACACTTAAAAGACAATAATAAGCCTAGATTTATTCAGTAACTCTATTCAAATGTCATGAATACTCACAAAATATTAAACATTCTTGGCAAATATTCCGAAATGCCATGCCTGGACAAATAATTGTGCCAGTGTGAATTGGAATATTTTCAACAACATGCACTGTTACTGGTGTCAGTATCTAGATTCACACTTGACTTTCTGTGCGAGTCCCAAGATGGTCTGCAGCACCGTGTTGATGACAAGTAGGTCCTATTCCAGCAAGTGTCCAGAGTGCATTCTGAAGGTCACAGATATCTTTAACAGAACCGGTACTTCAGACTGCCAATGTATAGGACTTTAATATGTTTACAACTGTAAACACAACACGGATTGTTCTTTAAAAGGCAAGGTAATGCTTGACCACAAAATGTTCAAAAAATCTAGAGATCTATCACAGTCCGTGTTGCTACTTGAAGTGCATGACGTCTAAGGTAATTCTGGTGATACATATATATTTACACGTGAATAACATAAGGAAATCTTTCTCCCCTCAAACGAGGAAATCAGATCAACTACAAAAGATCAGTACCACTTATGAGAACACATAACAAATACCAACAATTCCTTACGATGCTTACATCAAGATATATCTGTTAAATTAGGCATATGCGAGATTTCGTAGATTTTAGCTTCAACTCAATATGCTAGACAAATGGTAAATGGGGATGCTATGATCAAGTTTATTTACATCATACAGAATGTAGATCACATTTCAGTGAGGTCACTTTTCAGAGATCGTTAAAACAAACATTGCGAGGATTTAATCATCATTATTTACAAATTAGATGAGTGGGTTTTCGTGAATAAACCTGATTTTTCAGTACACATGATATTATCATCATGATATTTGCACATATCTTTTCTTATTAACACAGGTACCCCAACAAGTATCTTTGTGCAACACGATTACTTGGAGATATTTACAAGTATTGACAAAGATTCAAAACAATTTACATTGTAAACATGCACGTAACGGGCCTGCTTGTGACCATAGTTTGTGTCATCTCCCCTTAGTTCTGAACATTCATAATATTGGAAAAGGCTCAGGATAGACGTTATGGAAATTTGCCATAACATTGTTTGACGCATAAACGGGGAGCATATTAAGTTAATGGACAATTCCTTCTTTCTTTTTGACAATGAATAACTACAAAATGAAAACAAACGCGTCACAGAACGACTGTTTCTGCTCAAATGTCTACGCCACCATCACTGAACGTGTGATGATACCGATGAGTATTGACTTATCGACAATGACAATTATACCAGCCTATCAGAAGTGGTAGAAAAGTGAAAATTTACCTCAATTCATGAATTGGTAGCGGCCAATGTGACATAGGACGTCTTGTCAACACTGCAACTGCTTTGACAAGCATGTACTTGCTATTCATGCTATCTAATTAAAGTGTTTTAATGCCTGTGATGGTTTTCTAAATTACACTAACGTGTACCGAATATGACTACCCAGGCTTTGTCCGACGTAACACTGCTATCGCCATTGCCGTGAAAAGCTGTTTGTCACCGGAACAACGTAAGGTCTCGAGCAGTCCCGTGACCTACATACGAGTACAGGCTACTTTCAAAGTTCTGAAGTACAAATGAGAAATGCTTTTGTCCAGGGGGCAAGGATGGAATCTGGACTTTTACAGTCAGTTAAATCCCTTGCCTCAAGAAGATGAGCCCAACTCACTCGCTATTTGTGTCAATCAATATCTTCTACTAATTTTTGTGGTAATAGATAGTTATGAGAAGATAAGAGAAAAATATAATTTATAGCTGGCTTATCATCACATTAAGAAACTATTTATTCTGAGTACATAATGGTACTAACTATTTGTTATTTTTACATGGACACCTCCCTTAATGTATTTGCTTTTCGTTGAGCCAAAGCAGTATTATTGCATTTAATACTATTAGTTGAAATGACGTTTTGTGTTCTTTTGTTATTTTATTAATGTATCTCAAACAGTATTAGTCATTAGGGTGCACGGGTGGCACAGTCGTCTAAGGCGCCGCGATTCGCTGTGCAGAGTTGTGTCCCTTGGACACGCCAGAAACCTATGGATGTGGGTTTTATCCCGTTCGCCCCGATTGCGGTTCTAGGTTTGTCGGTACTATACCCGTGCTCGTGGGTTTCACCGAAGTGGTAAACGTCTGAGGCCTGCATCACTTAGGGCTTTCCTCCCACATTAAGCTGACACACCGTGATATAACTGTAATACTGTTAAAAGCGGCGTTAAACCCAACTCACGCACTCACTCACTATCTGTCATAAGACACGCATGCATTGCCAGTGGAAGCAATGGAAGCAGTGTTCAACTGACGTTTATTACGGTTATATAATGGTTGCATACCTTGCCTTCTGAAATTCAGACAATTTACAGGCTTTACAGAATATGATATCCCTCTTGTAGCCATCCTCCGTTGTAGTTCCTCCACAAAGAACATGGGCTGGAGCCTTTTTCTAATATTCATTTCTTTGTCATCACGGATCTCTTTCTTATCCATATCAAACATGGACGCGAAACTACATGACCTTAACAGGAATATGACATTTGAATGAGTGAGTGATTATTTTTTAACGCCGTATCAACAATCTTGCAACTTCGTTCATCTGGCATTGACACAACCAAATCGAGTATAATCTGAAGGCGAACGTAGATAACCCTAATTTCATCCTCACATGCTCCTTCAAGAGCGACCGCCTCCGTGGTCTAGTGGTAGAGCGTCCGCCCGGAGAGCGGAAGGTCCGGGGTTCGATCCCCGGCCGCGTAATAACAAAAGACGTTGTTGTTACCCTGTCTGACGCTCTGCATTCAGGGGCTAAAACAAGGACTGGTCGGCTCGGAGTCAGTATTCTGTGTCTGAGTGGGGTGTTCATGTTAAACTGCGGCATGGTATCTCAGTGAGCTAGCACTATAAATCGGTATGAGTCAGGACTAGCACAAGCACACACACACCTACATGCACGTCGCTATATAAGTGCAATAATCTTGGACGCGACGTTAAACCCCATTTCACCTCACCTCCTTCAAGAGCTGGTCATACTTACACGTGACTGTATACTTTCACGTGACTCTGCCTACTTCCACGTGACTCTGTCTACTTACACGTGACTCTACTTTGATAATGTATCTGCCATGTATTTTGGTGGCAATGTCCATAAACTGTGTTGCACAGTTCTTGTTAGACTCTCAACTTTAATACTTTTCCTAACAAATTAAAAAAATGACAGGATTGCAAATGATTAAGGTTTGAATTATTCACTCATTTAAACATTAAGTCAAACTCAAATTAATCTAAACGAGGAATATTTGTATTTATTCGTACCGCTATTACTTTCATTCATATGCTAGAGAAAGCACCAAGCCTATATGAAGATTTTTTATGACACCATGTTTTGGGGTGTGTGAGTGAGTTTTGGTTTAACGCCGCTCGTAGTATTGCAGTTATATCGCGGCGTGTCAGCTTAATGTGGGAGGAAAACCCGTAGTGATGCAGGTCTCAGATGTTTACCACTTCGGTGAAACCCACGAGCACGGGTATGGTGCTGACAAACCTAGAAACATAACCGGGATTCGAACCCACAATCATAGGTTTCTGGCGCGCCAGAGAGACGCAACTCTGACAGCCTTAGACGACTTGGCCCCTCGCTCACCTTTTCGCGAACACCTATTATCATCACTATCATCTCCCTATAACGCCCTTTGAAATCTTCGTAGAAAGAGCATGCGCTATTGTACCTCAATAGTTGTATAAAGTAAACACCAGAGGCTGGAGATGATGGAATATTACTCGTTATAAAGGGAAGGTTGACATTTTTAAAGTTGAAGTCATCCCTATTGTCAAACGTCTTGTGGAGCATCGGGTGGTCAGACTCTGGGACTCACTGTGTCCCGTTATTGTGGCCCAGTTGCCAAAGGCGGAGTTGTGTGCCAGAAACATATACAATGTATATGACTGTTGGTTCGAATTTCTAGGTTTGTTATCAACATACCCGTGCTCGTGCGTTTCACAAAGTATTAAACGTCAAAGACATGCTTCACATCCAGGTTAATGCTTCGATATCAATAACACTCTGTGTTAGAACTGAAAAAAATGTTGTTCAAACATTGTTGTAACAATGAAAAAATGAAAAACTAAATACGATAAGAACTAATTTTATCACCATTAATTTAACAAATCATGTGAATATCGAGGTAACCAGTGCGCTTGATTTCAATGAATATTCTCCAGTTAAACAACAGTCCATATCTTGATATCTCTTATTCGTCCACAAACATATTAATGCACATACATGTACATTAAAACAAGATTACCAAAATAATTCAATAAATCTTAAAGCAACCAATACAGTGAAATGTATGGATGTCATTACAAATAGTAAACAATATTTAGGCAAATATTCTTGTTAAATACAACAGCCCTAAAGGTAATGTATTAATTTAGATACAACAGCTTCACAGGCTTAAATGATCGTAATAGAGGAGATCGCGAATTGCAGTTGTATTCCTAACTGTGTAGTAAAACAACATTCACTCATCAAATGGTTTTACGGGTTGATAGCTAGGAGTTCCTGTCCTGTTCATGTTGCCAATGCCAATTAATTATAATCTATAAAAACGTAACATGAATAAATATACAACAAATATTTTAATAACTGAAATAAATTGAACCATAATTTCGCCATTTTAAGAAACAAATGATAGCCAGCAAAAATACGAGAAATTCTAAAAACAAATTCTCCAGTGAACAATTGACTTACTTTTGCAATTTGTTTGTGACGGGTGCCACCTATGAAACAGGGTTAGCTCACCTTTTCGCAAACACCTGTGACATCATTATTTGATGGTGATTCATAAACACATTCTCGTGATATATGGTGGAAATCGTACAATAGAATTTTGGCAGAGTCTTCTAATGAATATGGAAAGGGGTTTGTCGTTTTTATTTAATACATCGATATTTTATTGTATTCGTGGGGATGGAGGAGATGTGAATAAATGTGTAAGTGAACTAAACTGCAAAAGAAAGTATACAATAGGAAATCGGATGACCAGGCTGAAAACAGTCGCCGAAACACGGCAAACCTAAGGTCCAAAGCACAAGTGAATTAAGATGCCTGTATCAAGTGTATCGCCATCCAAAAAACATTCTTGTTTGTTTCATTTTTAGCCACAATCAAACACGGGTGTATACATATTTTTTGGTCGGCAGAATATTTCAGCAGTATCACGGGGTACACCACAAAGGGGCTTGTCACACTGCACAGATTGTAGTATTCCACCCTGAGTCTTCAGAATGAATGTTCAAATGAACAAGAATTTGAGCACTCGGAATAAAGCATCGTATGAATGTCCCATTATCTGTATAGTGCTGTGTTGTGTTGTGTTGTGTGTCTATTACTTCAAGTTGGGACTCTATGTATATCTATTAAATACTGGGCAACGGAACATGTCAAAGAGTGATGTCACAATTTAAACACTCCAGATTGACAGCCATGTATAAACAAATTGATCATTCTTTTTTCAATGTTTGAAATGGAAGGAAATTTCAACTGCAAACCATTTTCACCCATGTCAAACAGTTGACGACCATCTATGTTATTGTTTAACAGTAGGGCCAATGTTTTCTGCTTGATGCCACCTGCTTGCCTTAACTTGTCATTGACTTCTGCTGCGGACATTGCAACAATAGTAGAGCTGCCATCTGCCCCTTCATCCGTTATGCCGATACCAGAGTCCGCGCACGGAGAATCACACATTCCTTGCCTCCTGTTGTCAGAAGGTTCATAAATAACATCCTCCATCGCGTGTGGTGTTGATGGACTTGGCATCTGCTCCAAATGATAACGATCATCAGGAGATTCATACACCACATCATCTGTGCTGGAACTCAAATGTGAAGGTTGGAAAGTAATTTCTTTCTGCCCAAATTTGTCAACAGGTTCGTAAATGTCATGTCTTTGGTGAAATTTATTTTTTGAAATATGTGAAGCAGTAACAAGTTTTCTTTCATCAGGAGATTCATAAATCACATCTTCTTCTGTTGGTAATTGGTGTTTTTCCTGAGTGTAGGATGCTATGGCCTCCTTTTTCGTTGGCTTGGGAGGAGGAGCAGGAGGACCACCAGTCTGATTCTTCTTCCACTTATTACTGGATCCATCATCTTCATATAGACTTGTTTTTGGCCTATCAGGCATCTCATAGTCTGTGACATTGACATCATCGTCAAAAGGCTCAGAATGAGAGGAAGGGCAAGCCAGAGCTTCTGCAACACTTCCACTGTTTCCCGATTTAAGTTGCCTGAGGGAATGTATGTTTTCATACACCATCACATTCTCTTGTTGCTTTGCTGGAAGCATTGATGCATCGTCACGTTTTGTCGGGCCACCTGTTTCAGAGTATGTGAAACCACCTCCCCTTCCTGCTCCAATGTCATCATCCCAAGGATTCAATGGGTCCACACTGGAACCATCTAGGTCAGATGTGGTTATACGCTGCCAAAAATTAATCTTGTCTGCCAGGTTGATGACCTCTTCAGGATCTGAATCATTGTCATTCAAATACATTGGGACAGTCAGATAGCCATGATTGGTACTTATTCTTATTGTATTCTTTGTTTGAACCTTTTGAGGTGGTTTTGGATGAATATATCCAGAAGGAACACATTTGGGTGGAGTAGGCGGCGATGCACTAGATTTTGGTTCAATCCACACAGACTCATAGATCTCTTGTTTTGGTTTGTTAGAGGCAGGTGGCGGAGCAGGTGGCCTGACTTTTTGTGATGATCTAACTACTAACCTAGGCGCTGTGCCAAATCCAACTGATGTTCCTAGATTCACTACTCCATGTTGTTGGGGGCTAAAAGAGGGCAGCTTTGTTGGTTTTAGTGGTGTTCTAGGTGGAACGTCGGGGGTCACGTTATCATCTGCTTCAGTGTCAGGCATACTTCCAGTAAGATTCAATGGTTTTGGAAGGACTCGGGGAAGAGACTTGACCTCTACCGGTGATGCGGATTTCTTTTCGTTTCTTTTGAAATCCATATTGACAGCAGCATTAGGTTTCGAGTCGGCGGTCGTTTCATTGGTTTGTTTATCTCGACGCGCCGGAGGTGTAGTCTGGTGTCTGTTCACTTCTTTTGGCAAACCCTGAGCTGCTTTAATATTCCTCATATACATTTCTGCATTATTTTGGCACAGACCCATCGCACGCTTATACCCACTGCTGTTTAAAAGGGAAGTGTCAGGCTTAGCCACTCTGAACATCAGAGGAATGGTAGTTGGAATCTCCAGAAGTATATTCCTTAGGTTGAAAACTGAAGACACGATGGCTGAGGTTTCGAGATGAAATTCGTTTAAATTCAAAACCCCAGTAAATATACATGGAGTCGGCGGAACCCGTCCAAATACCAGCTTGACCTTACAGGGTAATTGATCTTTGGCGATGATATCTTTAACCTGCATTATGGTCTGTTTTTGAGTTGTCTTGTGCTTCAGGATATAGAAAACACCCGTAGCGTTGATAGGAAGCATCACCTCTCTGTCGGTCAGGTCTGTGCATAATAGAAATCTCTCCTCACGTGTAACGGATTTTGAAAATATGGACTTTTTCACTTTGCTTGTGGCCACGTACAAGTTGCCCATTCTGAGAACATCGCCAGGATAGAGAACTCTTTGTTGAGGGGAAGATTGTTGTCTGTTAATCTGCACTGCATTTACTTCATGATCCCCGCCAATCAGAAACGTGTCGCAGTCTGAGGAAGCAAGGTTCGCCACCTTGCGGTAGTGGGGAATAGGCTTGTCACAGGACGTGAATTTGACCGCAAACCATCCTGTGAAGGCAAAG
Organism: Haliotis rufescens; assembly: GCF_023055435.1. Lineage (NCBI taxonomy): Eukaryota > Metazoa > Mollusca > Gastropoda > Lepetellida > Haliotidae > Haliotis > Haliotis rufescens. The sequence continues at coordinate 10,936,166 of NW_025963890.1, forward strand.
GAAATGTTGTCGTTATCAAATGTACTGAAGAACAAATATATATTCATGTTTACTTGGGTAAGCTACATGACGATTTCGAATTATGTTTTTAGAAAACCTAGACTAATGGCAGTTCAGCAAATGCATGAGAGTGCATGAGTAATGGTGTGGAGGAACATATGTTCCCGTCTTTGTATTTCAGGTGAACAATTGACTTTCCTTTGCATGTGCGGGTGCGGCCTTAACAATAAACCAACAAACCAACTGTAATGTTATGAACTCACTTGGTAATCTTGAATTGTGAAAGTTTGGCTTTTTTCATCATTGCGACGTTACTCTATGCTGTAACATACAGCGGAGTTAAACTCAACTCACTCATTCTAGAGCTCGGGACAAGGCACCTATCATCTAACTTGTAATGACCGTTTTTAACTTACAGAGGCGACCAGCTCATGTCTGGGTGGATCCCAATTGGCTTCCATGTTATCTGCAGGGGAACCCTACCCTTCCGTTTGAAAACTATAAATTGTGATTTAAAGTTTTAATTAACATAAGACCCGCAGCTATTCACCCCCAATTCACCCCCTAACTCACTCACTTTCAAACTTCCTGTATCCGTCGGCAATAACAGGACGATATAACGATATTCATGAAAACTCTCTCTCTCTCTCTCTCTCTCTCTCTCTCTCTCTCTCTCTCTCTCTCTCTCTCTCTCTCTCTCTCTCTCTCGAAACTACTCTGGTTATCACGAAGACTATTCGACATAACGGGCAGATCCCGTAGACTTTATACGCCTTCTTATCTTATAAAAAACCTCCCTTATCTGGGTAAAATAACTCTGGTAAAGTTTATGACTCAGTTACTGACTTTATTTTATTGCCTAGCCAAGCAAGTTTTGTCTTATGTTTTAAATCTAGACAGGTAACGCCATGATCATAGAGCACACAGATTATCGTTTGATTGCTTAGTCATATGCTATGAGTGAATTTTGGTTTGACTCCGCTTGGAACATAAATTCAGTTTTATCACAGCGTGTCAGCTTGAGTTGTTAGACAAACCCGACGTGATGCAGGTCGTATAATAATCAGGCGTTTACCACTTTGGTGAAATCCAAGATCACTGATATGATGATGACAAACCTACAAACATTATCAGGGGGAATCTAGGTCCATGTTTCCTGGCACGCCCAAGAGATGCATATGAGGGGCAACCACACGGTACTACTAGTTGTGAACAATATACAATGTTTGACGTATGCAATTTGACGGACGTGAATTGTACAACGTTGGACATGCTCTGTTTTCATTCAAGTTCTACACGATCAGACTGTCACCATTGGGAGAAGGTTTTCAATGTAGAGTTGCGCGTTCGGTTCAAACTTTATTTTAGCGCGGTTAAATCTACTTGGCTCTATGTTGAAAACACAGAGTGTTTCTCTCCTGCGCGAGCACCTGATGCAAAATAATGCAAAATAATTGTCCTTTAGTTCACTGTACGTAGAAAACACCCGTAGCGTTGATAGGAAGCATCACCTCTCTGTCGGTCAGGTCTGTGCATAATAGAAATCTCTCCTCACGTGTAACGGATTTTGAAAATATGGACTTTTTCACTTTGCTTGTGGCCACGTACAAGTTGCCCATTCTGAGAACATCGCCAGGATAGAGAACTCTTTGTTGAGGGGAAGATTGTTGTCTGTTAATCTGCACTGCATTTACTTCATGATCCCCGCCACAGATTATCGTTTGATTGCTTAGTCATATGCTATGAGTGAATTTTGGTTTGACTCCGCTTGGAACATAAATTCAGTTTTATCACAGCGTGTCAGCTTGAGTTGTTAGACAAACCCGACGTGATGCAGGTCGTATAATAATCAGGCGTTTACCACTTTGGTGAAATCCAAGATCACTGATATGATGATGACAAACCTACAAACATTATCAGGGGGAATCTAGGTCCATGTTTCCTGGCACGCCCAAGAGATGCATATGAGGGGCAACCACACGGTACTACTAGTTGTGAACAATATACAATGTTTGACGTATGCAATTTGACGGACGTGAATTGTACAACGTTGGACATGCTCTGTTTTCATTCAAGTTCTACACGATCAGACTGTCACCATTGGGAGAAGGTTTTCAATGTAGAGTTGCGCGTTCGGTTCAAACTTTATTTTAGCGCGGTTAAATCTACTTGGCTCTATGTTGAAAACACAGAGTGTTTCTCTCCTGCGCGAGCACCTGATGCAAAATAATTGTCCTTTAGTTCACTGTACGTTCAGTGTTGTATGAATAATTACTTTGGAAAATTTTACACGTTTCACCTATTAATTTGACTCAAGTGTTGGATGAGCGATTTTCTTCCTGGTCGCAAAGAAATGTCTTTTTATGGTAAATGGATATCCATGTTGTTATGTATTCAACAACGACGGAGTTTTACAGTGAGGTGAAAGGGGGGTTTAATGTCGACTGACACAGCGACGAAGAGTGTCACTCATCGGCTCCTTCATAAAAAAAAGACGAGTGTGAAGTGTGCATTGTAATATTTAACAGGAAGGTGTGCACTTAAATCTCCTTGAAAACCCTGCACATAACACTATAAACCTCTACAGTTTCTTTTGATATCTCTGTGGTTAAATATATACACGCCACATCAAGTCGTTTTACATTGTTGTGGCCGCCGTGATTTAGTGAGTGAATATGCCCGGAGACTGGAAGGTCGGTGGTTCCCCTGGTCGCGTCAAAAAATGTATTTGTTGTTACCCTGCCTGGCGCTGGGCATTAAGGGTCAGTAGGGATGTTCGTTCATCCATCTACTCATAGACCAATCACATCGACCAAGTTACATACAGTGGCATCTGCCTAAACAGAACTCTGGCAATACCGGACCACATTTACAATCCAAATTTTATTACGTTAATTTTTCCAAGTCACATTAGCTTTTTCCCGACAATAAGAGACAAAATTCTTGCAGAATTGGATTTATAAGACGGACTGACATGTCTGATTAGGCCGTAAGTCCGATGTAGACAGATTCCACTGTGTGTGGAATTCTCACGAGTCTCACTTGGATAATTTGTTTGTTGGAGCAATTGTATTTAAAAATATTTACGACCAAAAGTGATTTATGACTGTAAATTACCAATCGTCAAGTTGCCCTTAATGTCAAACAAAACAGACAGTGCCTCGTTAGTTTGTGTGTGTCAGAAACAAACATCTTACAACATTTGATCATTATGACATGATGGGAATCAAACAAAGTCAGACTTTAGCAGCCCTATTTATCTGAAGATGAGGCCCAAGTGTGTTTGTAATTTTACGCCGCACCCAGCATTATTCCAGATTCCAGAGCTCCGGATAAGATATAAACCGATTGGTTGTGAATTGCCTGCGTACAGATACGCATGAATAATTCGTTCAAAACGAATAGTATAACATTATGCCTAATTGCCAATGCAGCCTCATTAACTTGCGTACCTGCGTACAACTCTGTGTTCAATGATCGAATACAGGCGTCATGTACATAGAGAAAATAGTCAAGAAGTGCCACGCCTCCCTTATGTTAATTTGTGACTGAAAACAGCATTTTAAGCAGACTAATATATATATAAAAATAATATATATTCATTTATTTATTTATATATCAGCTTCAGTGTTATTCCTGAATGCGTGCTATCCTAACCTGGAAGCGTGAATCATTTCTCACTGGATTGTCTAGTCCAGATGGCTTTACATACAGACAGCAGGGCTCAATTTAAAACTGTTAAAAATTTGGCCTATTAAAATGTGTTCAATCTTACTCCACTTATTTAATTATATATATAAATGATTCACGCTTTCGGGTTAGGATAGCACGCATTCAGGAATAACACCGAAGCTGACCACACGGTACATTCAGTTGTCTCTTGCGACGAGCATAGATGGCTGGTGACCAGTTCTAACCCTGAATCCCAACAGGGCGCGTGTGCCGTGAGCCATATTAATTTTACATTCCACCGTTTTTGATTACAATGGGGACAATTGGAGAAGGCGCGAGACATACATTGTTGCCTGTGATATTGTTTAAGGAAACCAAAACTCCAAACACGTACACTGAAACTCAGGACGGAAGAAATCTCGTTCGTTGACCTTGTGGTACTGCTACTAGATTAACTCACTGTTTCCTCTTTTTATACATGTACAGTAAACTACGGTTATAACGAACTCAAATGGACTAATTTTAGTTCGTTATAACCGTAGTTCGTTATAAGCATATATACAGCATAACTACAGCATATAGTCCGGACTAAAAAGTTAGTTCGTTACATCCGTTAGTTCGTTATAAGCGTGTTCGTTATAACCGTAGTTTACTGTATATAAGTATGAGACCTGCCAAACAACAACAACAAAACCAACAACCAAAGACAATTTGTTTTTAAATTATTGTTGTTAACTCAATACAATTCCTAAAATCATATTGTTAATATTAGTCTCATTTTCATTCATAACCAATTAACGCTCAATAAGAAAAAAGCCCCTTAACGTGAACTGTACATTTCCCTTACAAAAGAAGTAAATTAAAGAACACCCGATGCTTTCATAATACTATAGTTATTGCATAACAGATTAACTATAGTAATATACATGAATTGAGTAATCATTAACTTTTTGAGTAGTATATATGAAACTAAAGAGACATCAGTCGATGATGGATGAGATTTCTAACGTATCTATTTCCATCATATCGTTAATATGACCATCATCCTTATGAAATGAGGAGTAAACGGTGTTGGCAAACGTGTGGCGATGTCACCTAAACAATGGGGGCGATTTGATAGCCTAGTGGTTCAAGCGTTCGCTCGTCGCGCCAAAGGCCTGGTTTCCATTCACCACATGGGTATTATGTGTGAAACCCAGTTATTTCTCGATTCAAAATATTGCTCGAGTATTGTTAAAAGCGGCGCAAAACCCAACTCCCTCACATATGTCATTGTCTTGGAGGAAAACATGTCGGATTATTAGACGTGTTGAAATGACTGTCCAAGAAAACCGTCTGGTTGACTGTGGATGTGTCTGTAGCTAACGGACACAACCGTCGTCTTAGAACCTAGTCTCGTCTATGTGACTATGGAAGATATCAGCCAAACCTTTCACTCACTCGCCCTGTTTACTTACCTTTGTAATCTTCAGGTATGAGTAGGGGTGCCCCGACCTCCACCGTGTGTCCAGTTTGAGGATCAGTATTGAGACTGGTTGCTGTCACCTTGTTACACACACGCTTCTGGTGCAACAACATGGGCTGAAGAAAATCAAAGTTGGATTGTTCCGTGGATATGTCATCATTGAGTGTATAGGCACACTGCACCACACGAGGGAGTGGGTACTTCTGTAGAATGTCCTCCAAGGAATGTGCCCCAACCTCCCATTGAAGGTTCGGCCTGGCGACAGTTTCAGGTTCTTGGACCCTTGGAGCCTTTCTAGGCATTTTGAGAGCCGAGACAACGTGAACACCTCAGACACAACACAGGCTCAGTTTGCCGACCTTGTTACTGTTGTCGATGTACCGTACTTCCCCACTCGTGTATTTATATCAAGCATGTTCATAAATCTGCTTTGTCCAATCGATTAAATCCGCATATTGACTAACCCTTTTGAACCTCCAAATCTTACGATTGATTTCCAGCTGTACCACAGGAGCATCGTCTTTATACACCCTCGCACCGTATGATAAGTATGATTTGTGTCTAGTATAGAATCCTCAAGCTGCGTCACAAGGCACGCAGTGTCGGATTTCCACTGTTGTAAATATATAAAGGTCCTGCATCAGGAAGCACATCCCGATACCGGGTATTGGTAGCATCATGCTTGATCCTTTCTTGTTCTAGATTCAATCAAGAAGATCATATGGGACATCCATCCTACTGACATAGGGACTTCTCTCTCATTGTGCTATATCACATCCTGTCCTAGTTATGAGCGAGGCCTTACAGACGTGAGGGCTTCCTTCAAATATTCATAAGTGCCTGTATTAAAACTGATCTCTATTTATATTTTATATTAGACTTCATAGCAACATAGGGTCAAGCCTTTACCAATACACAGTCGCAACTTTCTTAGTCGTATAGAAGTGCTATATATGACACATGCATACATATTGAGAGAGGGACGCGATTTTGTTCCTGGTTGGGTTGCCCTCGGACGACTGTCACGCTCGACAGTTCGACCACATCACGAGCTTCTCTATCGGGGCTTGCAGTTAAGAATATAGGACCCTTAACGTGGATAGATATATAAGTTAAATCGCTTTGAAATTTGATAACCAAGTGGGTCTTACGCAGTAAACGGGTTTGGCCAAGTCTCGATAATGCTTGAGATAACAGCGGTTCACAACGGGGGTTGTATATAGCCTAAATTCTTTGATCGGTTAGTCATGACATGCCTGCAACCTACATGTTAACACATGACAATAAACTATGAGATATGTCAGGACCATATAGTTTTCATGTTCGTGTAACAGGTAGAGACACCACATGTATGACAATGTAGGCTGATGGAAAAATATTTACAGATGAATGATAGAGCCTTTTTGGACATTTAATACTCGGTGGTATTAGAGACTACAAGGAAGTTGTGTGTCCCATACCTATAGAGGCTTGTAGGACAATTAATACTTGATACTATGAGAGAATACAAGGAAGTAGTATGCCTCATACACATGGAGGCTAGTAGGAAATTAATACTTGATACTATGAGAGGCTAGAAGGGCGTAGTTTATCCCATACCAATAGAGACTAGCATTAAATTGTTTACTTGATACTATAAGAGGGTACAATGACGTAGTATGTCTCATACAAGTAGAGGCTAGTAGGACATTAATACTTGATACGACAAGAGGCTAGAAGGATGTAATATGCCCCATACCAATAGAACATAGCATTAAATAGTTTACTTGATACTATGAGAGGGTACAATGAGGTAGTATGCCACATACAAATAGAGGCTAGTAGGACATTAATACTTGATACGACAAGAGGCTAGAAGGATGTAATATGCCCCACACCAATAGAGCAGAGCATTGAATAGTTTACTTGATACTATGAGGGAATAGAAGGACGTAGTCTGTCCCACACCAATAGAGCAGAGCATTAAATAGTTTACTTAATACTATGAGGGAATAGAAGTACGTAGTCTGTCCCACACCAATAGAGCAGAGCATAACATAGTTTACTTGATATTTGAGGGAATAGAAGGACGTAGTCTGTCCCACACCAATAGAGCAGAGCATTAAATAGTTTACTTAATACTATGAGGGAATAGAAGTACGTAGTCTGTCCCACACCAATAGAGCAGAGCATAACATAGTTTACTTGATATTTGAGGGAATAGAATGACGTGGTATGTCCCACACCAATAGAGCAGAGCATTAAATAGTTTACTTGATACTTTGAGGGAATAGAAGGACTTTGTATGTCCCACACCAATAGAGCAGAGCATTAGATAGTTTACTTGATACTATGAGGGAATAGAAGGACGTGGTATGTCCCACACCAATAGAGCAGAGCATTAGATAGTTTACTTGATACTATGAGGGAATAGAAGGACGTGGTATGTCCCACACCAATAGAGCAGAGCATTAAATAGTTTACTTGATACTATGAGGGAATAGAAGTACGTAGTCTGTCCCACACCAATAGAGCAGAGCATTAAATAGTTTACTTGATACTATGAGGGAATAGAAGGACGTGGTATGTCCCACACCAATAGAGCAGAGCATTAAATAGTTTACTTGATACTATGAGGGAATAGAAGAACGTGATATGTCCCACACCAATAGAGCAGAGCATTAAATAGTTTACTTGATACTATGAGGGAATAGAAGAACGTGGTATGTCCCACACCAATAGAACATAGCATTAAATAGTTTACTTGATACTATGAGGGAATAGAAGAACGTGGTATGTCCCACACCAATAGAGCAGAGCATAACATAGTTTACTTGATATTTGAGGGAATAGAATGACGTGGTATGTCCCACACCAATAGAGCAGAGCATAAAATAGTTTACTTGATACTTTGAGGGAATAGAAGTACGTAGTCTGTCCCACACCAATAGAGCAGAGCATTAAATAGTTTACTTGATACTATGAGGGAATAGAAGGACGTAGTCTGTCCCACACCAATAGAGCAGAGCATTAAATAGTTTACTTGATACTTTGAGGGAATAGAAGTACGTAGTCTGTCCCACACCAATAGAGCAGAGCATTAAATAGTTTACTTGATACTATGAGGGAATAGAAGGACGTAGTCTGTCCCACACCAATAGAGCAGAGCATTAAATAGTTTACTTGATACTATGAGGGAATAGAAGGACGTAGTCTGTCCCACACCAATAGAGCAGAGCATTAAATAGTTTACTTGATACTATGAGGGAATAGAAGTACGTAGTCTGTCCCACACCAATAGAGCAGAGCATTAAATAGTTTACTTGATACTATGAGGGAATAGAAGGACGTAGTCTGTCCCACACCAATAGAGCAGAGCATTAAATAGTTTACTTGATACTATGAGGGAATAGAAGGACGTAGTCTGTCCCACACCAATAGAGCAGAGCATTAAATAGTTTACTTGATACTATGAGGGAATAGAAGGAAGTGATATGTCCCTGATGCGAACAGGGGCTTTTAGGAAGAAATGTACCTGATACAAATATAGACTAGTAAGGGGTTATATGTAATGAAAGGAATGCAGGAATCACTATAGCTCATATCGTGACAGGCTAGCAGGGAGAAAAGTACCTGATACTTACAGATCCTAGTAGGAAGCAGTTTAACTGATAGTTAGAGGGCTAGTAGGAATCAGTATAACTGATTCTTATAAAGGCTAGTATGAAGCAGTATTGCTGATACTTATAGATGCTAGTAGGAAGCAGTTTAACTGATAGTTATAGAGGCTAGTAGGAAGCAGTAAAACTGATACCTAAATAGAGGCTAGTAGGAAGCAGTATAACTGAAACTTATAGAAGCTAGTAGAAGCAGTATTGCTGATACTTATAGAGGCTAGTAGGAAGCAGCATAACTGAAACTTATAGAGGCTAGTAGGAAGCAGCATAACTGAAACTTATAGAGGCTAGTAGGAAGCAGTATAACTGATTGTATAGAGATTAGCAGGAAGCAGTATAACTGATAGTAATAGAGACTAGCAGGAGCAGAATAACTGTTAGTTATAGGGACTAGTAGGAAGCAGTATAACTGATACCAATAGGGGCGAGTAGGAAGCAGTATAACTGATACTTACAGGAGCTAGTAGGAAGCATTATCACCGATACTTATAGAGGCTAGTAGGAAGCAGTATAACTGATTCGAATATTCCTGATACGAATTTACACACAGTCACGTGATTAATGCTTGCATACTGTTGGATATTGGGGCCATATTCTTCCCTGGGATCTCCACTGGAAGGTCAATCATGTAAAACCACGTTCTATCCTAAACACAGAAGCACATGCAAGGAGACATACTTCCTGTTTTGTTGTCTGACCTTCTCGCCTGACCTACTTCAGCACTGTCCATGACTAATCTGTACGGCCAATCTTTAACACAATAGTGCACACACATAGTAGCAACTGAAACATGAGAGCAGTTGGAGCGGCCCTTACTTCCTGGACGAGGCTGTGTTGACAATGAATTCTACCCTGACATTGAAGAATACTTGATTCTGATTGGTTAAAAAAGGTATCCTTTTTTCTCATGAATACCTCATTAAATTAGACCTCACACACGACGTGCTTGTGAAAACACCCATCTGACAGACTTAGTATCGATGCATTTAATAATGGCTGCCGGTAACATATTAGAATGTTGTATACGTTCGATATCAGAACAACAACTTTTCAAATATGATGGAATCTATTTCAAAACTCACACAATTAAGGCAAAAACACACTAACCACTATGTCAGGGGCACATAATCATAGGTCTCCCCGCCGCGATATTGCTGGAATTGATTAAAGCGGCGTAAAACCATATTCACCCACGTTCCATTTTAGTCGGTTCTAAATATAGGCATTGTCTGTTGCTGTCCTGTCTGCCACATATCCGCCTCCATAGCTACACGTTCCCAAAACAGTGATTGATAGAATGAGCAACGGTCCACGTCATCAGGACACAATGACACGTAATCAGCCAAGTTCACGAGGCTCATGATTTTGGCCACTCGACCAAAATATGAGTTACGTCTTCACCCACGTCTACACATGTTTACGAGACACATATTCTTTATAACTCACTAGGCAGGCTCACCAGATGAGTCAGTCGAAGGGCGACCAGATCAATATACAAAAGGAGACGCACAAACACCAATTTTATTGTTAATGGTATCAACCGGATTACCGATGTTGCAGCTGCATGATGATAATAACATATGATAATAAGATATGATGATAATAAAATATGATGATGATAATAAACTGCAGCCAAAAGAACCAATGGTTGATGGTTGTTAAAATAAAAAGAAACAAACAACGGTTATTCGATGGTGATGTATTTGATACGAGTATCACATCTGTGTTTAGGACCTTAAGTTTGCAGTGTTTCCGACTGTTTTAAGGCTAGTAACGTTTTGATTACGTTTGTAATTTTTGGTCACATCCAATTTCATGTGTATACTTTCCGTTGCCCGGCAGTTTTATTTAGCTGTCTATAAACAAGTTTGAGCAGATTCCAAATGTTACCTAATGCCAATATAACCAATATCACGGAATACATACATTTCTACTGCATTGTCACAAGGCATATTCGTTTAGTGAGTGAGTGAGTATGGTTTTACGCCGCTTTTTGCAATATTCCAGCAATATCACGGCGGGGGACACCAGAAATGGGCTTCACATATTGTACCCATGTCGGGAATCGAACCCGGGTCTTCGGCGTGACGAGCGAACGCTTTAACCACTAGGCTACCCGACCGCCCCCATATTCGTTTAGAAACACATATCCTTGTCTGTTCTCATCCTCTACATCAAACAACCCTCTTCTCAACTCATATCCTCAGCAAACCTATTGAAGAGTCACCTGGTCTGCCTTGACCTGTGGTTGTAGTGTACATCGTGCGAATAGTGTTCAATCATGAAATCCATATGCTATATGGTTAGGCATTCATCATTAGTTTCAATTTATATTATCACAGTCCAATTTGAGTTTTGATTATATTTGCTACATTTTTTATCATTTAGTAACTCATACATCAAGGAATATATTTCTGTCACTTATATATGTTTGAGTACATTTCTTAATGTTACGAATATAGTTACAGTTGATTACACAAATAAACACACAGACACACACACAGACACACACACACACACACACACACACACACACACACACACACACACACACACACACACACACACGGGATACTCTACCAGCTGATTCCTCTGATATATTTCTCATAATATTATTTTTTGTGAACATTAAGAAACACCTCTACAAAGGACTGTTATTTACCAATCGCATAACTATTTCAATAATACTGATTTAAACGCTATCGAATTCAATGACTTCGCAAAATTAAAACGCCAAGATAGTTTCATGATCGTATCCCTGCTATTAAAACACGAACAAGGTCACGAATCTGAAAGGAACAATATAAAGCAATAACTCAGCACCTATCGTAAGTGACTGTATAGGTCATGTTATGGACGCAGGCCCGACCATCCATGCAAGGGATATAACATTGCCATGCAATGTACGCATACCGTGGCCTAAAGCGCACTAATTCACTGTCACAATTCGCGTCCCTTCGGAGTGTGATTATCTTATAATCGTTGCCTTGGATCCCAGATGGTCCCGATAATGGTCCTTGGTACGTCTGTACACATGCTCGAAAGTTTCGCCATGGTGGTAAACGTCTGACTCTTGAATCACAATAAACAGTGGCATTGTCATGACACTGAAAACCCGGTCACTCATTTCAAAATGAATGCAATTTACACATTTTCTAGTTTTCTGGCAAATAGTTCAGTAGACAGCTTGTTTGAGAAAAAGCTGCACCAGTCCATGTCCATGTATGTACTAAACACAATCTACTGATGTATGTACTGAACACAATCAACTGATGTATGTACTGAACACAATCAACTGATGTATCTACTGAACACAATCAACTGATGTATCTACTGAACACAATCAACTGATGTATCTACTGAACACAATCAACTGATGTATCTACTGAACACAATCTACTGATGTATGTACTGAACACAATCTACTGATGTATGTACTGAACACAATCTACTGATGTATGTACTGAACACAATCTACTGCTGTATCTTCTGAACATAATCTACTGATGTATCTACTAAACACAATCTACTAAAGAAAGTACTGAACACAATGAGACAACTGTTTTAAGAATCCACTGAAAAGAGTCTGACATGAGTTATATGTCCTATCCCACGAATCATACTCAGGGACATAAGATACATTTCACAGTCTTGTTATTACTTTAAGTTAAGTCATCTACGAATCCAGAGTCTGCCACAGACACACGAGGACACTCTTTCGGCAGGTGGTAGATCCTGTGGTGGCCACCATCAAAGTAGAACTCTTCCACCAGTGTGTTTCTCTGTACTGGGACTTCATAATCAGAACTATTGTTGTGTATTGACAGCTTTCTCACATCCTGGAAGTCACCGTCGCTGTCGCTGTCGCTGTCGCTGTCTAAACCCCATTCCTGAAGATTGACATAGTCATGTCCATCATCTGATTCTTCAGACTCAGCTGCTGTCTGACCTCCGCTAGCACCTTCCACTGGCACCGGCTTCTGTTCAGTGTTCCTCACAACAGCACTGTTACTGTCATCCTTCTTTGGAGGCTGTGACACTTTAATGATGGACACATGGCGTGGCTTTGATTGAGAAACAGGTTCGTGAACTGGCGTCAAGTAGTCACTGTTTCCTTCTGGGTTTGGCGATTCGATGATCGGATGCAGATAATCTGCGTCAGTGGTTGCTTTCATACATCTTTCTGGAGCAATATCTGGGATGTCATCCCACTCCTCAGAGTCATAGCTGCAATCCCATTCATCATCACTGACAGGCTCTTTGGGTATTGGCGAGGGTTGGAATGCCCCCTCTAATGATGGTCTGCTTGGATAGACACGTTGAATCTTCCGAATATCAGGACCCGGGGGAGTTCCAGGCCCCGCTGAAACGGACCTGTCAAGATGGGTGTTTGGAGCAGCACTCTTAGGGGCCCTCCAGCCTGCTGGAACAGAGACAGTGCCTTTAGGGTCTCTTCTGTCCTGGGCTCTGCGGATCTTGACGGACTTCATGAACTTATCTGCCTCGTTCCGACACAAACTAAGAGCATCCTTATAGCCATTATACTCTCGCCAGCCAATATTCATTGTGGCAATATGGAATTTCAGCAGAGATGATTTTGGGATCTCTAATAATGAGTTCTTCTGGATGCTGACTGTGGAGCAGACAATCAGAGGATCTCGACTTACATGAGTCAGTTTCATCCATCCGTGGGATGAATCCTTCTTAGCCAAACCTTGACCAGCAATGATTTTGACAATGCATGGTATCTTTTTCAATACGTCTTTTATTTGAAAAACGGACACTTTGGTCTTCTTTATCTTGCTGGTGATGATGTAGAACAAGCATTGGCATTCAAAAGGAATAAGAATGTCTCGCCCTTTTCGATCAAGACATTCCAAATAGGTCTTCTTGCCATACTTACATACGCGTTCCATTTTCAATACGTCACACGGAAAAACTTGTTTCGGGGAAAGATAATCGTTCTTCTTCTGCATGACATGGAGTTTTTCACGTCCACCCACCAGAAAGGTGTCACAGCGAGTTTGAGCCAGAGCTGATGCACTGCGGTACACGGGGACGTTGTTATCCATTCTCGTCTTCGCATCAAACACACAAAACCAACCTAAGACAAAAGGAATTGGAGATTGCCTGGGTGTCATTCGAGAAAATGTGAGTTTTTGTGTGTGGTGTACATAATACACATTTGCAGATGCAATATGACATGTCTTACTTACTGTGGTTAATAGAAACGTGAATGTATTTTTAACATGACTTTTCCATTATAACATTAAGTGAGTGAGTGAGTGAGTGAGTGAGTGAGTGAGTTGGGTTTAGCGCCGCTTTTAACAGTATTCCAGTTATATCACGGCGTGTCAGCTTAATGTGGGAGGAAAGCCCGAAGTGATGCAGGTCTCAGACGTTTACCAATTCGGTGAAACCCACGAGCACGGGTATGTGCTGACAAACCTAGAAACATAATCAGGGCGAACCGGGATTCGAACCCACAATCATAGGTTTCTGGCGTGCCCAAGGGACGCAACTCTGCACAGCGAATCGCGGCGCCTTAGACGACTGGGTATAACATTAAGAAAACCTTCTTTTCTTTGTCTTATGATCTAATCAAGAAAATACGTAAACGAAGTACAAACAAGTGACGGTTTTCATAACAAAGTGAGGTGAGGTGACATTGGGTTTAACGTCGCGTCCAAGATTATTGCACTTATATAGCGACGTGCATGCACATGTATGTGTGTGTGTGGCTGCTTGTACTAGTCCGGACTGATGCCGATTTATAGTGCTAGCTCACTGAGATAACATGCCGCAGTTTAACATGAATACCCCACTCAGACACAGTATACTGACTCCGAGCCGACCAGTCCTTGTTTTAGCCCCTTAATGCCGAGCGCCAGACAGGGTAACAACAAGTACAATCTTTTAACGTCTTTTTGTATGACGCGGCCCGGGATCGAACCCTGGACCTTCCGCTCTCCGGGCGGACGCTCTACCACAAGACCACGGAGGCGGTCTCATAACAAAGAGGGGGCAAAGAGAAGTGGGCCTGCACTTTTTTCTTTGTTTATACTAGACCATTCCGTTCCTATTGTTTAAGGGGGCAGAGTTACGTCAACTTGGGCACACCAGAAACCTATGCTTGTGGGTTCGAATCCCGGTCCACCACGGTTATGTTTCTTGGTTTGTCAGCACCATACGTATACCCGTGCTCATGGGTTTCACTAAATTGGTAAACGTCTGAGACATGCATCACTTGGGGCTTTCCTCCCACATTAATCTGACACGCCGTATTATAACTGGAATACTGTCTAAATAGGCGTTAAAACCAATTCACTCACAACCTCACTCATAACAAAGTCACAGTTGTACAATCATTCAGTGAAAGCGTTACATTGTTATTTGCTAACATTAAAAAACAAGTGGGTAAATCTGTTTTACAACTTTGAAGTTAGATCTTGAATAACAACACAATGTGAGTGAGTGAGTGAGTGAGTATGGTTTTCCGCCGCTTTTTTAGCAATACTCCAGCAATAACACGGCAGGGGACACCAGAAATGGGCTTCACACATTGTACCTATGTCGGGAATCGAACCCGGGTCTTCGGCGTGGCGAGCGAACGCTTTAACCACTAGGCTACCCGACCGCCCCAAATAACAACACAAACCTTCATAAGACGCTGGTACTTGGATCAGATCTCCGGACTCCACCATGAACTTTCCTCCTTTGCCCCCCTTGGCGAGCCTCACCCCATGGGCTACAGGTGCATCTGTGCCCTTATACAGGAGGCACGGGACCCCACACCCCGAGTCACCCGGCTTACAGCGACTGTGGTCACACAGGACGATCTGGGGAGGATTCAGATTCCTTAAGATGTAGCTCATGGAATAGCTCCCTGGATGCCACGTCAACTTCTCTGGTTGCTTTGCCATTCTGCTTCTGATTTCAGTATTCTCTGACTGTTGACATTCAGACTCCACACTGTGCAATAGTCAAGTGATAGCTCAGGTCTTTCCACGCGTTGGTAATTTGTGGAGCAGTTTCTATGTCCTATGATTCCGACAATGTCTACGCTGGTTGTCCTTGAGAAGTGACATCCTTTTAAAAAGGTCCAAGGTTGTAATAGGCAGTCTATTTAGCATGTTCTTGCTTCATGGGAGCCGCATGATGAAACCCGTTCATTCAACTTCTTGTCTGAATGGGCAGTAAGTTTCTTCAGTCGTTCGGGTACGAAATACAATGTGGTAAAAACAATCTTTAGATCGGTGTCCCAGCCACTCTTCAAATTCTTTTCAGGCGGGCATGTAGAGAGTACACGGTTGCACAATAGCCTGTTATCCAGCAGGACTCTAGATCACGACTTCTGTGCTAAGACCTGGTCATGTCCGCACAGACTGAGAAGACGTTCAACATATACAGGAGTGTACGCTCCACAATAGCATCGGGAACAGAGTCTGTATCGATGGTACGAGGCTTTCAGTACAACATAGTGCGGCCCACAACCGGTTTTGTATTATTCACAATAGCGACAGCTTCGAAAAACTTTAGCGATCTTATAAACCTAAATGTGTTGTCAACCGTCGGATATAACTTCCTTGTCTGCTTTACAAGCCAAAAAATATAATCTGCAACCAATCGTCTGAGAACATAACTCCATCGTCTTCCTGTTGTCTACTTGTACCTACCCATCCGTATCTATATCATAAACATGTGTTATGAGTCAATACATATATTTTGGGAACTTGAAGATCACGTTGACCTACATGGGCCATATGGGGTTAATGCCGAGATTTCTATTGGCTATAAAAGGGTTTTATTTATTTATAAATGGGCTCAAAAGGGAAAATAGGCACGAGGGTTGTGTTTACATCAGTTTTGAATAAAAATACTTATTATATGAATTTATGCATGTGTTATGAAGGTCACCAGGATCCGCTGATGGTGGACTCGAATCATATATTGGCCCCGATTATAATCCTCGGGCTCATTGCTTTCCTCAACGTATATAACAAGAGTAACCTTTGGCCTTTTGAAAGACAGGCGTTCTACAATACGGTGGATGGGCTGATTGTGGCACACACACACACACACACACACACACACACACACACACAGACACACACACACACACACACACACACACACACACACACACACACACACACACTATCAACGGGAGTTGCTTGATCTGGTTTACAGCATTCAAGGTATTAGTAAAGCTTTCAAAACGTTCCATGAGTGAGTATGGTTTTACCCCGCTTTTAGCAATAGTCCAGCAATATCACGGCGGGCGACGAGAGAAATGGGCTTCACACATTGTACCCATGTCGGGAATCGAACCCGGGTCTTCGGAGTGACGAATGAACGCTTTAACCACTAGGCTATCAGACAGCCCCCTAAAACGTTTTATGGTAGACAAATGGAGGATATTTCCAAATTTGGCGCATCAGTGACTAAAATGATGTGTTCCCGTGTTTGTTGAAGAGAACAATTGACTTGCATTTGCATGTGTTTGTGACATGTGCAAACGGTGGGGTACCATCACTATTTGACAACGATGCATAAACATTCACCTCTAATGCTTTTGTAACTTCTTGTCATGATTCTGAAACATTTCACTGTTGCAAAACTACACTACGCAAACTTGTGTATAATATAATTTGCACATCTAAAACTCGACATGTTTTCTATTAATTGTGGACATTGGGTTAAAGGGATTTTACTGCCTTGAACCTCGACTGACTGACTGAGTGTGGTTTTACGCCGCTTTCCAATATTCCAGCAATATCACGGCGGGGGACACCAGGGCTTCACATCCTTGAACCTAGACATGTATGTATTCGGCATTGACCTTAAAATACAACACTGTTTATGTTAATCTTTACCCAGTAAGACCTCAGTTTGCTTTCTGGTGCTGAATACGTCCATTGGTATTTCGCAAGACCCCTTACAAATTGGGAGCATGTGTTTGTGTAGTGTGATCTGTATGGTTCCCCTGTGGTTTGATCTTTGTTTGAGCTATTTACCACTCGCTTGTTTGGTTAATAATAAAAATAATAATGATCACGATGATGATTATGCCAAATCTATAAACATCCACGTACTATCGCAACACAACAGCCCCGCTCGCCACTTTTGAGCAAGCCGACCTCCATTTCACTTCACCTGGGTTAAAACGAATACATGAAATGTAATGAGGTTTTTCCTACAGACTCGGGTAGATGGGTTTCCCCATACTATAACGTACATAAAGACATCGTGACTTGTGCACAATGCCCTGTGAATAGTGCTCGGAGATGATGTGACCTACATGTAGGTATGTGTCAGCTCCAGTTACACAATGCGCGATCCTCGTTCCTTTGAAAGGGGCGTTATATCCATATTGCCTCACGTCGTTGCACTATTGTTAGTGCTCGTGAAAACCTGTTTGCTTTCCTGCTTTAAGTGAATATAGACGCTACCGCTGAAAAAAAGTTGTTAGTTTTAGATTGCACACATGCCAGTCGTACTGGCTCCAAATAGTAGAAGCCATGTTCTATTCTTCAGATGAGTATTCAGACGTGTGGCCCAAGGGACATTTTGTCATTTCGGGAGACGGTACACACAGACTTAGACGTAGCACTCAGACATATCATATCCTCACGACTGTCAGATAATGTGATTCAGTGAAAAAATATTGAGTACTAGGGGCTGGGTCCCGGAATACCCGGGTGGATCCAAGTATGGGCCGGGGTACTGGAGGGGGGGTGTCTGTCACGGAATACCCACGGGGTGGTGGGTATGGGTACTGGGGCTTGTCTGTCACGGAATACCCACGGGGTGGTAGGTATGGGTACTGGGGTCTGTCTCGGAATACCCACGGGGTGGTAGGTATGGGTACAGGGGTCTGTCACGGAATACCCACGGGGTGGTAGGTATGGGTACCGGGGTCTGTCCCGGAATACCCACGGGGTGGTAGGTATGGGTACTTGGGTCTGTCCCGGAATACCCACGGGGTGGTAGGTATGGGTACAGGGGTCTGTCACGGAATACCCACGGGGTGGTACGTATTGGTACTGTCAATTGTCTGTCCCGGAATACCCACGGGGCGATTGGTATAGGGTTTTAGGGACCCAGTATATCTTGTATTAAGTGGTGTGGACTCGCAGAAGAAACCTGTATGACATACTGGGGGCCTAGTATGTCTTGAAATGCCCAAGAGGAAACAGGTCACGCACAGGTTTCTTGTCTGAACACACACAGATGACAGTTATCCGATACTGGTGGTGGTGGGAAGGAGGCGGGAGGTGTTGGAAGTGGTGATGGGGTATTGGATACTGGGGTACGAGACCAAGCCGGAATACCCCGAGGATACAAATATTGGGTCTGGGTTTTTAATCTCGGACTACAGGGGGCTCAGCATGTTGCAGTAGTCCCCAGACTCACCCCGTACTCGCGAGGGATGAGACAGACAGATGCATTGTTTGGTAGACAGTACAAGGGGCATAACTCGTGTTCAACTGTAGACAGATGAAGCGTCAACGCTGCAATGTGTTGTTATCACCTGTTCCCGGTGAACACGTTATTCCTGTGTTCACAGTTCCACACATTAATTTGTTTGTTGTTAAACGCCTCAACAACTGTTCCATGTGACGGCGGCCTGTAGACAATCGAGTCTGGACCAGTCAGTCAAGTGATTGATGTCAGAACACAATCTCAACACTCAGTCCAAGTGTCATTACTGTGTTGTCCACTGAACAAGTACCTGTAGCAATGGGATCTGTCCTGTCCGAACAATAACGTTAATTATCACAAGCTCTGGTAGAAGACTATCAGTGTTATCAAGCGTCTATAGTTCTACACTACAACAAAAGCCTGGCGTAAGAGTACTCTTCAGAGTCGCTACCTCTTTAACCTCATCAGTGAACCGAACACCTTGATGACCCGAGTTGCGACATACAGGCACTATACCGATACATTAGTCATACATGTGTAATGTTGACTGGGCGGTTGTGCTGACATTGTGCTCCAGCTCGTCACATAGTTGCCAACGGATGAATAATCTGTCAAATCATTCTACCTGTTTATTTGATCTACCCAAAACCAATAAGTTTACCATCGAAAATATATCAAAAGTGGGCCCCCTCAATCAGGATGGTACCGTTCCCGCGGAAATCCCCAGATTAACAAATATCAGGATTGACGAATTATTGTTTATTCGTAATGTCCTTAATACGCTCATAACAGAATAGACCGCCTCCGAGGTCTAGAGGATAGAGCGTCTGTCAGGAGGGTGAGGTCGGTGGTTCGATCCCCTGCCGCGTCATACCAGGCATTAAAAGGTGGTACTAGTTGTTACCCTGCCTGGCGCTCGGTATTAAGGGGATAAAACAAGGACTGGTCGGTTCGGAGTCAGTATACTGTGTGGAATAGACATATGCATTATAAACTTTGGCGTGGTATCTAAGTAGACTAGAAGTATAATTATATATAATCGGCATTAGTCCGGACCAGTTCAAACATACACACGGACAAGCACACATACGAATATGCACGTGGCTATACAAGTGTAATAATCTTGAACCCGACGCGACCTTTCAACAAATGACTCCTGTCACTAACATCAGCTTCGTACACTGTTTGATTCAAATCCAGATTTCATCGTGATGAGCAAACCGACTAGCCACAAGACTACCCTCAGAAACAATGAATCCTCAATCGTGAATCCTCTAAACAATTTGTAAAACACGCCATACGGAGCTTTATTTACTTAATACATTCGTCAATAATCATCATGCTGAGACATTTGTAGTATTTGTTGACACTTTCGACAACGGACATGTAATGTGAAACATTAGTGTCCTCTATATTATTTCTACACATGACATAATATTGCACAGTGCTCTATTGGAACGTTATTTTCTTGCTGTCAACCAAAAACTTATCACTGGTAGTATTGTAAACAAAACAATATTTTAGTATAATTAGGTATAGATGGTTTTGTTAAGTGTAAATAAAGATATATTGTATATGATTTTACAATATAACAAATATAAAAAAATATAAAAAAATGAGTCAATTAGTCAAATCTCGTTATACCGAACTGTTCCATATCTCGAAGTTTATCAAGGTACAAGCGTCACTGTACATCTCTTGTCTCGAAAAAAAGGTGGCAAGAGATTATAGTATGTCTTTTAAAGGGGTTCCACTGAATATGAAAACATCATCATGGCAATCACAGTGCATCACAGATCTGACAGTCACCACAGTATATCTGACTCACCAGCCGAAAATCTACTTTTACGCTCCCCTTCAGGATCATCACCAGACCCAACAATTTTCATACTCGGTAAAGAAATCCTCTTGGCGATGCCCTCGTGAGTACTGGGTGGGCCCGCTTGCGCCTTATGAATGTCTCTCTCCAGCTTAACCCGTCCCTTTCTGTCTAACACTGGCTTCATGTATCCGCTGTCATCTTCACTGGAACTAGAGTCAGCCATGAAGGATTCCAGAACTCCACCAGCTCCATCTGAACTGGAACCTGAAGCAGAACCTGAGGAGAGGCTGCTCCCAGAGTCAAATGTATCATCCGGGGGATCAAAGTCAGGGATGTACATTGAGTCGAATCCATCACTGAAGTCATGCAGTTCATCAATAGTTGTGCTCTTCTTTTCTTTGACGTTTATTGTTGTAACATGGGGCTTGGTAAATGAATGTACATCTAAAATGTCTGAAAAAGATACCTTTTTCTTTTTGAGCATCTTAGGGTCTTCTATAGGAGTGGCTGGTTGGCTGTTCTCAACAATTTCAGGGTCTCCTCCAACAATGTTTATGGTAGAGTAGTATGAGGCTGGTTTTCTTGCTTGTTTCTTGTCAACCTTAGATTCTGCAACGTGGATTTCTTCAGGTTTCAAATAATTTGTTTGAATGGTTGCTGGCACTCCACCAGTGACAACCTGCCCACCGATACCTTGATCTTGAAAGACGTGTGTGTCGCTCATGCTGCTGGTGGAAGAGCTGTCGTCATCTTTCCCGGATGTTGCTGTCCACACCTCTTCATATGCGTTTGGGCGAGGGGGTCTGGGTTTCTTTGTTTCGGCTTTGTGTGAATTAACTGTAGGCACTGGTGGTTCTATCTTCACATCTACACTAGACAGTTTGGGGACTTCTGAAGGAAGGCTGGTCGCTGTATCGTTCCTTTTGACACCATTTTGTTGTGGAAGAGATCCAACATTTGCCTTAGTCATATTAGGACGATCACTATTAACTGACCCTTTGCGAGATCCATTAATGGCTTTTGCCACACCTACTTTAGATTCTTGTGGTGTTGCCGGCTCTGGCATTCTTGGACGATTGTCAATTGAGGACCTTCTGGAATTGGCATTAATTTTAAGTTGTGGTTGAGGAGAGACTTTTGACATTGGAGCTGATTGTACTTTTTCCTGCGACTTGCCATCAGTGGATTCTTGAACTCGTTTGCCATCACTGACTGTCAGTGCATTTCCTTGTTTCAGCTCTGCCTGTTTCACTGGTGCAGTAGGACCTGACATAATTTCAACAGCTTGCGGAGAGGGAGTTCGGTCTGTCATAGTTGACGGTTTGGTATTATTTGGAACAGGAACAGAATTCACAGCCGGAGATACGAAGGAGATTCCAATCGCTGTTATTTTTTCTTCTATGGGACTCTCTGCCTGTCGGAACATCTTGATTCCTCTCATAAACATATCACCTTTGTCCTGGAACAGATTTAAAGCGCTGATGTATCCAGGGTTCTGGCACAGCTCCTTGCTCTGAACAGCAACACGAAATTTGTTAGGGATATCCACAGAAAGCTCATGCAAGGTATTGCTTGGTTTTAGCAGAGTTGAGGAAAGGATTGAGGTGTCTTCCTGCACATTCTCCAAAACCATGATTTTGGTGAATACTCCTTCCCCAGAAGGTTCTCTACCATACACAAGTTTCACAACACAGGGGAATTTTTGTTTCAATAGGATGTCCTTTATCTGCATGACTGGGGTGTTGTTGGGTCTGGTTTTATTCGTGCAGACGTAAAAGGTTCCTTCTGTATTCACGGAAAGTAGAACTTCCCTGTCATTATCATCCACACAGTGTAAATACTTCTCAGCTCCGTCAAGGATTCCCATTTTCAGAACATCTCCCGGACAGAGGTGCCTGGAGGCTGTCACGGTATCGCCCACTTTCTGTACAGACTGCACGTTACGGGTACCACCGATGAGAAACGTGTGACAGTCGGATATCGCTAACTGGCCCACTTGGCGGTAGTGGGGAATAGCTTTCAGCGTCAGCTCTGACCCGACGACAGCAAACCAGCCTGATGAACAAAAAAAACAGGACATAAAAACTTTGATATATATCATATATTATCATCCAAAACTGGCTCCGACAGGAGATATCGCTTGGGTGAGATCAAGCAATATCTACACTGTAGATATCGCTGCAATGAAATTGCATCACAATGCTTTGCAGACCATTGTGACGTCACTGGTTACCATGACATCACAATCAAATGACAACACTAATTGCTCTGCAACTGAAGCTGTTAGCAGTACTTTTTACACTTAAAACACTGCTTAATACTGTCTACAAACTGAAAAAGTTGGAAGAATGATGTTGGATGATAAATAAAATCTCACCCTCGTGTCTTTTGATTGAGAAAAGTGGAAAAAATCCTCGGCAAGTTTTCCCACTTTATCACCTCGTGTTGATATATTTGATATCAAAAGACACTCGGGTGAGATTCTCTATTTATAGCTAAAATGGATAGAATTATCATTAAACCGCCCGCATGTTATCAGATATCAGCGGGCCACTGTAACTTGATAATGCCCTCATATTGCTTGACGACGGGCCATTATAAGCCGGTTGTTAGGTGACGTCATATGGTAGGGATAGGTGACGTCACGTGCAATAGTGACGTCATCTGGTTTGTTCTATGACGTTTCCATAATTGTAAAAGTTGGTCAGTGACATTGGTGTCGATTGCAGTAAATGTTTCAAAACCGATAAGGTTGTTTCTTTTTATTTGATAACAAATTCCATCCATTTTAGCTATAATAACGTTAACGCTTTTTTTCAGGGCATTATTATTTGCACAAGCCCTCGGTTTTTCAACTGCCCTCCTTCGTCGGGCAGTCAAGGGAAGACCTCGAGCTTCTGCAAATGATAATGCCCTGAAAAATAGCGTTACCCTTATTATAACTTACTGACGGAAAACTTTTGGGTAGTTTGAATTGATTATTAAATGCAATGCAGCGTAAACAAACATCCCTCTATATCCCCAGAATATTTCTCGGTCGATGCCTTTCCCAGTTAAAGGGTTTGGGTTAACATATTTTCGGACAAACGAATGATGTTACGGAATTAAGTCCTTATAGTTTATATCATATGAAGATGTTCCAAACAGTGTGGTCCAGAAAGCGGGGTTTCCATGCCGGGAGTCCAGTCTAACGAGGTTTGGAGAATTCCTGTTTCGAAGTTTTGACACCCACATTGTCTACTCAATTATATCTATGACACATTTTCTAGACAGCTACGCGTCTACCGTCTTACTGAGCATATTATATCATGATATGTGATAATATATTTCGAAATAGGCTCGGGCAGCAATTTACCAGAAATGCTTTCAGATTCAGGTTTAGCAATAGGTACCGACCTTTGTAATCCTCGGGAATAAGCAGGCTGTTCTCCGTTTCCAGCAGAGTCTTCCCATCACGAGAGTCCACGGCCAAACTACTGGCAGCCACCTTCAACCCATCCTTCTTACTCTGCAGCATCAGCAGCTGCCCACAGTCGAACCCCATGGTCCCCCTTCCCAGGTCACAGAAACTGTGGTCGCACATCACCACCCGGGGCAGGTACAGGTTCCTGATGATGTAGTCCAGGTTGAACATCCCGGGCTCCCAGGTCAGGTTGGGCTTCGGGACTGGTGCTGGTGCTGGAGTAGGTGGCCTCGGGTTGCCGCCGTGCCATGTCTGGCGCTTAGCTGCGCCCTGGGGCTGCTTTGTTCCCGTCAGTCTCCCTAATGTCTTATTTCGCAAAGACCCTGGAGCTTTGGTTGGTAGTTTGATTTCCTCCATTGTGTTTTACATCATTCGCTGCTGGTTACCTCCTGGAAATGTAAGTATCTATTTTACGGATGATTGTGATATGTTTGTGTGTTTAAAGCCGAACTCAGCAATATTCCATCTTTATGGAAGCGGTCTGTGAATAATCGAGTCTGGACAAAACGACCAGTGACTGACATCATGAACATCGATCTACGCAATTGGGATGCGATGACATGCATCAACCAAGTCAGTGAGCCTGACCACCCGATCCCGTTAGTCGCCTCTTACGAAGTCAGTCATTGGCTGCTGGGGGCAAATTCCAACCCGGATCTTACACTCGATATGATTGAGTGATTATTGTTTTACGCCGTATCATCACGTGAAATGACAATGTAGATGTGTTTGAAGCAGTGTTTTAACATGGACTGACATGACACACACATGACACACACATGACACACACTACTGGACAGCCAGAAAACCAGGTTGGTGAAGGAACATACTGGGTGATAACAGTGTTCGCTCCTCACACTCAAGGCCTGGGTTCGATTTCCTCTTGGCCACAGTGCGCCATACCTGTTGTTACTGTAAACTGGTATTGCAGATATGTTGCTGACGTTATAACATATCACCTCACACGCTTCGATATGTTATGCAGTGATGTATGGTTTTATCATTATAAACTGTATTATTAACATATAAATATATAAAGTCAGCAAACTAAGTTTTACTCAAATATATCGTAGTGCGATCTTTAACATTTCCTCAATGCTTAGTTACTTTTCTTTTCAGGTTGTTGTTGGTTTGTTGTTTTACGCCGCACTCAGCAATATTCCAGCTATATGACGGCGGTCTGTAAATAATCAAGTCTGGACCAGACAATCCAGTGATTAATATCATGAGCATCGATCCACGCAATTTGGATCGATGACATGCATCAACCAAGTCAGCGAGCCTGACCACCCGATCCCGTTAGTCGCCTTTTACGACAAGCATAGTCACCTTTTACTGCAAGCATAGGTTGCTGAAGACCTATTCTACCCCGGAATCTTCACGTGTCTCTTTTCAGGAAATCAAATAACAGTGTATATAATTATAACTTCTTTCAGTGGCATTTAGAAGTTGGTGTGATGAAGAAGGACAAGTTCTATGGATATATACCTATGTTGTTCAGCGCTATCCATCACTTGCTTGATAAAGGTGTTAGGATCTACACCGAAACGTCGCACTAATTGTAATAAAGAAGTTGTTCATCCATAGAACTTGTCTTTCTTCTATATAATTATAGGTTCGGAGGTACTGCTACATGTGTCGCTCTAAAAGGTATAACTAATTAATAGTAAAGACTAAGAAACTATTTATTTGTTTTCGAGAAAAGAGTACACACAAGAATAATCTATTTCATGTAATAATTAATAAATCAGCATTCCTTCAGTAATCGAATGCATGTAATTGGATGACAAAACGCTTTCAGTCAATAATGTTCACGCGACAGGAAAACGAGATAAGACCAACTTTAAGGTAAGGTTCGAGTTTTGTTTTGAATTTACCCAACCGTGACGCTTTCATATTACAGAAATCGCTTCAAACTGTGCAGATCTTCAGTGCACAGTTAAATTTGTCAAAGCAGTCGCAACACTCTACACAGTAATCTATCAAACGGCCATGAAGTTAAGATACAGAAGCCGATTCCGTACGCGTTGATGTATGACAGCCTGCCATGTCTATCAACTGATGCCTAGGACACATGACATTGTCGGTAACATTCCTCATTCACGCCTTCAAACACCCGCTGTACATTTCATTGTCTTACCTCGGCACACCACAGTCCCATCTGAGCGACAACAGCACTTGTCAATCACCAACAAAGGGAGGTAATCAGACATTGTCTTGACATTGCCTTGTGTGAGATGAGCCACGGATCTTCTTCGTGGATACAGAGATGAAACTGTCTCCCTCGTGACCTGGGTGTTTGACGGAATAATAATGCCCCTTGCACACCTCTGCTCCCTGTCACGCTCTGGTTAGCGGCTGTTTATCATGTACAGATTTTCAACCAACCCGAGCATGCTCAATGAGATGGTGACGAAAAGAAAATATTCCTTTCAGCACATGTATTTTGAGCAGCCATTAAGATGGCCGTGCTGTTTCTTCTTGTGACATAAATATTGGCGTCATTTTAAATCAAATCCAAATGGTGTAGCGGACGATGAGCACGCTGCCATTGAAATGGGCGTCGAAACGTGATGTTGAGAAGATGGGCATGGGGTTTCGTTCACTCGTTTATGTTGCTAGACAATAACACGTGAAAAACGCAAACTGAATATCCCTATGGTGTAATGTAAATAATTTTTTTAAAATTGTCCTTTTTCAAATATTTATACAGCTTTCATCAGCACGACTCAACGATGTTGGGACTGGTTACAAGGAAATTGTTCAACATTAATTGTTGAAAAATTTCATGTGGTATTACTGATACTTTAATTTGTTTAACTAACGGCGCGCACGGAAACGTCATTTGTGCCGATTGTGACGACCTCTGTTGACACTGCAAGTGGTAGGACATAAGGCTGTGTGAGTTGCATGGAACGATGTACTTGGTTAACCTTAATGGAGGAGACTGTTTCTGCCGCCATTGTTCAACAATGAATTTAAGTCATCAATGAGCCTTATTTAACAGATCTAAAGCTGACTAGATGCTGTATATATTCTACGGGAGTCCACGTAAGGAAAATATTAGCTGTAAGCGACTGTGTGTGACTGCTGGTTTTTTCTCAGACCTCAACACTATTGGTGCTGTGTCACAGCGGCCTCCATGGCTGGTGGCATGAGGAACGATCAACGTCGTTGAGAACAATCACACAAACTGTAACCACCTTGTCGTTATTTTAGTTGGCTTTGATCCATCGAATGGATCGACGAACCTGTTCTTCGCTTGAACACCCCCGAGGAGAGCAGAATGGCGTGCTATTCTATCACCATTGCGGAGATACAAGTATACAGGGAGCTCTTCATATCTTTGAACCATATCAGTGACATACACTTGGTGGGGATTTGTTTATTCCCTGAAGCCCACGGTGACACAAACATGACAATCATCACAAGGATATGTACATGGGGTAGTGTGAACCTACCGGTACCCAGAGCCCTTACATAGACAGGCATGGGGTCGTGTGGACCCAGAGCCCTTACAGAGACAGGCATGGAGTAGTGTGCACCTACCCAGAGCCCTTACAGAGACAGGCATGGAGTAGTGTGGACCTACCCAGAGCCCTTACAGAGACAGGCATGGAGTAGTGTGGACCTACCCAGAGCCCTTACATAGACAAGCATGGAGTAGTGTGGACCTACCCAGAGCCCTTACATAGACAGGCATGGAGAATTGTGGACCTACCCAGAGCCCTTACAGAGACAGGCATGGAGTAGTGTGGACCTACCCAGAGCCCTTACAGAGACAGGCATGGAGTAGTGTGGACCTACCCAGAGCCCTTACAGAGACAAGCATGGGGTAGTGTGGACCTACCCAGAGCCCTTACAGAGACAGGCATGGGGTAGTGTGGACCTACCCAGAGCCCTTACAGGGACAGGCATGGGGTAGTGTGGACCTTCCAAGAGCCCTTACAGGGACAGGCATGGAGTAGTGTGGACCTACCCAGAGCCCTTACAGAGACAAGCATGGGGTAGTGTGGACCTTCCAAGAGCCCTTACAGGGACAGGCATGGAGTAGTGTGGACCTACCCAGAGCCCTTACAGAGACAGGCATGGAGTAGTGTGGACCTTCCAAGAGCCCTTACAGGGACAGGCATGGAGTAGTGTGGACCTACCCAGAGCCCTTAGAGGCACAGGCATGGGGTAGTGTGGACCTTCCAAGAGCCCTTACAGGGACAGGCATGGAGTAGTGTGGACCTACCCAGAGCCCTTACAGAGACAAGCATGGGGTAGTGTGGACCTACCCAGAGCCCTCACAGAGACGAGCATGTGGTAGTGTGCACCTACCCAGAGCCCTTACAGAGACAGGCATGGAGTAGTGTGGACCTTCCAAGAGCCCTTACAGGGACAGGCATGGAGTAGTGTGGACCTACCCAGAGCCCTTACAGAGACAGGCATGGAGTAGTGTGGACCTTCCAAGAGCCCTTACAGGGACAGGCATGGAGTAGTGTGGACCTACCCAGAGCCCTTACAGAGACAGGCATGGAGTAGTGTGGACCTACCCAGAGCCCTTACAGAGACAGGCATGGAGTAGTGTGGACCGACCCAGAGCCCTTACAGCGACAGCCATGGAGTAGTGTGGACCTACCCAGAGCCCTTACAGAGACAAGCATGGGGTAGTGTGGACCTTCCAAGAGCCCTTACAGGGACAGGCATGGAGTAGTGTGGACCTACCCAGAGCCCTTACAGAGACAGGCATGGAGTAGTGTGGACCTTCCAAGAGCCCTTACAGGGACAGGCATGGAGTAGTGTGGACCTACCCAGAGCCCTTAGAGGCACAGGCATGGGGTAGTGTGGACCTTCCAAGAGCCCTTACAGGGACAGGCATGGAGTAGTGTGGACCTACCCAGAGCCCTTACAGAGACAAGCATGGGGTAGTGTGGACCTACCCAGAGCCCTTACAGGGACAGGCATGGAGTAGTGTGGACCTACCCAGAGCCCTTAGAGGCACAGGCATGGGGTAGTGTGGACCTTCCAAGAGCCCTTACAGGGACAGGCATGGAGTAGTGTGGACCTACCCAGAGCCCTTACAGAGACAGGCATGGAGTAGTGTGGACCTTCCAAGAGCCCTTACAGGGACAGGCATGGAGTAGTGTGGACCTACCCAGAGCCCTTACAGAGACAGGCATGGAGTAGTGTGGACCTACCCAGAGCCCTTACAGCGACAGCCATGGAGTAGTGTGGACCTACCCAGAGCCCTTACAGCGACAGGCATGGAGTAGTGTGGACCTACCAAGAGCCCTTACATAGACAGGCATGGAGTAGTGTGGACCTACCCAGAGCCCTTACAGGGACAGGCATGGAGTAATGTGGACCTACCCAGAGTCCTTACATAGACAGGCATGGGGTAGGGTGGACCTTCCCAGAGACCTTACAGGGACAGGCATTGAGTAGTGTGGACCTACCCAGAGCCCTTACAGGGACAGGCATGGAGTAGTGTGGACCTACCCAGAGCCCTTACAGGGACAGGCATGGAGTAGTGTGGACCTACCCAGAGCCCTTACGGAGACAGGCATGGGGTACATGGAACGCTACGTACCCGGACAAGATTCTTTGAACCCTATTAACCTCGGAAACACATATTTAAATCACATGGTATACACAAAATGTATATATATGACAGCTGATTTTTAACGTTTGGTGAGTCATTTTGACATCGCTGGAAATAATAACGTCGTTATGGGCGGTGGTGAATGGGGTATCCAGTTATGTTCTGAGGAATTAACCGTATGATTATTTTAACCGTGTTTCGACTGATGAATGATATTCAACAAAATAACAAGATGCTCTCTGTAAGACAGTGACCTGATTTACACACCTGAGTCCACTCTGTCCATATACATCATGTCATCGTGTCCCAGTGACTGTAACGTTCCCAGTCAGCAGGTGTACGTACTCTTCAGTCGTGAAAGTAATGGCTGATTAAGGCTGTTACAGGAAATAATGTTTTGCGCCGTTAGCAACATTAAAGTTATAACACGCGTTATGTAAAAACTTTGAGTCAGATAATCCGGTGATTGATAGCATGATCAACGACTTGGTTGTGACGACACACAGTCACATGTGCCTCATTGTAACATTCATCCTTATTTTAGGCCATTACAGTAAGAATGTGGTACTGATGGCCTAATCTGCTTAAATAGGCTTGGGTATAGCTTGTGCTTACATAACACCTACCCTTGTTACTAACACGAAACACAATATCATCAACTTAAACTAAATCAAGTTGGGTAAAATCATTTTCATTTTAAAAAGTGCAATAATTAAGATTGATTAAAAGTAGTTTACACAGCGGGGAGAATGATCACGGCCGGTGCGGCTCAAGGGAGATCACTCGTGTGAACTTAGCTATGTTGCATTGCTGTGCAAAATCATCTGCAGAGGGACGTTTACCTCAACATACATGCAAATGATGCATAAATTGCGGGCTTTTACATTTCTATTTTCAAAACTCTATCTTCAGGTCTCTAAATACCTACACCAATCGATGGTAATTGTTTCTCATTGGTTACACTAAACATTAAACTGAAGAACATACATTCTATGATAAAAAAAATAAAATTATTCAGTTATAATCATAGTCACCGTTGATGACCATCGACCGCATTGTCTGCAGTTTTCTTGCAGAATGTCATTGAATGTGGCCTCCCTTCTGCCTTATCACAATAATGTATTATGTTTGTGAAACATCTTTTTCTGGCTGAGGCGGAGAAGCTGAAGTTGACAGTCCGCTGTAGGTCTGATTGATGACAGCGCTAGTTGCCCTCTTGTTCACCATGCTCGTGGGTTTCATGAGGGCGGCAAACGTCACAGATGGTGTGAGGTGAAATGGTGTTTACGTCGGGTTGAAGATTATTGCAATATATGGCGCCGTGCATGCTTACGGTGACATTTGTACAAGTGTAGACTACAATGTTTAATAATAATCACACGTTTAATGATTCAGGTCTGATATAGACATATGTAGATACGGTTGCAGCTTAGTTTATAGATATTAAAATATTTTGGGCATGAAACCATATTAAGAATAAATGCTCAGTATAGGTATGTCCATATTCCCAAAGTGAGTCAGTTGTGTTTTACGCCGCTGTGAATAGTATTTTAGTTATATGAATTCGAGCCAGGTGTGTGTGTGTGTGTGTGTGTGTGTGTGTGTGTGTGTGTGTGTGTGTGTGTGTGTGTGTGTGTGTGTGTGTTGTATAGTGCAAGATCACTGAGATACCATGCCGCAATTTAACATGAATACCCCACTCGGACACAGTATACTGACACCGAGCCGACCAGTGCTTGTTTTAGCCTCTTTAAGTCGAGCGCCAGGCAGGGTAACAACCTATACAATCTTTTCGCGTTTTTGTTTTTTGGATGACACGCCCAGGTATCAACACTCGGCCTTCCTCTCTCGGACAGACCACGGAGGTGGACCTAAACGTCCAATACCTTTCCGTGATGAACATGTATCACAGGAATCAGACGTTATGTTCCTGAGGTTGGAGGTTCGAATCCCCTCCCTGCCAATTGGCAGACATCCAGTTGTCAGACAGTGAGGTGGTGAGCTTGGCTTTAACGCCGCTAAGAACTGTATTATAGTTATATGACGGCGTGCCAGTTTGATGTAGGAGCAATGAACGAAGTCTTAGACTTTAGTGAAACCCACCAACGAGTTAGGATTCTGACAAACCTAGAAACAAAATCAGGGCGAACTGGGATTCGAACCCATGATCATCAGTGTCTTGCAAAGGGACGCAAATCTGCACAGCGAATTGCGGTGACTTCCACTACTGGGTCTCTCGTGCCCTTGCGTTGGTATGACAGTATGTGGATATGCATTGCAAAAAGTAGATGCTAAGAGGACAATAAACAATTCGTGGGTTAAACATTAAAACTAAAGAAACTTATTTTTGACGTTCTCATTTGCCAGTTCACTGGTCCGCTTGACTAAACAGCATGATAAGAATTAGCACTGCTCCCTTTTAACGACACTCAAAATGTCGACTTCAGTTAAAATGACCTCTCACCAGAACAAGTGTTGCTTAGTACATTTAGCCTTGGTATTATGATTAATTTAAAAGTAAAAATAGACAGCCTGCAGTCTATAAAGACTGTCAACAGATATACACAAAAGACCCATAGCTGGGAACGACTGAGAACTGCTAGGCTCGAGTACACCCAGTCGTAAGCAATACACGCAGTGTCCTGTCTAGCCCTTGCACTAATATTGTACTATCGATCAAACACTGTTTAGTGTTCTCTGAATAATGTTAACAGTTAAATCCTTTTCTGACCTTCACCATATACGGCTTCTGCTTCTTTGACATTTTTTTAAAACAATTTCACGAGTACGCTTTTAGGGTAAGAGTGAGTAAGTATGGATATACGTCATTGTTTGAAATATTCCAGCAACATCACGGCGGAGGACTGTAGAAATCGGGTTCACACATCATACCCATGTAGGGAATGGAACCCGGGTCTTGGGCGTGACGAGCGAACGCTTTAATTTAACCACTAGCCTACCCCACAGCTCGTTATAGATAACAGGTAAAGATTTCAATTCGGCGTACAGTTTTTGTTGTAGAATGTTTCAAAAGCTTAATATTTAAGTAAAATGAATACATATGCTTTAGTCGACACCCACCCCGTGAACGGTTTTATTCTTACATGTATATATATTGGCGTCGAATACGGCGAACGTGAAATACTTCTTCCCGACTCGTTTTTGAGAACACGTTTCTTCCCAATGATACTGGGATGTAAATACATATTCATACCGCAACATTATTGTATCTGTGCCAATGCGCTTCATTTGAACATTTTGACACATAACATCCGATAAAGGGGACATTCGCTGGTTTCAATTTGTATCTTTACACTATCAGATACATTGTATATATCCATAAATGTTCAGCTGTCACAATGGATGTCAATCTCAGTGATATATCCAGGGTGTACATTGATGCCTGCGGAGAATGCTTAATACTTTGATTTATGAGGCAGTACATTCCTCACTTTCACACCCGGCCTGTGTTCATTGATAATGTCATGTCGTCGTCAAGAAGAGGCATTGATATTATTTTATGATTTGTTCAGATATTACCTGTTAAGTCAAAATGTTTGCTATCTCTGATAAATTGAATGAGAAAGTAGGTTACATCTGAATCTAGGTCATCAGACATCAGAGCCAGCACTCCAGGTTCAACAGTTTTATTGTCTAAAATAGAAGTGATCGTGCACATGTGTGCACTCACTCGTGCACTCCAAGTAGCCATGCTGGATTGAGTGTGAGTGAGTGAGTTGGGTTTACGGCGCTTTTAACAGTATTCCAGTTATATCACGGCGTGTCAGCTTAATGTGGGAGGAAAGCCCAAAGTGATGCAGTTCCCATGAGTATGGTGCTGACAAACCTGGAAACCTAATCGGGCGAACCGGGATTCGAACCCACAATCATAGGTTTCGTGCAAGGGACGCACCTCTACACAGCGAATCGTGGCGCCTAAGACGATGACTGGGTCACCTGTGAAATAGAAAGACATTTCACAGAAATAGAAAGAAATATGTGTGTAGAATGTATACACATACAAGACATTTTTAGATCAGAACCTGTATAGGAATGTGTTTTAATCTTAAACAGGTTTAGAATATTTAAAAAGTGACATTTGTGATGTCAAACATCTACGTAGCACAGGTGGTAGCGTGAAGGATTACACAAGAGGTTCCAGGTTCGTATACCGCCGAGGTTTTATAGTGTTGTGTTCATAAATGTTGTGTGACTAATAGTATTTATGATGAGCAGGGGATAAAGTATTGCGCTGTATTATGATTTCACAATTCCTTGTGACGCATGCATAGTTTCTTCTTTTAAAATACTTTGTGCAATTTGACTTTTATTTATGATTATTGTAATAATGACATTTGCCAACTGTGCGGCGTTAGGCAACAAATACACTTGGCCGAGTCTATGATGTTTCCATTGTTGCGATATGGTTGTAACCAGTCATGTTCCCATAACATTATGATATCCTCAGACAGAATATGTTCCCCATGTTTGTCGCAAGATCCGACTAAATGGCATCGCGCGCTGATAAAGGTGGTATAGAGATTACTTAACTACACACCTGAAAATTACCACACGCCCTTCGCCTAATTATCCGCCTACCTACCAACCCAGCTACCAATCCTCCCACCAAACTCCCTGTCCACTCACCCACCCTACCTATCTACCCACCCAGCTACCAATCCTACTACCACTCCCTGTCCACCCACCCACCCTACCTACCTACCCACCCAGCTACCAATCCTCCCACCAAACTCCCTGTACACCCACCCACCCTACCTACCTACCCAACCAGCTACCAATCCTCCCACCAAACTCCCTGTCCATTCACCCACCCTACCTACCTACCCACCCAGCTACCAATCCTCCCACCAAACTCCCTGTACACCCACCCACCCTACCTACCTACCCACCCAGCTACTAATCCTCCCACCAAACTCCCTGTACACCCACCCACCCTACCTATCTACCCACCCAGCTACTAATCCTCCAACCAAACTCCCTGTACACCCACCCACCCTACCTATCTACCCACCCAGCTACTAATCCTCCCACCAAACTCCCTGTACACCCACCCACCCTACCTATCTACCCACCCAGCTACCAATCCTCCCACCAAACTCCCTGTCCACCCACCCACCCTACCTACCTACCCACCCAGCTACTAATCCTCCAACCAAACTCCCTGTACACCCACCCACCCTACCTACCTACCCACCCAGCTACTAATCCTCCAACCAAACTCCCTGTACACCCACCCACCCTACCTATCTACCCACCCAGCAACCAATCCTCCCACCAAACTCCCTGTACACCCACCCACCCTACCTACCTACCCAACCAGCTACCAATCCTCCCACCAAACTCCCTGTCCACCCACCCACCCTACCTATCTACCCACCCAGCTACCAATCCTCCCACCAAACTCCCTGTACACCCACCCACCCTACCTACCTACCCACCCAGCAACCAATCCTCCCACCAAACTCCCTGTACACCCACCCACCCTACCTACCTGCCCAACCAGCTACCAATCCTCCCACCAAACTCCCTGTACACCCACCCACTCTACCTACCTATCTACCCACCCAGCTACCAATCCTCCCACCAAACTCCCTGTCCACCCACCCACCCTACCTATCTACCCACCCAGCTACCAATCCTCCCACCAAACTCCCTGTCCACCCACCCACCCTACCTACCTACCCACCCAGCTACTAATCCTCCAACCAAACTCCCTGTACACCCA
Organism: Haliotis rufescens; assembly: GCF_023055435.1. Classification (NCBI taxonomy): domain Eukaryota; kingdom Metazoa; phylum Mollusca; class Gastropoda; order Lepetellida; family Haliotidae; genus Haliotis; species Haliotis rufescens. Next base: position 10,972,002 of record NW_025963890.1, read on the forward strand.
CCCACCCTACCTACCTACCCACCCAGCTACTAATCCTCCCACCAAACTCCCTGTACACCCACCCACCCTACCTACCTACCCACCCAGCAACCAATCCTCCCACCAAACTCCCTGTACACCCACCCACCCTACCTACCTACCCAACCAGCTACCAATCCTCCCACCAAACTCCCTGTACACCCACCCACTCTACCTACCTATCTACCCACCCAGCTACCAATCCTCCCACCAAACTCCCTGTCCACCCACCCACCCTACCTATCTACCCACCCAGCTACCAATCCTCCCACCAAACTCCCTGTCCACCCACCCACCCTACCTATCTACCCACCCAGCTACCAATCCTCCCACCAAACTCCCTGTCCACCCACCCACCCTACCTATCTACCCACCCAGCTACTAATCCTCCCACCAAACTCCCTGTACACCCACCCACCCTACCTACCTATCTACCCAGCTACCAATCCTCCCACCAAACTCCCTGTCCACTCACCCACCCTACATATCTACCCACCCAGCTACCAATCCTCCTATCACTCCCTGTCCACCTACCTACCCTACCTGTCTACCCACCCATCTACCCATGCACCCACCTACCCATCCACCTACCTACCCATCTACCTAACAACACACGCTCCAGCCCACCTACCTACCTACCTTCCCACCTACCTACCTGAAACCCACCTACTTACCCATCCACCCGCGTAATACCCACCCACCCATCCACTTATCCACCAACCCATCCATCTACCCATCCACCAACCTATCCACCTACCTACCGACATAATGTGGAATATTCAACTATTTTTATGAACAGATTAAACGCAGAAAAATAAAAAATGCAGCAAAAGTGTTTGGGTGATCCTGGCACAGTCAGGCTGGTTAGGCTCATCATCAGCTCAGGGCCTTGTCCCCTCTACACGCAGCCCAGACAGCGAATGAGATTTCTCACAGGAAGCTCTGCCTAGTCAAACCCACCCATTACTTAGTGAAGACTCCCCAACACTGCAGCCGTCTGCATTACCCAGATTGTCAGAAGGGCTGTTTTCCTGGCAGCAAACCCGGGTACTATCCAAATGTCAGTCAACAGACTAAGGCAACGAGAACAATCAGGAGTCGGACAACATGGCACTTGGGAAAAAGCGTGACATTTCGAAAGCAAGGTCCGCATATTTGCCATGTTTTTCCTGAATCTTGTCAATCACATGAGTGTCAAAAGGAACAGAAGTTTAACGATAATATTGATTTCATTGGATTTATCAAAAAGCAAAATATCAGGTTTGTTGGCCTGAATAGGTCAGAGGCTGTATACGGGCCTATTCCAAAGAATTTTGTATTAGTAATTTTCCATTACACACATTGACGGTGTCGAGTGTGAAGTGACTGGTCCTGAGCAGCAAACAGAAAGCTCTTCGGTATCACTTTTCAGGCCAGCCGACTTCATCCAAATGGTTGCTGATCCTCTCAACACACTGTACATATACTCGATGCAGTAGTCGTTCAAATAGCCTCTCCTTGAAAACCGAGTCTGGTCAGACTTGATATGACACTTCTCTTGGTTGACACTCATTTCTGTACCGTCCAGCAGTACAGAACCATCAACAAAATCAACATTGACATTGAGATTATATATGTCCCACATCCTTGGCTCATTTAAGATAACTGTGGAATGCCTTGTTTTAATCATGAGTCTTGACTTGCTTCACAAGAGGATCATCAGTCAAATATATATGTGCAAAAGTGCACAAAACAATTCTATCATGAAGAGCCTCCACATTAATCAGACCACGCCCTCACATTATGATCCGTAAATATAAGCGATTGTGGGATGAGATATGGTGGTGGGATCCATTGTCTTCCATGATTCTTCGTGTGAGTTTGTCAGTCCCCCGTGACAGCCTCCGTGGTCTAGTGGCAGAGCGTCCGCCCGGAGAGCGGAAGGTCCCGGCTTCGATCCCCGACCGCGTCATACCAAAAGACGTTAAAAGATTGTACTTGTTGTTACCCTGTCTGGCGCTCGGCATTAAGGGGCTAAAACAAGAACTGGTCGGCTCGGAGTCAGTATACTGTGTCTGAGTGGGGTATTCATGTTAAACTGCGGCATGGTATCTCAGTGAGTTAGCACTATAAATCGGCATCAGTCCGGACTAGTACAGGCAGCCACACAAACACACACACGTACATGCACGTCGCTATATAAGTGCAATAATCTTGGACGCGACGTTTAACCCCTTTTCACCTCACCTTGTCAGTACCCCGAGTTTCGTGCTGTGTCCAATCACCAACACCAAAAGAATATGAAAGAACGGGTGCAGCATAAGTATTTGTGGCTTTAATTTCATTGCGAGGGTTCAGCTCTTAACTCCAAACTTTCTTTAGTCTACATTTGTACTCTGCCTTAATATGAGCATTTTGAGTACGTATAGGCCTGACCTCCAAAGGGATGGCCAATACCGCCTCCCCCAAGTTAACTGACCGATCCTCCCTCTTCTACCACGCCAAGTTTAAGATGAAAAAATGTTGCATTTGTCGAGTCCAAAGGACATAAGAAAAGGACTCGACAATAAGAATCTGTTTTTTAGTGTGGATCCTCCATTGGCAATAAGTTCAAGGTCATCCATGCAAAGGCAATTATTATTATTTTTGTCAGACATGTTCTCTGTCATCCGATTTGTAAGAAGTAAGAAATGTATTCAACATAAAACCAAGAACGTGTCCTCTTATTCCACGTTCATTTCCACATGATTGCAGAAAAAGATATTACTTGGCTCAAAAATGAAAATGAAATTGTATATATTTGTCCTTTCTGTTAAATAAATATTTAAAAACCGACACTCGCTATGTGATTTATACATGCAAGAGACTCATTCAGTAAATGTCCTTGCACTGAGAACCATCGTTCCAAGCACACATAAACATACACGACTGGGACTTATAAAGAAAGACTATGTATTACAACAATGAAGGTGAACCTCATTTGTCCAAATATTTGCTACACACGTGAAAGCCCCTTAGCACAGTGTTATCTTACACTCCTCAAGAACAGCTAAGTTATTCCTGATATTGTACAAACGCGTCAAGGTAAGTATATACATATTTTCTCACACACACCCAAAGTATTGCTTCAAACGTGGCACGTTTTATGTAGAAATAATGGGTTTTTCAAATGCGACGACTTGAGCGTGTACTTTTGTTGTCGAGAAGCAATGTTTGGCAGGGTAGCTGTACAGAGAGTACAGTTGTCACATCTCTCACAGGATCACGGGAGTAAGTAGAATACATGTTGGCACAAGGCTTCAAATAAAAGGTTTAAGAGGTAGTATTATAATGATGACGGTAATAATCAACTAAAACTACAACCGCTGCTGCTGCTGCTGCTGCTACTACTACTACTACTACCATCACCGCCTCCACTAAAACGACCAATTTATACCACCACAACATCCTCTCTCGTGTGTTTAATTAATCGAAGTCTCTTTATGGACAGGTATCAATTGGGGTATGATGGTGAGATCGCTATGACGGGGACATGGGTGTAGGGGAGCCGGGTGGTCTTGACGTCCATGATGACATTGCTATGTCTGCGACACGGATGTAGGAGGCACGTGGTCTTGACGTCAATGATGACATTGCTGTGTATGAGACACGGATGTAGGAGGCACGTGGTCTTGACGTCCATGATGACATTGCTATGTCTGAGACACGGATGTAGGAGGCACGTGGTCTTGACGTCCATGATGACATTGCTGTGTCTGAGACACGGATGTAGGAGGCACGTGGTCTTGACGTCCATGATGACATTTCTATGTCTGAGACACGGATGTAAGAGGCACGTGGTCTTGACGTCCATGATTGCGTTGCTATGTCTGAGACACGGATGTAGGAGGCACGTGGTCTTGACGTCCATGATGACATTGCTATGTCTGAGACACGGATGTAGGAGGCACGTGGTCTTGACGTCCATGATGACATTGCTATGTCTGAGACACGGATGTTTGAGACACTTGGTCTTGACGTCCATGATGACATTGCTATGTCTGAGACGCGGATGTAAGAGGCACGTGGTCTTGACGTCCATGATTGCGTTGCTATGTCTGAGACACGGATGTAGGAGGCACGTGGTCTTGACGTCCATGATGGCATTGCTATGTCTGAGACACGGATGTAGGAGGCACGTGGTCTTGACGTCCATGATGACATTGCTGTGTCTGAGACACGGATGTAGGAGGCACGTGGTCTTGACGTCCATGATGACATTTCTATGTCTGAGACACGGATGTAAGAGGCACGTGGTCTTGACGTCCATGATTGCGTTGCTATGTCTGAGACACGGATGTAGGAGGCACGTGGTCTTGACGTCCATGATGACATTGCTATGTCTGAGACACGGATGTAGGAGGCACGTGGTCTTGACGTCCATGATGACATTGCTATGTCTGAGACACGGATGTTTGAGACACTTGGTCTTGACGTCCATGATGACATTGCTATGTCTGAGACGCGGATGTAAGAGGCACGTGGTCTTGACGTCCATGATTGCGTTGCTATGTCTGAGACACGGATGTAGGAGGCACGTGGTCTTGACGTCCATGATGGCATTGCTATGTCTGAGACACGGATGTAGGAGGCACGTGGTCTTGACGTCCATGATGACATTGCTTTGGCACGTGGTCTGTTTGGTTGTGTGTGTGTGTGTGTGTGTGTGTGTGTGTGTGTGTGTGTGTGTGTGTGTGTGTGTGTGTGTGTGTGTAATTTTCTTCCTTGACCTTTTCTAGTACTGTGAAATCCACGAGCACGGGTATGATGCTGACAAGCCAGAAGGATGGAATATTTCCCATTGCACGTTACATCGTTCGCACTGTATATCACCTATTTAACCTTGTCAATGATTATTGGTTATAATGAGGCATATAGTATCTTCAGATGTTACCGTGAGGGAATGCATCTACCGTGAGTAATTGCATCTGCTGTAATGCATATAAAGACGTGTTGGTATGTATGTCGTCTTGATCTGCGAGGGTATTTGTGTTCATTTAAAAAGTAGTGTGTTGAAAAGGTTGGTTGCATCTTGTCATATGTTTCAGCTTCAGTAGTTCACATTTATGTTTCGAAAATAAATTAAACTCGATGAATAGATATATATGGTCTATGGGTGTTTATATCAAAGGTAATTACTAAGCGATGCTGTCCTCGGAATGAAGGAGCTGGTAGGGTAAGTGCACTTTTTCCCCCACTGGAAATTTTAAAGTTAATTTTTAAAGTAAATTTAAAAGTTGCATAATATCACGTAATTAAGCCCTGTTGGTGGATTTTAGCTTTATCTTTTTTTATTTAGTGCAAACCTGATAAGGGCCTCGTTCCACAAAACAGTCAACGCGCTAAGGTGATTGTAATTCACATACTTTAACATTGACTGACGACAGACGTAGCGCTACGATCGGCTTGTGGAACGGGGCCCAGTTTCAAATCGTTATAATTTGATGATTCATTTTTCCAATACCCAGCAAAGATTTCGATATTTTAGTTTCTCGAGGCCATGTGGACAATCGCAAATATATAGAGCTATGCATAGTTCGGGAATGTCTGTACTTCTTCCTCCAGAGAAGAGTACATGGACCACTTGCACAAAGCCATATTATCGCTACGCCCATACTCTAACATAGATGTACAAAAGTCGTAGCGCTGAGATCGCTTTATGCAAGTGGGCCCAGGTCTACAAGCTAACACGAAAACGTCACAATATACACTACACATTTAGGAGGAGGAACTAAAAGGAAATCCAGCAAGATACATATCGATACAGATTTTGGGGTTAGAAGTAAAATATATTCAGCACGACATAGTAAAATAGAATAACAAGATACATATTGCCTTACTTGAAATACTATAACGGGCTACGTCAAACATTAATGTAATTGTAAGTACGTGGTTGATCCAGGGCGTAAATGGGACCCTAACAATCCTATAACAGTGAGGGGATCTCAGCGATAGATATTATTAACAGAGAGAAGAGTTCAATGACAAAGCATAGCACACCTGTATCTGAGAAATTCTCATGCGTGTCTGTAGGTGGTTCTGTTGAGAACCGGTGAGAGAAATCAACAACACAGAGACCTATAGAAGCTATTTAAACACGATTACATTGACGATAAGAGTAAATATAGCTGTGGCATAAAGGCAGTCAAGATCTAAGCAGGAGAAAGTGCCTCGTGTGTTCTGTCAGCTATATAATAGACGCGTAGGGCGGAAAGGATAAAAAATATGACGCGTTCTGACTACCTTTAATTTGCATAGACGGGTTTCGTCTGCAGTTATTGAAGGTTCGGAAGGTTGACTTGCTAACAAACAGCGGGGGCTGCTTAGCGAGACAGCAAGTGGTGATTTACTTCACGTCGCAAATCCGGGTGTTGGGGTTGAGACAGGGCGGTCGTCTTCGCCCGGTCTTGTTACGTATAAATGCGGTGATCGTGCATGTACCCGGCACTCACACTTCTCATAATGAAGGGGAAAATAGCAGCGTCACGGTCGAGTTGTTCCTTGGTCGTTAAGTCGTCAGAGTAGCTTGAGGGACTGGGGCTTCTCGACACTGATAAGGACGGATAGTTACTGTTATAACCAGCTTTGGGACGACCCATGGTACTCCGGCTGGGTGAAGACGACTGCTAATGATAAGTTGTAGTCCCGGCGTGAGGTGACTAGTGTGGGAATATGCATCACACAGGGGACGCCGTCAAGCCCACAGCAGAGCTGTCGTCGTTTGGGAACAGTTACATGTCCCCTAACACCCCCGGGTCTGGCTTGTCCTGTGTGTGGGGGGACCACAACCAGAGGCTACGGGAGATCCTTGAGGACAACCGGCTACCCCAGATTGTGAAGATCTGCGAGGAGGATGTGGTACAGAGTAATGGGGAAGGAAGTGAAGGGTTCAACTTCCAACAACCCCTGCTCCTGTATAAGGAAGTGAAGCTGACGAGGGTGTTTTCGCGGAACGTGCGTCGTGACCCGGGACCCAGAGGAAGGGAGAGGGAGGTCGGACCCTACGTCGTCATTCCGGAACATTACCCAGGTAGGTTCTAATCGAGTAATCGAGGGGGCGGGTTGAGAGTGATGTGCTTGGAAATGCACAGATGACTCGGTTAAAACAGATTTAGTGCAATATTTCAAAAGAGACTTTGCGTTAATATTTTGTGAAGGAAATTAATGAATGGGTGAGCTGGTACGGAGGGCTGGATTTGGGGTTGGGGGTACGCGGCGTACTCGTGGGTTGGTGCAGGGAGGTGGAGCGAGCTGGAAGTTTGTTGGGGGGTGGGGGGGTGGGGGGGGGGGGGCGTGTGTATGTGAGGGGGGTACGCGGCGCGTGGGTTGGTGCAGAGAGTTGGATGGAGCTAGGGGTTGGGGGTGGGGGGAGGGGGGTGGGCGTGAGTGAGGAGATATGCGGCGTACACGTGGCCATCGGTGACGGATGGGTCGGAGCTGGGAGAAGATGTTGTGGGTCGCCCTGCACAGCATTGAAATGGTGTGTCCAGTAAAAGCGGGTCGTCAAACGGAGCAGATAGTATATGAGTGTTGAGATGCACAGTACAAAGAAAGAAAAACAAGATTATTACCATAAGGGTAATATAATAGAATAAAGAAGCGTTACCCATAAAGTATCTTGTCTCTTCTGTTACTTACCAAGTTCTAAAATGCCAATGCAACAGCTTTGGCTACAGTTATAAGTAACTGTTAATATAACTTACATCGTAATAATAATATTCCTATTGGTTATGTGGGCCTTCGTGATTTACCGTAGTAAGTGTATGTATGTAGTTGTGTCTGTGTGATCTATGACTCAGAGAGACTGTAAATCTATGCCCCACCCATGCATACCCGTTCCGTTCGTGATCGGATTGATTAAACTCATCGATAAAACTATAATATTGACTCGGCTTTGAGGATCAACAATCTGACGTGTCATATGATTGATTAGAGTGTATATTGAACTCCGTAGCGGGGAATGCTCAAGTGAACTACTAATGTAGACTGACATGTTATTGCACACGAGGACGATCCCGTTGATTGCAGTGCACAGATTTCACGTAATCAATATGCATGTCTACCATGTGACGTCTCCCTGCTTCGTTTCCTCGGTCCAATATTAGCACTTATGAATGTAAACACTGTAACCCTACCTTGTGTCCGTGCTGCCGAGTCATGCTCGCGAATCAGACAAATGGGAAACCCGATAGAAAAACAATCCGATAACAGTGGCGTTGGAGGGATCACATCGGCCACAGTGACAATGGCTTATGACAGCAGCCGTGTTTACACCTGACAAAACACGCAATATGAGCGAACATTAACATGGGAAAGAATGTTGGGGTGACCCAGCTCCCCCTCCCCCCCCCCCCCCCCCCCGTCCTCGAGGAGTTGCAGTGGTAAGAAGACGCCACTACACCCCCCTAACAATGGGGAACAGTATCCGGGTAATTATGGCCCTTCAACGTAGGGGTAATCTGTTTCTCGCTATCGCAACACTCAATAGGCAGGGTAGAAGTATGGGGTTCTTAAGACGAAAATGGGTTTTGTGTTTGGATTATTGAATATTGTCTTTCTTCAGGTTTCTTTTTTTAGTTTAAAAGATAATATCTATGTATCTATCCATCTCTGATCCACAAATACCTGTCTGTCTATGACATCTCTGCATTTGCCCATCATCCATCATCTGGTACCAGTTATCCATTGATACTTATCTGTCGATAACATCTCGGTCGTTATCCCAGGATCCATCCATCTCCTGGTACAAGTTATCCAACAATACTGTGATGTCTTTATCAGTATCTATATCCATCTCCCTAGTATCCATCAATCCATCAACACCTACACAGATACTGTTTCCATCAATACTTATCTGTACCTTCCTATCTTTAAACATCTTTTATCTACCTATCTATCCATCCACCCACCCATCATTCTAGTTATATTTATGTGCGTGTGTGTGTGTGTGTGTGTGTGTGTGTGTGTGTGTGTGTGTGTGTGTGTGTGTGTGTGTGTGTGTGTGTGTGTGTGTGTGTGTATCTATGCATACAATTCTAGACAAAACGGAAATAGATCTAACGAATATACACTTGTAATTTAATATAAAACATAAATACCAGAGAATAACCAGTCTCGATTATCTGCCAAGACAGATTCCATTGGACATAAAATCCAAAATACTGGTGTAAATTATTGGATGGAGCACTGGCTCAGTGATGACACCAGGTGTTCGCGACAAGGGTAAACATTCACGTCCTGTTCTACCGCTTGTACTCGCCACTCAAGAAATCACAGTTAATCCCTCAGAGGTGGTATCATATATATTCGTAAAAAAATCAAAATATTTCCATCATACATATTTATGATAAATACTACTGCCGAATACTGAATTGTTACACAATCGAGATGTTCCATCGCAAAGTCCAACTTAATTTGTTTTTATAAGTAAAGCTTTAGATTAATAATGACGAGTATTAAGTACCACCATGACGACTACTTCGGCCAAGTACAAATATACAGTCGGGCAAAAACATATACACCACTGTTTGATGGTGACTAAACGAAAATACAGTAAAATACGGTTAAAACGAACTCAAATGGACAACTAATGTTAGTTCGTTTTAACCGTAGTTCGTTATACGTACATATACAGCATAACTACAGCAAGCAGTCGGGACCAAAAAAGTAACTTCGTTATATCCGTCGGTTCGTTATAAGCGTGTTCGTTATAACCGTAGTTTACTGTAGTTATTCTATGGAGATGTATTTGATAAGAGTATCACATTTGTGTTTTTGAACGTTTTCAGTGTTTCGACGAGTGTTTTCAGCCTTGTGACGTTTATAATACGTTAAGCCAAATCGAAATTTCAAGTGTATACTTTCTTTTGTCCGTCAGTGTACTTGTATACTTATTAGTCGAGATTGACATCACGCCAGTCGGAATAAGGTATGCCTCAGGTAACTCCTTTTGACACGCTTGTTTTGATCCCTAGATTAGCAAAGGTCAGATAAGGTGAAGAGTTTACTCAGGCATATGAATCTCAAGTCACGTGTCATGTCGTGTATTAGCTATCATTTATTTAATACGATACCATAAAATCCCGGGGTCTTTTTTTTATTACTTATTCGTCTGAAACCTAAACTCCAGTACCTATATATCGTGTATGACGGATAATAGACAGTAATAACGTCGCGGAACGACCTTTGCCCCATATTGACATCAGGTGAATGTGTTATGGTGCGTGGTAGATTGACAAATTCACACGTTTGTGCGGAGAAGATCATGGTGGCAAACACTTTCTCTTGAAATTACCACAGAACAAATTGGACAGTATTTGACAATATTGTCGCGAAGGCCTTGCTGTCTGTCGGGACGGGTCAACCTTTACTATGAATAGACCAGTAATTTGTTGGAGCGTCCTTGACAAGTAGAGTTAATAGCTGAAGTCTTTGTGCGGGTCATGTTCACAGGTCATTTTAAGCTGACCACGGGCAGTGAATGCACGGCCCCCGTGTGAGAAGCATCATTGTGACCATTCGCCTTTACTCTTCATCCCTCCCCGCTCCCCACTGCTCTGAACGCTCACACCTTGATATATAGAGACCCACTTCCCCAATGCTTTTACAAAGATACCGTCTGTCGATGACCTCACACCTGGTGTGGCGCCCCGTCTCTTTCACCACCTGTCAAATGTCCCCTGACCTCCTCCCCTGGTGCCTTTATAAACTCTCACATCGTCCCATAAAGCAGCATAACACGTTAAAGCGTAAGTCTTTCAAGCCTCAAGGCGTTTCCTGCTTGACGCTAAGGTCCGTGTAGCGGATTATATATAGTTATGTGAAAATGATCCATCTGAAATGTAAAGAGAGTTCACTTCATTGTCGCTAGCTGGCATCAACCGTATGTTTGTATGTGACCGAGTTGTTTATCCGTCAGCAGTGTCCCAACTCCAACATCGCGGCCTGTCAATCATGGATGACAGGCAAACCAGTGGTTGATATCATGAACAATGAACCACGATTTGAGATTATAGCTATTTCACCCATGTGTATATTATAGAAACTCTGACTTTGTAAACTTACGTATCTTTGACGGTCAATGGGGGAGACATGTGGTCGTAGTTCGCTGTCCCTGAAGCTGATGATTGGGGGTCGAATGCCAGCTTACCCTTATTATGTTTCTAAATTTGTCGCATTAAAGCATGCTCTTGGGAATCAAGCAGGTGATAAACGTTTGAGGCTGACCTCCGGCTTTCCTCCTGCATAAAGTGACCGCCTCCGTGGTCTGGTGGCAGAGCGTACGCCCGGAGAGCGGAAGGTCCGGAGTTCGATCCCCGGCCATGTCATACCAAAAGACGTTAAAAGATGGTACTTGTTGTTACCCTGTCTGGCGCTCGGCATTAAGGGGCTAAAACAAGGACTGGTCGGCTCGGAGTCAGTATACTGTGTCTGAGTGGCATGGTGTCTGCGGCATGGTATCTCAGTGAGCTAGCGCTAGAAATCGGCATCAGTCCGGACAAGTACAAGTAGCCATATAAACACACACACGTACATGCACGTCGCTATATAAGTGCAATAATCATGGACGCGACGTTAAACGTCCTCAAAACTTTAACGTCACCTCCTGCATAAACTTTGCACGCTATTCAAAGAAAGAAAAACGGTCCTTGTGCATAAACGTGAATAAATATATGTAAAAAAACCAATAATCTAGGTTAAAGTTATATATATACAGAGAAGATAGTAAATTGTAAAAATATATAATTTGTAATTGCAGTTGATTTAGAGAGGAGAGTAGAAGAGATGGATGGAAGAATATAACAAACTGACAAATCGCTGACTGCGAATCACTGTCAAATACATAAAATTTGGGAGAATTAATTATCACAGGTATTCGATCTAAGTAACAGTAAGTGATTTCGACAGGTGACAGATCATCTATCACAGACACCCGTCTGGTCCCATCAATCTCTGTTAGAGGTGAGCTACGCCCGCAGTGTAAATACGACATAGCGCTGTCAGTTAACCCTTGTGTGATGCACCTCGCGAACTCATACTAGTATACCTTTAAAGGTGCAAAAAGCATATTTCATATAAAACAAGAGGACAATGAAGCAATGCATCAAAGTTACTCCGCCAAACCTTGCACTGTAGAGCAGTTCTTTCAGTGATTTCAAAGCGGCAATAACTGGGGCAAGCAAACACAGGCAATTTGTCTGTCTACCAGACCCTAGATAATAAATTAAAATTGAATCCAACTCAAGTTTCAAATGATTTGGCATGTCTAGATTTTTTCAGATAATTCAGCATTGTTCTTGGCTCCATTTGGATTTTACATTACATTTTGTAGAGGTATATTGGGAAAAATAAGATAAGGGACGAAGTATTATCCTGCCAGGCAACTAGCAACTTATGGTCATTGTTTTGCTATAAGCGGTTTTATCAATGTATTGTCAACTGCATATCTAACGTATATTCAACTGCTGGTACAGATTTCAGCATTGTTATTTTAGAAAACTATGTAATTACTTCGCTTCACAAGTGTCCATCATCGCCGTGGTCACAAGTGTCCGCCATCACCGTTTTCACAAGTGTCCTCAATCACCGGTGACAAGTGTCTGTCATTACCGTGTTCACATGTGTCCTTCATCACGGCGGTGACAAGTGTCCGTCATCACCGTGGTCACATGTGTCCGTCATCACCGTTGTCACAAGTGTCCGTCATCACCGTGGTCACATGTGTCCGTCATCAGGTGCATGGTTTTCCCTAATCGATAAGGACAGCGTCCATGGTGTCCTCTAATCAGTGACGACAGCCTCAATGGTGTCCCCTAATCAGTGACGACCGCTTCAGTGGTGTCCTCTAATCAGTGACGACCGCCTCAGTGGTGTCCTCTAATCAGTGACGATCGCCTCATTGGTGTCCTCTAATCAATGACCACCGTCTCAGTGGTGTCTTCTAATCAGTGACGACCGCCTCAATGGTGTCCCCTAATCAGTGACGACCGCTTCAGTGGTGTCTTCTAATCAGTGACGACCGCCTCAATGGTGTCCCCTAATCAGTGACGACCGCTTCAGTGGTGTACTCTAATCAGTGACGACCGCCTCAATGGTGTCCCCTAATCAGTGACGACCGCTTCAGTGGTGTCTTCTAATCAGTGACGACCGCCTCAATGGTGTCCCCTAATCAGTGACGACCGCTTCAGTGGTGTCTTCTAATCAGTGACGACCGCCTCAATGGTGTCCCCTAATCAGTGACGACCGCTTCAGTGGTGTCTTCTAATCAGTGACGACCGCCTCAGTGATGTCCTCAATCAGTGACGATCGCCTAATTGGTGTCCTCTAATCAATGACCACCGCCTTAGTGGTGTCCTCAATAAGAGACGACCGCCTCAGTGGTGTCCTCTAATCAATCACGGCCGCCTAAGTGGGGTCCTCTAACCAATCACGACCGCCTAAGTGGTGTCCTCTATCAATCACGAACGCCTCAGTGGTGTCCTCTATCCAATGACGGCCGCCTCAGTGGTGTCCTCAAGATGTGACAACCGATTCAGTGGTGTCCTCTAATCAATGACGACCGCCTCAGTGGTGTCCTCTAATTAATGACGGCCACCTCAGTGGTGTCCTCAATAAGTGACGACCGACTCAGTGGTGTCCTCTAATCAATCACAAATGCCTAAGTGGGATCCTCTAACCAATAAACCACCGCCTTAGTGGTGTCCTCTAACCAAACATGACCGACTCAGTGGTGTCCTCTAATCAATCACGACCGACTCAGTGGTGTCCTCTAATTAATGACGGCCACCTCAGTGGTGTCCTCAATAAGTGACGACCGACTTAGTGGTGTCCTCTAATCAATCACAAATGCCTAAGTGGGGTCCTCTAACCAATAAACCACCGCCTTAGTGGTGTCCTCTAACCAAACATGACCGACTCAGTGGTGTCCTCTAACCAATCATGACCGACTCAGTGGTGTCCTCAATAAGAGACGACCGCCTCAGTGGTGTCCTCTAACCAATCATGACCGACTCAGTGGGGTCCTCTAACCAATCACGACCGCCTTAGTGATGTCCTCTAACCAATCACGAATGCCTCAGTGGTGTCCTCTAACCAATCACGAATGCCTCAGTGGTGACCTCTAACCAATCACGACCGCCTTAGTGCTTCGATGCTTCAATGCTTCGATCACCGGCCACGTCATGGAAAAAGTCCTGAATACATAGTTATATATATATAAACAAATTTGTCAAACATATTTTAGCATAATTATTTTATTTACAACTGTTTCAAACAGGTTGTAGTGATAGAGGATGCATTTGTGCTTTTAGCACTATTACAGTGGAAACTACAACTTCAATATTTTATTTTAGAACACTGATACTGCGCTTATTAACTTTACATTCTCTGTAAAACTCTCACCCTAAGATGTCACAATAGGCCTGTTTACAAACTGTCACCTACACCTGTGACATCTTTTTCTAAGAAAGCGTTTAAGAGATGCCACCTATAGCCATCATATCAGGGTCACTGTGCAATTTCATTGTGTGGTGACACTCGTGGTGTTTACACATTGTTGCAGCAGTAAAGCTAGCTCGCCTGACCTCGTCAAAACAGCACACAACCTAAAATCGCCAACCGATAGGTCCAGTCGTACGACAAAGTCGCATCGTGTGCACAAATCTTCAGATCGAATAACGGTATATGTGTGCATAGTGAAATATACACATTATCCCTGCTGTGACACGTGGCAAGAAATGGTCAGCCTTTGCACGTTTACCACGTGCCATCTGTGTTTTGACAGTGATGTGTGGGCACACGTTGTCTATAACAGCCACGCAATACCGCAGCAGGACTCGCCTGTATGTCATGTTGAGAATAGCCATACCTTTAATAGCGTTAACACGGGCGACTAAATGAATTTATACCAACTTCTTGAGCAGTATCCAGTCTTACAAACCAAATTAACAAATTATATATATATATACTAAAGATGTTAAAGATGACATTACAGATTAACTATAGTAATGTTAATGAATCGTTCCTTAACTTCTTAAAGGAATAAAAGGGTGTTCCTTAACTTCTTTTGAGTAGTATAAATATTGTGCTGTCACGTACCAAAGCATCACAATAATGTGCGGATAATGTCGTCGAATACTTCTTTGTGTAATACGTGTGTGTAATTATAAGTGATGGATTATCTAACATTACCGTGAATATATTACAACCATATCACGGCAGACTTGATCCAGACTGTAAACAGCAAGAGACTAAAACAACAGATCCTGCAAGGGCCACATGTGTTAGAAACATGCGCACTGTGGCGTTCACAATACACAATCATGTGGTTCTGGTCTTCACTCAATGATGTCAAATTGAAGGGGAAGAAACGCTCATAAAATCTCCTTCGAGCCGCGAACCTCAATAATAAAGCTGACCTCGCTTTTACTGAACAGAAAGGTTTTATCACTGGGGTAAATTCATCCAAAGGATGTCAAGTAGAATCAATTGATTTATTAAAAAACAAAAATATGTCGTCAGCTGACAGGAGGTTAACGCAGTAAGCCTATTGAGATTTGATATCCTGTTTTTACATGTCTGAAGTCGATGGTTAGGGTCGATTATTGTATTTTTAGAGGGCCTCCTTAGTGTTTGAGGATTGGTTGCGATTTTAAACTTCATAGTCAGTCTATAAAAGCACGCATATTTCGACCAAGTGAAGTTTTTTTAAGGGTCAGATTATGTTTTCGAAATGTGCGAATCTATATTCAGCACGGGCCTCGACGTCTATGACGGTACCAATAGGTTCCAACGTAAATGAATAACTGTATCATCCTATCAGGTACATTTTGTTGATTTTTCAAAACTAAATATGCCGGTATTAGAATATTAACGAAATTAAGAAAACCACAACAAACCAGAGTCTAAATATGTAAATGATTTACCACATCTTTTTACAGGTTTCTTCAAAGTTCTGAACACCGAGGGCAGTGATGACATGGCCTTGACCTCCTTATCCACCGTCGCTAGAATTATGCCAGCGTCCTTTCTGTGCCTCGTAAAACTCAAAGGCTTCGTAGCGCATCACCAACGGAAGGATACATTAGTATATGAAAAGAAGGAGATCCCACCGGGACTACTTTATGTTATGAATATTCATGAGGATCAGGTGACATACATCAATAGCCGGAAGTCTGAGAAACGGAAGCTGATTCTGTCCCTGCGTTGTACAAACCGAGACCGAAACGTAGAGATATTATTGCCCTACGATTCAACTGGACAATTTTATATTGTCGATCTGAAGAAAAGTAGTTCCCGAAGTTGTGTGAACGCGGGCGCCTTTGCTCACACTATCTCTAGCATCATGCAAACGTTTGACAAAGACAGTGTAACTAAAGTACAACTTATATACGGCGACCCCCCTTCCCAGGAATGTCAGTTTACGGGGGTTCTCAGAATTAGTCACGTGACCAAAGAACATACTGTGATTGCATGTACATTGAATTCGGTGGAGCCGAAAATTTTAGAATTATCAATTACTCCACATCCAAAGTTCAAACTAGCTTTACAAACAGCGGACCAACACAGCGACGTCGTGAAGAGAAAGTGTTTGGCGTTCATGAAAACTGCCTACGAGAAGTTCCGACGAGATTTGAAGGTTCGGCGAGATTACGAGATCGAGAAACGAGACTTGAGGGAGGATTACGACTAGGGCTAGTGTGCAAGGCGATTAAGCTTGTCCCATGTTGACTTCGTGTACACTTGTTACTCCGCACATTATCCGCTTGTGCGTGCGACTCTGAGAGGGCCATTGGTCTAATGTGCTGCAGTAATTACGTATTTGATTGACACTGTTGGAACGACAGGAAAGTGAGCCTTTTGGGTAACAATGCACTGTATATCTGAAAAGTTTTGCGAGCAGCGAAAACTGCGAGCGACACACACAATAGTTTCATGATACAGTTATTTTGGCAGACCAACAACAAACAAAAGACGTAGGGAGACATTTTTCTTGTATTCACTTCACTGTAAATCGGGTGTTCTTTAACTTCTTTTGAGTAGTATATAATACTGAACAAAAATGGAGATCATGAATATTTTGGCGCATATTTTTTGTAGTGAAGGGTGAGCTCAAAATTTAAAATAAATATCCCCAGGAATGATCCCTAAGTGGTTTGTCAAGTATATACCCTTTTCATTTGACGTGGCTGACCAATCTGCCTTTGTCTGAAACGCTTTGTCTTGTAGGAGTATCGGGTATAGAGATATATTTAATTAACTGAATTTGATCATAAATGTTGAATATTGCGTGCGTGTAAACCTTAGGAATTGACGGTGCTAAATACGTCCGTACCCTCGTTTCAGAAATGTCGAAATGTTTCCACATTTCATTGGTTTGAATTGAGATAGAGGGAGGCACAGCTTATCGCGAACATGGACGTATATCTGTACCTGAACTCCTTCATCACTTTAAGCTTATTAACCCACCAGCTGTAATCGAATTTAGGGTTCATGTTTGTCAAACAAACTGAATTATTGTACTCCATGCAATGAGGAAAGAAACGGTGATTGAAAAAGGCCACCAGTAGTATTACATCCTGCTATAGCCGAAGGGAGACTACTTCTCAATCAGTACATGTAATGCTTTACGACGTAATGTCCAAAGTTCCTGTACTGCACATGTATGTGATATACACGCATATGTGTATACATTATAATTTAAGTTGTTACATAGGGTTGTTATGATTTGAAATATCTATAAATTTTGAAACTATATATTTCTACTGTAGTGATAGGGTAAAATGAAGACATGATCTCAGAAATACGTGTATAAAATATGATCAGAATAAAATATGTATTTACAATAATTGTGTTTTGTGGAAAGAATAACAATTATGAAGACTACTTTTTGGACGAAAATATTTAACATTTACTTGATGGCCATGGTGTGATATAGCAGTAGTCAATGAGTGTGAGTGAGTTGGTTTTTACGCCACTTGATATAGTATTTCATTTATAACTCGGCGTGTCAGCTCAATGTGGAAGGAAATCCCGAATACTTTTACCACTTTGGTGAAACCCACGAGCATGGGTATGGTGCTGGCAAACCTAGAAACATAACCGGATGGAACCTGGATTCGAACCCACAATCATAGGTTTAAGGAACAGCCCAGCAAATTGGGGCATCTTAGATAACAGGACAAGAATTGAGTGTTTGATGGAGATGAGTGAGTGAGTGAGTTTAACGCCGCTTAGTATTTCACTTACGTCTCGACTAGCCTCTACATGGATCCCCGATTCCAACGTACCAAATTGCCGAGTCTATACTAGCCTCTACATAGATCCCCGATTCCCACGTACCAAATTGCCAAGTCTATACTAGCCTCTACATAGATCCCCGATTCCAACGTACCAAATTGCCGAGTCTATACTAGCCTCTACATAGATTCCCAATTCCCACATACCAAATTGCTGAGTCTCGACTAGTCTCTACATAGATCCCCGATTCCCACGTACCAAATTGCCAAGTCTCGACTAGCCTCTACATAGATCCCCGATTCCCACGTACCAAATTGCCCAGTCTCGACTAGCCTTTACATAGATTCCCGATTCCCACGTACCAAATTGCCCAGTCTCGACTCGCCTCTAGATGGATCCCCGATTCCCACATACCAAATTGTCGAGTCTCGACTCGCCTCTAGATGGATCCCCGATTCCCACGTACCAGGATAGAGTGGGCAGCCTTTCTATATGAACCTATCGTCTTTAACTCCTTTGACTTATGTGTTGACATTAAACTAATATTTTTATACAAAACATTCTGCGTAACTCGAACCCATGGTCATTGGGATGGCAGGGATGTACTGACTTGACAATGTCTCATGTCTAAGAGATGTTAACGGTGTCGTGTAGCCAATTTCTCCACGCAATGGTGCTCTTCAAGAAATGAATAACGCTTGATTCGATATTTATTAAATACAGAACTACATACAGACAATTGATGACATTCTTGATCAGGGCTTACAGCGAATGATTAACGAGCCCAACACAGGTGTTAGAAAACAATCCTCACAGAGTACACAAAGGGAACACAATTCGCATGAATATTTAACGTCTACCCCAACGCAAATAGCACTTATCGTTTTCATATTTTCAAAAATGTTTCGTGTATTGGGGATTACAAGAACTGAATGAATTAGGAGCCTTCGGACCTCGTGCATTCTAAACTGCTTTTGAAAGGTTTTGGCTCTGTCATAAAATGTGGCCAAAATGGCAAGTGGGAATTGACTTGATTGTCACTTTGGAAGATCCAGAATCGGCCTTCACCTTTATAGACTTTGCAGTACGAAGACTTTTTGACAACGAAGACATCGAACACCGAAGAAAAAACAGAGGTAACTTAGTTTTTATTACTCTACATGGCAAATATACAGCGCGGGCACTCGATGTAATGAAGAGTGTGCAGAGTTGCGTCCCTTAGGCCTACCTGACATCTGTGATGGTGGTTTTGAATACAGACTCGCCCAGATTATGGTTGAAGATTTGTAGACAACATACCTGTGCTCTATCCTCTATATCTCCAGGGCTTGCAATTCGGTAGACCGACACTGGTATTATGAACCGTGCTCGTGGGTTTCACCAGCGGTAAACGTCTAAGACCTGCATCACTTCGGACTTTCCTCCCACATCAATATGACATGCCGTAATACACCTGACATTCTGTTTCAAGTGGCGTTGAACCAGACTCACTCTGGAAGCAGGTGGCCCAGTGGTGTAAGGCGACAGGATCCGCTAATCTTAAATTTCATCTGAATGGTTAACTACCACCCCAACCCCCCTGTGAAGATCCAGTTTAGAAAAGGACTTCAGCAGCTCGTGCTTGTGATAATGGGTAACTAAATGGATCGCCGCAATTGGTTGATAAATGGATCGCTGACTTGGTTGATGCATGGCATCGTATCCCAATTGCGTGGATCGATTCTCATGATGTCAATCACAGGATTGTCTGGCACAGACAAGATTACTTATCACACGGGGGGCCCAGTCGTCTAAGGCGCCGCGATTCGCTGTGCAGTGTTGCGTCCCTTCGGCACGCCAGAAACCTATGATTGTGGGTTCGAATCCCGGTTCGCCCCGATTATGTTTTATAGGTTCGTCAGCACCATACCCGTGCTCGTGGGTTTCACTAAAGTGGTAACCGTCTGAGACCTGCATCACTTTGGGCTTTCCTCCCACATCAATATGACATGCCGTAATATAACTGGAACACTGTTAAAAGCGGCGTTAAACCCAACTCACTCACTCACTCACACTAATTCAATGTCAAAGATACACGAAACTTCTTTTCTAATGGTTTATTTATGATATAAACATTGATTGTTGTACATAAATACATTCCCTTTAGCACCGGACAGTAAGCACACACGTCACTCATTCACTCACTCATGTAAAAGATAGGGGATAAAAGATAATTCAAATAAATAATGCAACATAACAAAACGATCACAGTTACCTTCCTTTGGAGTCTTTGACGGTACACACACATGCGTTGTCCACAACAAATCAGCAAAGTGAAACACCAGCTTGTGATTCATAGCACTACGATATAAGGGTTTTTTTATATGTCATTCATTGATATTTATTGTGCTGCCTTAATATCACCCAAGGCCTATAAATCAAGGTGTATTAATTCCTTATTCGCCTCGGGGCATGTCTAAGGCGCCACAATTCGCTGTGCAGTTTTGCGTACCTTATGCGTTCCAGGACCAACTGATCGAGGATTTGAATTCGTTATTCGACAACTATTTATCCTATAATGATTCTCGGTTTATAAAAAAATCATGCTCGTGCCTGAGGGTTTCCCCTATACTCCTGCCTGAGGGTTTCCCCTTTACTCGTGCCTGAGGGTTTCCCCTATACTCGTGCCTGAGGGTTTCCCCTATACTCGTGCCTGTGGGTTTCCCTATACTCGTGCCTGAGGGTTCCCCTATACTCGTGCCTGAGGGTTCCCCTATACTCGTGACTGTGGGTTCCCCTATACTCGTGCCTGAGGGTTTCCCCTATACTCGTGCCTGAGGGTTTCCCTATACTCGTGCCTGAGGGTTTTACCCTATACTCGTGCCTGAGGGTTTCCCCTATACTCGTGCCTGAGGGTTTCCCCTATACTCGTGCCTGTGGGTTTCCCCTATACTCGTGCCTGAGGGTTTTACCCTATACTCGTGCCTGTGGGTTTCCCTATACTTGTCCTTGTGGGTTTCCCCTATACTCGTGCCTGAGGGTTTCCCCTGTACTCGTGCCTGTGGGTTTCCCTATACCCGTCCCTGTGGGTTTCCCCTATACTCGTGCCTCTGGGTTTCGCCTATACTTGGGGCCTGTGGGTTCCCTATACCCGTCCCTGTGGGTTTCCCCTATACTCGTGCCTGAGGGTTTCCCCTATACTCGTGCCTGAGGATTTCGCCTATACTCGTGCCTATGGTTTCATTCAATACCCGTCCCTGTGGGTTTCCCTGTGCCCGACTATCATAAAGTTGAAACTCACTCACCCAGAAGCTACGAAGGAACTTATACATCTTGGCTATATATATATCTAAAAAATATTTTAGAGTACAAAATACACAGAAAGCCTTCTAATATTACCTTACCAGATCAAATTGTCCGCAGCATGTATAACACTTTGGCAGGTAAGGGAACTTTTCATTCAAAATATATTTTTGTCAATTCAAATACTATTAGCAACCGTTGTATAATCAATCATACATGTATTTTCAGGGAAGACAAAATTTTCACATTAATATTTTTTCAATTTTCATTTCCGATTAAGAAACAGCCGAAAACGATCATGGTTTTTTTCACCTGTGGAGTTTGACGAAAATATAATCTGGGCTGAGGAAATACCCACAAGAAAAGAAACATGTCTTCGAACAATCTGGTCCGAAACAAATTGACAAAGGGAGATTATCATAGCACACTGGATTAGTGGCACAGAAGACATTACATTACTTTAACGCTTCTGTAAATCAAATGTTATCTGCCAACCCAATGCAAACTCTTCCGTCGACGTTAAGCCATACTAATCAGCAAGAAACGTCACGATAGCGAACATTCAAAGACGATTACAGATTACTCGGAGAGAGGGAATATTGTCCCCTCCCAGGATGAGGATGTCCCAAGCACACATACACATTAATATCATTGTGGTTATCGTAACAATAATGCAGTATTCAACAATATAGGACTATATATCATTTGATGTAGAATTACAGTATGGCTTGACTTCTCGTAAAAATCACATCCTATTCCTTGATTTCTGCTAAACAGCCAATTATCATACCCTTCCCTGATGCGGTTTCTTCCTCATCCGACTTAATGATGGGTGATTGGGTAGCCAAGTGGTTAACGAGTTCACACGTGAAGCCAATTGCAAAGTCCTGGGTTCGATTCCCCACAATGTGTGGGGTGTCCTCCGATATGGCTGGTATATTGCTTTAGGGGTGCAAAACACTTCTTGCTCACTCACACAATTAATAAGACCGACTATCATGGCTGGCACCATACTGTCCGAGTGTCTCCAAAATCCGTCTCTCATTCATCTTCCCCCATCCACCCCTGCCATAAACACACCCCAAAAAAACCACCTACCCCAGCCCCACTCTCACTGAGCTCCGAACTACCCCACCCTTACCCCCGTGACTCATTGGACTGTGCCCGCTCTGGACTCCTGCTCCGACCCTCACACTGTTGTGGTGGATTCCCTATTCTTAAACTCCTTAAGTTCTAACAATGTTCCTCTAAAGACAGGACTCTGGTCCTCGCTCTGGACAGAGTCAGTGTCCGACTCCATCATCATGCTGACCGGGTCATCGGTCAAGCTGATGTCCCCAATGAGGTCTAGGGACAGGGTGTTTCCAGTGGAGGAGGTGGGGATGTGCTGGATCACCTGCTGGTTCGTGTCCAGATCTGGACTCAACTTTATCATCATGCTGTACAACGCTGCATACTTCCTGCACAGTCTCTTAGCATCCTTGTAGGAATCCAGATCCGTGTACTCTTCCTCATCAGCAGATTCTGTCACAGTACAAGCTGCTGTAACTGGCACTTCAAACAAAACGTTCCTTTTATTCAAAACAGTGCTAGCGATAACGGTTTCGACAGTTTCGGCACCCTTAATGATCATCATACCGGTGAATATGCAAGGAACCACTGGCGCCTTGCCGAACAACAGTCTAGCTTTAATTGGAAGAGTCAGATCCGAAAGGATGTCTTTCATCCTATATACAGAGTTTTTGTTTAGATTACCCTTCTCGTACAGTGCATTAAACTTTCCAGTTTTGGTGAGGGGGACAAGTATTTCCTTCTGGTCAGTGTCTATACATTTCAAGTATTTCACTTCTGTTGTGGTCCACTCAGTTTTGCTTTTCTTGAACACCCCAGTCACAGCACTCGTTTTCCAAGTTGCTGTAAAAATGCTTTCAACTTTAAGAACGGACCCAGCAGGAACCTTTCTTTCAAAGATCTTCTGGTTTCCATCTTCTTGCTTCTGGATCCGGATAGCCTTGATGTTTGACCTTGAGAAAAACTTCCGGGGCATGGCCTCGGAAACTTCCGCTATTGACCGGAAGCAAGTGGCCCGTCCGAAATCAGAGGGGACCATCTCAAACCATCCTGAAAAATAATTTTTACCTTTAAAGTACAAGCAAATGACACCAAAGTAACGTTTGTGAATCCTGAAGTCGGTTTAAATTTAAGTTGTCATATGCTTAAGTTATATGTAATAACCCAACTTTGATGGATAAAGGTTCAGCTTATCACAATAAACAGTTCACCTATGCAACGTTATGCATGAATATAAATGATTATGTTGCTTCGACTCAGGCAAATCTTTATGTATGTTCACTGTATCGTTAAACTAGAAGCAATAGCAGAAAGGGCAAGATTCTTCCTCTTGCTGGACTGGGTCTTTCATAATTATTTTATGAAAATAATAGCATTTTTGTTATTACGCAGATCACAACGTGGTCTTACGGTTTTGTAAGTTTTACGTTTCTCTTGTTTCAGAATTATCATTTCTATATAGGATTATGTAAAAGGGGATTTGCGACGTAAGTCACGTTGACTCTGTTACTATAAAAATCGGATAAGCTTGTCTGTGTCGGTTCTCGCTTACCACATGTTTCGTGACTCTATCTCATTATTTAATCAAGCTGATTGGATCACATGAATGTTTAAAACCAACTCACAACAAACCGGAATGAGTTCACGCACGTGTTTCCGGTCCAGTCAGGCCTTTTGATTCCTGTAAACCCAAACCGGTTTCAACATTCACGACCACTCACCTTCATAGTCCTCGGGTAAAAGTAATGTCTGCCCAACCTCAAAGTACATCCCCGTGTCCTTGTCCTTATGAATAGTTCGTGCACTGGCAATCCTCTTTGTGCTTTTAGTATGAAACAAAACTGTCTGTTTACAATACATTTTTAAACCAGGAGACAGTTTGCCTTCCTTGTTCTCCTCAAATTTCACGATTCGGGGCAGACGTTCGTCGTCCTTATAAACACCAAGCGTCGCGGTGTCGTCTGCCCAGGTGAACTCCCTCTTCTGAGAGCCCACAGAACCAGATTCGCTAGTCCCCCCTGTCTCTGATTCCGCCATGTTTTAAGTCCTTATGTCTTCACCATAATATTTCTTCTCTCACATACCCGTATACAGATCGCCAGCTTGTTGATAATTCCTGGCTACAGAGCACCGCAGTTTGCTATTATTGGAAACACGGAGAACCGGTTTGGCTAAATCTATATCCCGACCAACTCAGATTAACGATTATTCTCATCCAGGGCTGTTGGCGATAACATAAAGGACCTGAACATGAATAACGTCCGTTTTACTATCCCTGTGCTTACAGTGACATAGGTTGAGTTCATGACTACCAAGTGTTTGAAGCTATTCAAAAATATGTTTACATTACAGTCACGCATATATCTTTTCTTGGCTGGGAACGTCTCGCCCAAGAGAGCACGCCGGTTGAATTCCGAAACTCCTACGACGTTTTTCACACTTCGCCAGTCAACAGCACTCGAGGGCCGTCGCATAATTACCAACTTCCGCACGCGCTTGTTTGATTTAATGATCGTAAATGTAATAAATTGACAGAAATGTACTCCAAACGATGTAGGCCACAGAAAACAATCGTTTAAACACCTCAAGAATATTTTTTTAAACGTTTCTCCTGCCTTGATGTATCGTTTAGGAAAGAAAGGTAGAGTGTTATGTACACGACACAGTGCTATCGACATGTTACGGTATGGGTTTAACCCTTTTTGGCTGTACGCCAGGTTTACTTAACCAACGCCCTAAATGCTTGATATTGTTTTGCAATGACGCTATGCATTCATAGAAACTGTAGGCCATATACATCAAGATTGGTCGATGTTTTTTTCTTGATGTAGCTTATGTTTGTGTACACAAAATGATTAATGCAGAGCTCCTTCAGTACCAAACAGTTACAGCTAAAATGATTTATTTTTTTTATAATAAAGTTGATAAAATTGTTTCGATGTTAGAGGACGGTAAAGTGGCTATTAAAACTATTCAATAGTTGCCCGTCTCTCACATACGGAGTAAACAAACAAAGGTCCTTGTATTTTTAAGCAATTCCACATCACAATTTACAGTTCAAAGCTTCTTAAGTAGTAAGTTCTTGCGCTACTATGTGTTTTTATCACAGAGTTCCTATAAATATTCTGAAAAAAGATCGCGGATGCGTAAAGTGATCATTCAAACGTTCATACTTTGTTAGCTAGTATTCTATGATTTCTATGTCTTGGAAAGGGTGTCAAGAAATTTTTTAAATTGATGTATCTGTGAAGACTATCAATCTGAGTACATGAAATACCCTTGTGGTTAATAACGATCTTTAAGCTTAGAACTCAGGTCATATGCAGAGTTGCGCCCCTTCGAATGTGTCAGGATGCTATTTGGTTGTCGGTTTGACTCCAATATCCACCCTGATTATGATGCTTGGTTCAGCACCATCCCCGTCATTGTAGGTTTCACCATCGTGGTTGACCTGCGACACTTTCCTTTAACATTAAACTGGTATGCCGTGAATTTACCGAAACAAAAAGTGACGAATAGTAGCAGCAGCAGCAGCAGCAGTAGCAGCGGCAGCAGCAGTAGTTCTACTAATAGTAGTAGTATTGATAAAGAATATGGTCAAAGCTATACATGGAGTTACCTCCCCTAAACCGTAAATGAAACATTTACGGGTCACACTGCAACCTTTGTTGCCTAGTGAATATTTCTCTTTGCTCTGTTTTACCGTTATCAAGACATGTGCATTTATCAGTTTTTCAGAGCTATTACTTTATCTGATCAATATCTGAAGTAATGGTTAATAATTAATATTAAAGATACAAAAAGGAACCTACATGTAGGTTTATTTCACATGTTTATTGAATACCATAGTATTTATTTCCCTGACAACTCTCATATTACATGCATCATATACATTATTTATATTTCTTTCCCGGAACAGTACCTCTTTATTTCCGATATTCTGACGCCATGCTAGTTATCAGGTAATGCATACGTCAGAAGTAAGCCATGTCCCTTTTGTCCACAGCATCCTTCGGCTCAAACGGACGGTTGTCTCCCTTTGTTCGGAGCACGCGGTGTAATGTTAATTGTCTCTGAAACCTGATACATAAAGAACGCTAGCTCCTTAGTGAAAGGTAATGCGGTTGAGATTAATAAATGCCACCCTTGCCATTTCTGAAGATTAGACCACGCATTACGATTTACAATTAGACTTATTCCGAGTCTCGTTATGTCAGTCTTGTTTTCCGCATCGTAAAGTATCTATCCCGTGTACAGAAAACTACTTTGCAAGCAACAAATCGATACTTAAATGTCATATACTGTAATATTGCATCTTTGTTTACAGGAACAAGGCATAAAGACAGCGTAACTATGCTGCGGAAACGACGATTCGCTTTGTCACAAGATGCTAATATTTCCTTGCGATTACTTGTGATATTTGTCTCGAAAAGCAAGTCGTGGTTCACAACAGCACACTGTAGGTTTAGTTATTGGCAGACAGATTCAATATCCTGATTCTCTTTTCCTCGGTGAAGCATGTCTGGTTTTTTGTGTTGCTTTGACTTGCACGCCGTAATTCGCTAAGCAGAGTTGCGTCCCCTTGGCACACCAGAAACCTATGACCGTTGTTTCGAATAGCGCTTCGTCTCGATTATGTTTCTTGGTTTGCCAGCATCATACCCGTGTTCGTGGGATCCCCCAAAGTGGTAATAATCTGAAACCTGCATCATCTCGGGTTTTCCTCCCTCATTTAGCTTATACTGCCTGATATAATTGGAATACTGTTCCAAGAGGAGTTAAATTAAACTCACATACTCCATTCACACCACAGTCGCTGGTAGGGACGAGGAATGCCAAAAGTAATTCCATAACTGAAATGGACCGCCGCCGTGGTCTAGTGGTAGAGCGTTTCCCCGGAGAGCGGAAGGTTCGGGGTTCGATCCACGACTGCGTCATACCAAAAGACGTTTAAAGATAGTACTTGTTGTTGCCCTGTCAGGCAAACGACATAAAGGGGCTAAAACACGTACTGGTCGGATCGGAGACATTATACTGTGTGAGTGGGGTATTCATGTTAAATTGCGGCATGATATCTTAGTGGACTATTACTATAAATCGGCTTCATATTAGTGCTATAATCCGACGTTAAACCCCAGTTCACCCAATAATTGAAATGATTACAAGTTGTATAGGCACATCTATTCACGCACAAATACAAGCACGATATATTTATACAGAGGCCTTGATGACATGAACAGGCACACATATACAGAGGCCTTGATGACATGAACAGGCACACATATACAGAGACCTTGATGACATGAACAGGCACACATATACAGAGGCCTTGATGACATGAACAGGCACACATATACAGAGGCCTTGATGACATGAACAGGTACACATATATACAACGGCCTTGATGACATGAACAGGCACACATGTATACAGAGGCCTTGATGACATGAACAGGCACACATATACAGAGGCCTTGATGACATGAACAGGCGCACATATATACAGAGGCCTTGATGACATGAACAGGCACACATATACAGAGGCCTTGATGACATGAACAGGCACACATATATACAGAGGCCTTGATGACATGAACAGGCACACATATACAGAGACCTTGATGACATGAACAGGCACACATATATACAGAGGCCTTGATGACATGAACAGGCACACATATACAGAGGCCTTGATGACATTAACAGGCACACATCTATACAGAGGCCTTGATGACATGAACAGGCACACATATACAGAGGCCTTGATGACATGAACAGGCACACATATATACAGAGGCCTTGATGACATGAACAGGAACACATATACAGAGGCCTTGATGACATGAACAGGCGCACATATATACAGAGGCCTTGATGACATGAACAGGCACACATATACAGAGGCCTTGATGACATGAACAGGCACACATATATACAGAGGCCTTGATGACATGAACAGGCACACATATACAGAGGCCTTGATGACATGAACAGGCACACATATACAGAGGCCTTGATGACATGAACAGGCACACGTATACAGAGGCCTTGATGACATTAACAGGCACACATATACAGAGGCCTTGATGACATGAACAGGCACACATATACAGAGGCCTTGATGACAAGAACAGGCACACATATACAGAGGCCTTGATGACATGAACAGGCACACATATACAGAGGCCTTGATGACATGAACAGGCACACATATACAGAGACCTTGATGACATTAACAGGCACACATATACAGAGGCCTTGATGACATGGACAGGCACACATATACAGAGGCCTTGATGACATGAACAGGCACACATATACAGAGGCCTTGATGACATGAACAGGCACAAATATACAGAGGCCTTGATGACATGAACAGGCACACGTATACAGAGGCCTTGATGACATGAACAGGCACACGTATACAGAGGCCTTGATGACATGAACAGGCACACATATATACAGAGGCCTTGATGACATTAACAGGCACACATATACAGAGGCCTTGATGACATTAACAGGCACACGTATACAGAGGCCTTGATGACATGAACAGGCACAAATATACAGAGGCCTTGATGACATGAACAGGCACACGTATACAGAGGCCTTGATGACATGAACAGGCACACGTATACAGAGGCCTTGATGACATGAACAGGCACACATATATACAGAGGCCTTGATGACATTAACAGGCACACATATACAGAGGCCTTGATGACATTAACAGGCACACGTATACAGAGGCCTTGATGACATTAACAGGCACACGTATACAGAGGCCTTGATGACATTAACAGCTACACATATATACAGAGGCCTCGATTATCGTGACAAAGACACACATATACGTGGGTTGCAGTTCTAGCCTCACTTAGAAAATATTCTTCACGTTCCTGAAGTTTGTCCAAGGTCACAGATCCCTGCCTATTTTATAGACTTATGACAGCGGAACAATTCGATCAACTGACTCAAGTTTTTTGTGAACAGTAGTAGTAGTAGTAGTAGTAGTAGTAGTAGTAGTAGAAGTAGTAGTAGTAGTAGTAGTAGTAGTAGCAGTCGTCATAGTAGTAGCAGTCGTCATAGTAGTAGCAGGGTTAGTAGTAAGCGCAGTGATAAAAGTAAAAGTAGGTGTAAAAGTAGTTGCAGTAGAAGTAGTAGTAGTAGTAGGAGTAGGAGTAGGAGTAGGAGTAGGAGTAGTAGTTGTGGTAGAAGTAGTAGGTGTTGTAGTACGTATATAAAGGTCTATGTGACAGGAACACAAAAGGGTTTGTTAATCAGCAAAGATATGGGTAAACAAATGCTGGAAAGCGAGATACACGCAATTAAAAGTGTTACTTATTATCAAATAAGATGTTCATTCTATAAATAATAGGAAAAACGAGCATTTGCAAAAGAAAAAGCACATTTATTCGCCAGAGACTACACGGACTGTAATCGGGGATACACAGAGGCAGTATCTGTATGGCAACTGTCAGGAATGAGATGACAGATCAACACGTGCTTGTCGCAGTAACGTTGTACCGATGTCACAGGTAAATCATCAGCAAGTCTGGTGTAGCCACCCGTGCACGGATCACACCCGTAAGATCTCCTCACACCCAAATCAGACGCCTGATCCTCACTGAGGGGTGTGTTGCCATTCCATTGTGCAATGCCAGGGTCAACTCTTGGTCTGGATCCATGAAGGCCAAGGTAGTGTCTGAGCTGGAGATGGTCAGTCACAGCTCGATCGTGCTCGGTTGGGATCGGGCATTGTCGTCCCTGACTACAGGAGTGAATGAGTGAGTATGGATTTACGCCGCTTTAAGCAATATTCCAGCAATATCACGGCGGGGGACACCAGAAATGGGCTTCACACATTGTACCCATGTACACAATCGAACCCGGGTCTTCGGCGTGACGATCGAACGCTTTGACCACTAGGCTACCCGACCGTCCCTGAATACAGGACGTGTGGCAAGTGCATGGTTATCAAAATGAGGCACAACAATACCGTCCAATATGGTATCTCGGTACCTTTGTCCCCTGAACTGTGGCCAAATCAAGTTTACAATCAAACGAGCAACATCAACACACCATCACTGAACCGCCACCAATTGCCACTGTTTCCTGGATGTTGCGCAGATGATAAGATGTTCCACTTTGCCTGTCGTGATGCAATAAAAACCGACTCTGATCAAAACAATAAATCCCCCTCCATTACCTCAAGTTCCAGCGTGGTGTGCGCATGTCAGTGATGACGAAGAACAGTGCAAGTTGAATTTGGCAGCCGTTTTTCCTGGCGTACAAAGGTCCTATCCTCTCTGGCACTCCTCTCACGTGGACGTTCTGATCTCGGCAAGTCCCTCACATGTCTAGCCAATGTGTGTTTTGTAATGACTCATTGCATTATGATTAATGTTCAACACAGTGGAAAAAGCCCGACACGACATGCCAGTTTGGTGCATGCCAACTAGTTGTCATCTTAATGTTCTCGGATAGTACGTTTAGGCGTTTTATTCAAAATAGTTCCAAAGGCAGACTTTCAAATTGGTAGATCTTTCATTCAAAATTAATATAATGAACTTTATCTCATCAAACATGAATTTCTCTATATAAGATACCTACGAGATAAATCGCAAAGAATAATGATGAACGAAGCTTGTTTTACTTTACGATAAAACACTGTTCTATTATGACGTCATATCTGGAGATTCGAACGTGCGCTCGCAACGTTATTTTTGAGAGGTATGTGTTCTAGTAAGTTGTTCCCCACAGATGTAGCTGGGCAACGCAAATATACGCAATGGCCGAACTATCACACACAAAAGCTGGATATATGACAATTGGTATCGGAAGGAAAGGTACAGATAATAAACGTGAAAATAGAGAGAATATCCGGGACGGACCAAATTATTATTTCAATACGGGTAAATATTTTTAAAGCTTGTACATTTTATTCACATCCTTAAAGAGGCTGTACATGATGTTGATATCTCAAATATGAAATAAACGATGAGTGGGAGTTGTTTATCGTACAATAAAACACTGCATGGAGAATAAACCATTCGGAGCTTATACTCCCACTCCCACTCGTCGTTCTTCTTAAGAGGGGGCACGGGTGGCCCAGTCGTCTAAGGCGCCGCGATTCGCTGTACAGAGTTGCGTCCCTTGGGCACGCCAGAAACCTATGATTGTGGGTTCGAATCCAGGTTCGCCCCGATTATGATTCTAGGTTTGTCAGCACCATACCCGTGCTCGTGGGTTTCACCGAAGTGGTAAACGTCTGAGACTTGCATCACTTCGGGCTTTCCTCCCACATTAGGCTGACACGCCGTGATATAACTGGAATAATGTTAAAAGCGGCGTTAAACCCAACTCGCTCACTCACTCACTCTTAAATAGAAACACCTTAGGTTTACATACGGCTCGCACAAACGCACCCACAAGGTTATGCAATTAATGTGCTACCATTCTACAAGTAATTGATGTGTCAACTCACAGTGAACCATTTGAAATTCTCTGCATTGAAAATGAACTCGCAATTTCACTTCAAAATATGTTGGTGCGATACTTTTGACGAGGTGTATATGTACAGAAACAGTGTCGACAAGGGACTCGCCGGTTTGAAACTTCGTAACTAAACACTTATGTTTTTAGATTTATCTGGGAAAGGGTGTATTTTCAGAGAGAGGGAGAGAGGAATTACGCTGCGATTAATTTGCAGAAATTCTGACATCGATATTTGGTGACGTGTGATGTACAGCTAAATATGTTGGGAAATGTTTAAGGGCGACTTGAAATATGGGCAGACAAACTTGCGGCCAACATATTGAATTTGACAGTGAGATATCGATTTTTTTTAAAAGCATAGGAAAACTTAAAGAGGATATCTTAGCGCATGTATTACCCCACGGAGTAATGAAACAATTAAGAGACTGGAAAAAGTAAGTTTCTAAACACAAAATATTTTTAAAAAACTGAAAAACTGAAAAAAAAGTGCAAATGTTCTTGCCTTTCAAAGGTATGTTCAGATATCCTCCAGATGCGAGTCTGATACTGGCCTTTGCACTAAGCGATACATAATGTTCAGTCCTTAAGTTAAATATAGGGATTCAGTCTTCTCCTAGGTGTATCATGTGTTATTACAAATGAAATCATGTACCACATTCTCGGATGTTCCAATATGACAATGGCCACATGTGGGATTGTGAGAGCGTCACAGAATTGTCTCCCTTTACACACAAACCCGACACCAACCATGACTATATCGGTGGTCAAACATATTGTAGCTATACAACCGAGAATGACTCATTGCCCTTTAAATGTCAAATGTGAAACATGTGGCCCTTGAAATATAGGATATTCATTTATTATATGTACATAAACCTGAGCTCTCGTGGATTTTCCAAGTCAGAC
Source organism: Haliotis rufescens (assembly GCF_023055435.1). NCBI lineage: Eukaryota > Metazoa > Mollusca > Gastropoda > Lepetellida > Haliotidae > Haliotis > Haliotis rufescens. The sequence continues at coordinate 11,005,031 of NW_025963890.1, forward strand.
AACCCCTTCTCGTCGTCCAACTCGACCAAAATCACACTCGGAGAGGTAAGGTTATGTACAGTGTATCAGATGGCTGATTGGGATCATTCATACAACCACTCGTGTATCTGGGCAAGACGTTCTTCTTCAAAATTTATATGTTTGTTTAACAGCTATATGACGGCTGTCTGTAAATAATCGAGTCTGGACCAGACAATTCAGTGATCAATCAATGAGCATCGATCCACGCAATTTAGATACAATGACATTATTTAGAAGGGCGGTGGGGTAGCCTAGTGGATAAAACGTTCGCGCGAACCCGGATTCGATTACCCACATGAGTACAATGTGTGAAGCCCATTTTAAGCGTCCCCTGCCGTAATATTGTTGGAATATTGCTAATAACGACGTTCAACTAAACTCACTCACAATATTATTTAGAGGTCATTGTGATATAGATGTAATATCTCTACGTCGTAAAGCAATATTAACTCACTCCTGTGTTAAGAAGGTAAGAAATCATTCAACCAGACACTCCTTGTGTGAGCATGGAAATATCATGCTAGTCTCACGTCGAGCTGACCCCTTATTAATAAGCAAATGATGAAGACGGCCTGCAGTCGCCTCATCCACATGACCATTCATGCCCAATCTGACAATGTGTTTTGGATGCAAAGCAATTAAGGTAAAACTGCAAGTAAACTTGTTTTCTCTTTTGATATCTTAAAGGGCAAGTTCACACGGAAATGAACCTATTTTTCTTGTACTTTTTCCACATTAAAAGTGTTAACCTAGAAGTGTCATAGACAAAAATATAAAAATATCACAATTAATTAACATATTTTTCGCATTAAAACGATTTATATTTTTCACATTTACCAAGTGTTCTATTTCCACAACAAAAACACCATGGCTTATGCCCCTTGCAATATGACGTCATTGGTGCCAATTGATAAACATTATGACGTCATCATGCTTTGTTAGAGCCGCTTCACGTGGTGTAGGTCCAGGTGTGTGATTCTAGCGTCTCAGATGCCAGCCAGCATAGTGTTATGCTGAGTCACCACTGCGCCGGAGTGTGTCGTAGGCCATGTTGTTTTACCGCAAACTGGTACTTGATATCTTTTGCGTTGAGAATAGACAGGGACCCAGTTGAATTGGCACCAATTACGTCATAATCTAAGGGGGATAACTCAGGCCTGTTTAGCTCGAAAAACGAAGGCCACATAACGGCATATCATTTTCACACTATTGTGAGCTTCCTACGTTCACTGTGAAAAAAATGAGTGTATATTTTCAAACACAGATACTAATTAATTCTAAAATTGCGTTTTGTTTAGAAAAAGAAAGAAAGTGATTTTTGCGTGTACACTTCCCCTTTAATGCTGTGTCAAATAAAGTTCCAAAGTTCACAAGATGCCAAAAAATCTACATAGAACGCTTGTAAGTCTTGTTAGGGCAATGGAGCAGCCTTGTAGTCAAAGGACTCGCTCGTCAAGCCGAAAGCTGGGTTCGAATCCCTTATCAGCACATTGTGTGAAGCCGATTTCTGGTGTCCCCAACGTTATTTTGCTGGGACATTGCTACACCGGTGCTAAACCTTACTCACACAATGTCAGTAAGTGGATTTAAGCGAGTTTTGCTGCACACACGCCCCTATGTTTCTTGGCATGACACTTCAACCGAGGCTTTCAACTTAACTTCGCAGAGATTAGAGAGCACGAGTTGCCACGTCGTTAAGTCGGAGTAAGACGCATCCCTTTTGCATTGTATATAATCCACAATCGCCTGGATCATGATCTTTGGTTTGTCAGAACCATCGGTCACCAAAGCGGAAAACGTACAAGATCTGCATCACTTCGGGCTTTCCTTTCACAAGAAGCTGACACGCCCTGATAGAACTGGAATACAGTCCAAAGCGGCACAACTCCTCGCGATGTGAACCACTGCTGACAAATCTATGTATTCTTACGCCACAATGACAGGACAAGCCGTGTTTCAAAACAAATATTGTTGAAGAGAACATCCAAAATGGCGGTCAATAAGCCATATTGGAAGTGTATTTGACATTTGACCATTTCAAAAGCTCCCATTGTCCCTTAACTCACATGAGCTAAAAAACTGTTGAACACAATCTTCACTCTGTAAAATGTTAACTTTATTCATATATAAATAGTATAACAATTACAGACATTATGTATACATAATTACCATGCTAGCGCTCTGTCCACACGAGAGGCCGACAATATTGCACGAAAGTAGGGTGAAATATCAACATAATAAACAAACTAAAACAACAAATAAATAGAGTGTAATAAATAGTAATAATACTGAATGATCTCGTATTCAGTAGGACACAAATGTACTCAGCAAAATAAAAAGTGGGAATGCACGTGCCAGTATGTGAGTAATGAAAATACGCAACGCACTTCATACGGAATGGGATTCACGAAATAAGTGAATATCAAACACAAAAAAACAAAAACATTTGACCAAAATGGTACCAAGACTACACGCACTTGAGAATTCAACACTCAGTCCACAAACGCATCACTTGCGCGTGTCAACACTGTAATATATTAATAAATAGGTCAATTTTGGGTAAGAAAGAAACGACTGAATTTTTCTACTACACAAAGACGTAAACTGTATTTTAATTTTTCAATTATCAAATTTAATTTCTGTACAAAAATATGTGTAGCTGCACCATTGGAAATCCTTCACATTACAACACTCAAAATAGTCATAGCATGTGTTTCAAGAAAATGCATGTCCATACAATGTAAAAAAACATTAAGTGAAACCCTCAAATCTAACGAAGTCCTAATAATGGATTCACAGTGTTGTGTATTATGTCAGAAAAGGATTTTGATCACAAAATTAAACCATGGATGAAAGTATCAAGACTGGCAAATTTGATTTCATCAATAAATAGTATACAAACAATACTCAGTATAATAAATTATGAATAGACAAATGGCTGGTTGCGTGTACACACACCATGCCGTTTATGGCGGTCAACCAACCGTTATTTCATTGGGCAATTCTCAGATTATGTCATATCTGGCACACTTACCGGCAGAGAGAAACATGACTTAGCACCTTTAGATAAGGAAACGGGGACCTGCTTGCTTTTCCCCGTTAAAATATTTGTCATTACGCATTCATATATACCGAAGTAACTTCAATAAATTAACTAATAAATAATAAGTTAAATAAATACCGAACTGAGTTCATGAATCTCTGTCCAGAGAACTAATAAAAACAAACTAAAGCGCCTACACATTTTAGTTGAGGTAAGAGGTGGAAAGAATGGGATTTCTTGACAATATCATGAAATGATACGAGAAAAATTGCACTTTAATCATAGTCGTGTGCCTTGAGTAATAGGGGGTCGTCTCAAAAGCTCGTGTTCTTCAAAATGACATCAGACGTTCATTACACTAAAAAAAGATTTTACGTTTCAATCTTTCTCTTTAATTATTTATACTGTTATAATTACGAGTATGGGATTATCAACATTCAAAGTGAAGTTTTTGAGACGATCCATGATAAAACAGTATGTACATTTCAATATATATATCTATGCAATTATCATACACACAACGTTCAACATATCGGCTACATACAACCACCATGGCACGTAATATTGTCCATTTCACTAAAAGCCCGTGCAAGTCGTGCAGTGAAAAGTTGTATATATCAAAACCGTCTAATAAGTCTATCCCAGATACAAGTTTCTCGAATAAAGATTTGCACAACAAAGAGAGTTAACCATTGAAAATACCTCTTTGAAGATATATATATGGTCCCTGCACACTGCGTGACTAGGCGAGAATGTACGAGAAGATACCAATATGAAAAATATATGAAATATATGTATGAAGAGATAGTTGACTAGAAAAATATATCCATACAACCAAACACAAGGCAAAAAGATGAGATTCATCCAAAGTGTCACGTGATACAACCAAATCTCGTCGAGACGAAGCAATAACTCGTTTTGAGAGATTTTAAAAATGGCGGCTGTTCCGGTCAAGGGTCTGCTGCGAAAAATGTTCTGGAATGCATTTACACGTAAAGTTTGCAACAGCCTCTGTCCAGGCCAGGTCAATGCACACGTAGATTGTGTCAATCATGTCATTAATTTTCAGTCACTGTTAGTTTGATGAAGTCTTTTGATAAGGTTACTTGACTAAAAGTCACAGGTGATCAAGTTACACGCATAGCTATCAATGCGCATGTCAGTTCCTGAGATGTCAGTCATTTGCATTTCATCACGAAGACATCGTATATCATGGACTGAGAGGCAGTGTAGTTTTGCCAACGCCACGTAGAAAGTCAAAACCAAAGCCATTTAACATTCAAGGCCAGAAAGTTCAATCTCGTCCACATCTACAGTTGGACTCCAACAAAGTCGTCTGCTTGAAGCAGTCCCCGCAAATCCGTCAAAACTCCTCCATATTTGGGATAAAATTGCAACAAATTATATCTTCTGTTGTCCATCTGCACTTCTGCAAGCATGGGTAATATCTCCTTCCAATTACGTCCTCAGTTGCTATTGTTTGACCGCGGTAAAAGTTCGTCTGCTCACACTGTTGTCCTCAGTTCTGTTGCAGAAGTAGCTGTTCCAACTCGTCTGCTGAACGATAGAGGAAAGCTGCAGACTCTCTGTAGCCTGCGATCAGCTGCTTGATTGTGGCAACCTCAGTTGTACTCAGTTGATTCTTCGAGTTTTGCTTCTTCATACTCAAATCTGTAGGCCCTGAAAACACAATGAAAAGATACAGGCTCAACACAAGGAATGTCCAATGTATACGCTGATAGTATGAAGACTATACAGAACCGTCTCTAGTTGCTCTTTACGGAACACAGGTATCCCAAACTGACTCCTACTGAAAAAAATCTAATATTCTGCCCCTGCCCCTGTCGCAAATCTATCTCCCAGCACGAAAAACGTTTTTGGCCCTGGCTCTGCACACAGGACAAGGAATCATCCAAAAAAGGCTGCACCATCATAACAGTGGCACTTTGCTAGTGAGGAAGTTTTTAATATTCAGTGTAATTCAAAGGATCGGGTAATATACAGTTGTAGGGCTTTGAAATGACTTCCGGGTTAGATCTAGCGATTAAAATGAGGGATCTGTGTAAAATGAGACTTCTCTATTTGATTTTCGTAAGAAGATATTACCAAATGTAACAAGATGAACACTTGGCTAAATTGAGTTGTGAATTATCAAAACTAAAGTGTAAGTTTCTGCATTGTTGTCGAAGTTTACCCGATCTACAGAACAACATACAAGGTACAAACTGTCGAACACACAAACAGAGTGAGTGAGTGAGTTTCGATTGAAGCCGCTTTCGACAGTATTTCAGTTATATCGGGCGTATCAGCTTGGGGAGGGGGGGGGGGGGGGGGGGGGGGGGAGCTCGCGTTATGCAGGTCTTAGACGTTTACAACGACTGCTGGTATGGTGTCATCAAGAACTATAATCAGGGCGATTCTGGGATTCGAACCGACGAGCATAGGTTCCTGGCACGCCTAAGGGACGTAACTTTGCACTGGCCATCGACCGAAACCCAAACACACAGACTCCCTATGTTGACGTTTTAGGGTCATTGTTCAGTTTGAGATACAGGGTGTGATATGATATAGCATGAAGTGTGAGGCGGCGGGGGCTGCTTTTATAAAAATAAAAGTAATATAGCTTTCGACAAAACAAGTTCGTGACATACGGCCCCTAACCATCGTCCAAGTCACAGTAGTTCCATACAAAAGCAAGACCTTATGTGAGTGTATATACAGCAGATGGGGCACCTGTTAATTGAGTAAATGTCCTAATAGGGCGTTGTGCGTGACACTGCCACATCACAGCGTGAAACCCGGGAAGGTCTTTGTTTGAAGGCCGTCTTAATGTTCCATTGAACTTACCAAACTCTCCATTCTGTACGGCGTTAGTCTGGATAGAGTGTTGAATGACTGGCGGGTGGTGGTGGGCGGGGTGTTGGTACCCAGCTGGGAAGCCTGGCCGGAAAAGGCCGTTTCCATTAGTGAAGAAAGGTGGGTGGAACTCGGGAGGTGCTCTGAAGGCTGGTGGCGGTGGCTGGTGACGTAGAAAGTCATTGCTAGCAGGCACGTGACGGTCGATCTGTGCCGCCTGTGATTGGTTGTTCGGAGTGTTGGGCTGTGACGTCACCTGGGGCTGCGAGGATTGAGGGGAAGGATTAACGCTGGGTTGCATTGCGGAAGCCTGCAAACAGACCAGCAATTCAGACGTCAGCATGCGGTGATCATGACGTCAGGAATGACATGACAACGTCAGATTATTATACTTGCATATAAACGTCAGATTTTTATACTTGCATATAAACGTCAGATTATTATACTTGCATATAAACGTCAGATTTTTATACTTGCATATAAACGTCAGATTTGTATATACTGACATTAACGTCAACGTTTCAGACATAGATATAAACATCAGATTTCAATAATGAATATCAGTGTCGATTTTCACACCAGTAAAATAAATACCGGCCTGCCAATTCGATTTGAAATTCATTTGACCGAAAGTACAAGCAGACCTATATTTTTTCAAGGCGTATATCACGCACTATTGATACCTAATACGTATACTGATTCCTCATATGCATGCAAATCTGACGTGGTACACGTGCAACAAATTTACATACCCTCAAAGCGTTGGAAAAAAGCACGGATATATTTATTATAATAGATAAAAAAATCCATAATCACTAGAGCATATTACAACTGACACGTATATGATTTAGATTCGGCCCAAAATAACATCTCTTTGAGCGAACATTTGTTCTGAAGCCGGAAACTACAGATAACGGTATCAAACGTGTTATAGTGAACACCATCTGGAGTTGAATTGGAACAGCTAAGTTTTACATATCGCCAAATAGATTACTGTTTGTCCTTCCATTCCTCCGTTGTCAAGTATTCATGTGACGATTGCCTGCTTATAACCAAACCTAGTTTATTCCTTCGGTAATCATAATATTTAAGATGCATACCCCTGCGATCATAAATAGACATAATTCATTCTGTCATAAAAAGTCTGGAGGCGTTGTCCATTCTAATACGCTCTACGTCCAGCAGGTAATGAATTATCGGGCCCCGCTGATGAACCCAACCGTTATCTATCAGTTGCAGTGTTTATACAAGTCTCGCGTAATCTCGTCATTATCCACGTGACTGATTGATGCAGAGAGGAGAGTAGGAGATCAGTAAACATCACCTGAATCATGTAAACAGCTATCTAGTAATGGTCTAAATATCAGCTCATCATCAATTACGGGTGTTACACCTGACCTGAACCCTGTTTAATCTTGCTTGGTTTTCTATATGCTACCTGTGCTTTTTCAATGGCAATTATTGACTAGTATGAACCTGAAAGCCTCCATAACAAATTGACACGTATTCATTTACTCTGCTATCATTAGCTAGCCTCTCACTAGTTCAAATAAGGCATGACAGTTAATCCGTTTGCTTTGTCAGACTTCACGACTTACGGGAAGAGGGTCCAATCCCATGCGCATGCGCTTGGCGTTCTGACTCTCGTTTTCACACGCGGTTGCAAGCAGACTCTCGGCGGCGGCTGACGTCAGATGGGGCGGGGTTGGGCGGAGCTGCTGTCAACCAAAGTCGAGAGGTTGAAGATGAAGGATGTAATGTTAATGACGACGTCTCACTTATTTTACACTGTTCCTATTTACAATCCTCGTTATCAAACGACGTGTCATACGTCACCACTACAAGACTTGACTTACGGAATCGGAAAAAAAGGTTTGCAAGTTTTCCTAATCTCAGAGCATATTTTCAAACAATACACCAACTAAAATAACACATGTACATTACGGTAATTTGTTGCAGGACTTTAAAAGAAGAGTGTCTATGGCTTACCGGTTCCCAACCGTTCTGCTCCTTGGAGCGACGCATTCGTCGACAGGACTTAAGATAAGTGCGTATCCGTTTCCGTGATCGCTCATGGAATTCTGGAAACTGTCTATCGCATGCCTCGAGAATGGCTTGGATCTTGTCCTTGGGCTGTTTAGAGATGGGTACAGATCTATCTAGGTTCTCATCAACGAAGAGACGGACGAACATCTGAAATCACAAACAGCGATGTGACAATAACCAGAATTTGCTGATGATATATATCACTGGGGGATTGTGACGCGTGCGTTATATCTAATCACTGGTCGTATGAAAAAGGGACGCCTTCGTCGTCAGATTTAATGAGTGGTTGCGAAGAAACACAACATTATACAGCGGCCGCCGTGGAGCAACATAAATTATTCCAGCAGTCCTTTACCTTTGAAGCTATGTACTGATGACTCCACTCATAAAACGTATTCTCTGCATAGTTTTACAATAGAAATGTTTTCGGTGGATTTTTCTAATAGGATTTTCAAACAGAAGAAATCTTGGACAGAGCACCGTGATAGAAAATGCAAATGACTTCTCCGGGGGAAAAAACTAACGCTGCAAAGTCTGTTGTTTAAACAGCGTTGTTTAAACAATCGATATCTCGTAGCGGCCGTAATTGGCAATGCTTGCAAAAACTGGAAAGAATACAATTCAATACAAGAAATATAGACATTACCCTACATCCGTGGAGCGTATGATGTTGGAAACTAAATGGCATGAGAGGAGATTATAACGAGTATATATTTGAATGGGTTTTTTATTAAACAGTGATATAAAACATTACAGAGAGCTCAGGATACATAAGGTATTATGGAATATGTCATGGTCGGGAGGGTGGGGATCTAAGGATTTACTACAATGTGATCGTATAATGCAGCACGTGGGCTTCTTTTGCTCAACATGTAAAGGCACAATCTAACAGCAAGGATGCTAAAGATTGATGTAATCTACATGTAATACTATTTTTGTAAATTCATATACGTAACTATTTTTTCACTAATTATAACATTTCATTTTAAAAGAAAGTTTGCCCACACAAGAATGTAGAATTCTTTGCCGACAACTAAAAAACTTCTTCAAAGTACTTTCGACAAAGTCAATAATTAGCGGACCAAAACGCTAACAGAACTAATGTATGCTTAAAGAAACGTGATTCCTGTTTCAGCATTGCTGTATCCAAAGAAAAAATATGTCTATATTCCTATTAATACAGGGGAGTATTGGGATGAAGCGTAATAATTAATAATGAATGCAATGCAGAGTAAAGGAAGTTTTTCGCAAAGTACCGGCCTTTTTAATAGGAAGTACACACACGTGTCTCTGCATACGTATTTATGTATCTCTTGTTTGTTGTAACATCGAATCATAATCTCAGTTAATCATTTGTAAACACACGAAGTATTCGTTGAAACGCTGACATGAGACCGCAGCGCAATGCCAGCTAGTGACGCCTGGACTTACATTAAAAGCCTTGAGACGTTCAGGGTCATAGTTATGAGCAGCGGCAACCTTCTCCTCGTCTTCGTCATCGTTATCATCTTCTTCGTCTTTTCCAACGTGGAGGTCGTCGGTGTTGGCGCCGTCACTAGTCTTGGTCACAACGCTCTGAAAACAGAAACCAAAACGTTTAAAGGGAATCGAAAACATACTGCAGTAATTTAAGATATTGCCATAATTCTTCACACAAGATAGACTTACACATTTATTTACTTGTTCTTTGCAATCGTTTAATGTCTCGTTTGTATTTATGAATGGTTTTACTTTAATTCACAGGCTTACTTATTTATCCTCTTATTACAGTTTTCTAAATGTCACACTTTCAATCAAATCACTTTTGTTCGCCACAAAGAGTATATTGAATACTGAAGTAAAAAAGTAAGTTTGAAAAGAGACACTTAATCTGTCGAACTAGCCGATCCGTCTCAACAAGTATCTTTTAAGTTCTGAAGTGAAAGAAAGGAACTAAGTTTTTTTAACTAATTAATTAGTCATAGCAAGAATGTGAGGTCCATACAATGTTCAGCATTTTTCAACGAACACTTAAACACAAGTTTGTGAAGGATTTCTCAGAAATTCTGCAGTGATCGAATTAAAATGTCTATGGACATGCGTAAACATGAAACACGAGCCACACTAGTACTTTATTGCGACACGGGGATAGGGCTATCAGTTAAACAAGATTTTTATTTTCTTGGAATGCTCTGCCTCGGTCTGTATCAAAGATTTTATGTCTCATCGGTGTATTCTTCAAGCATCCGATGCCAATTAGACGCCAAGACACGCTTTCATGTCACCAGCAACAGGCGTCGGATCACTCATTGGAGGATCCCTGTCGTCAGTACACCAAAGATCGAGCTAAGACAATAAAACGCCTACTAGGGCAAGGATTTAGTTGCCCCAGCCTGGCCAGTATCGTATTTCTTGTGTGGTATCAGGGCCTTGTGAAAGGAAGGATTTATTAGCGACCAAGACGTAGTAATGAAAGTCTAGGTGTAAGGTGACATGCGGAGCCAGCTTCAGTTCCAAGCCGCGCTTCTGCACCGAGTTAATGATGTGTTAAGCGAGACCACTCTCCGAGAACGGTATAGGTTAAGGCAGCAAACGTGTGGCCACTTTATGCTGGAGGTGAGAGCAAAATTGTCGGTTCATTCAAGGATCTTAAGGCCGATCGATCACCAGATCCGAAACTGTGGCTCCACGAAGTGTGCGCCTGGCTTCACCTTTTGCCACGGCAGTTGGCTCCGAGAAGCCATAGCGGCACCGAGTATCTGTCAACACAGGAGTTCTGGCGTGCCGATAGGAGAAGCCCAGCCAAATGTCTGATTGGTTTCAAGCCTTTTAACAAAGTTTATCCTGTCACACCGTTTCTCTCCTCTCCAAGTTAAATTACTGGTGCGAAGGGAGGGCGTCTAGACGATCTCGCTGCTGCTAAGCCAGGGGATACAATTAGGCAGAGGTGAGGGACTAGGGAAAGGAAATGAGACGGGGTTGCCTGCAAACGGTTCCATACGATGGCTTTTGGAGCCTCTAATTTCCATAGTAACAACATGAATGCCAATTGCCAATCCCTCAGAGAGCCAATTAGGACTGCGATGTCGTCGTTAGGTTTATAAGAAGGTTACAACTTTGTTCTATTCACTGCCCGTGTCGTGCCCGATTGTCCCTTGGCGCTGAGCTTCGCCCGCTCCACATTAGATGCTTTGACTTTCGTATCCCCGGTCCCGCTGTGGCAACTTCAAGGGAAAGTGCTCTCCCTTGACGAATTAAGTGATACTTGGTTCTACCCGTTGGCACCAACAAAACAAAAATCAGTTCGAAATCGCTTCCAGTAAAAAACTCCAGCAGCAAAATGGTGAAGATTAAAGACAGATTTTAGTTAACGCGATGTGGCAGTTCTCCAAGTGGTTTTGACTTTTTACTAAAGTTATGGTTTTCCGTCAACGGGTAAAGTCTTAATGAATATTCCTTAGAAACAGCAACCCGTTGCCCTGATACGAGCGAGGGGTCTTGGAGGATACAGCATGTCGTTGCCAGTGAGTGGAATAATGACGTAATTTATCGGGCATGACGTTGAAAGTGCTCCCTTTCATTAAGGAAGCAATAAACTTTGACCTCTGCAAAAGCGCACAAGTTGTCATGAATATAATGTTTATTATTCGTTTTCGAAGATGCTCGTGGAAGCTACTGAGATGCTAAGCAGCTGGTTATGGATGAGGCACTTGCGAATGGCTGTCAAATTCCATCTCATAAATTTGTTCCACGGTACAAATGTTACGAAACTTGGTTTTATTTAGAAATCCGGAGATTTTTCTGATAAATTCAGAGATAGCAAGCCGAGCCAACTTTAACACATTTTAGTTTGTTCTTGCTAGATACGTCCATTATCTTATGATAAGGCACCTTCCTAGTTGCTAAACCACCTTTCTACGTAGTCCGTCATTTCACAAGAGGCTGAAGATGTAAGGAACCCAAGTTTACGGAACGCCTTGAAGACTACGCTCGCTGATTGAGGTTACGTTCTTCAATAAACCATTAAGTTTTTAGCCAACACTGTCCTCATGCTGCGGTTTGCTGGAACACCAACACGGTCAGGAGACCCCAGTGAGCAACTGTTGCGTCGAACTGGCACTCAGTCATATGAAATCGATGTGTATGTAGAACTGGATATTTAACTGTTGTGGTTTCGCCAACACATACAACATTATTAGAAAATGCACAGCGTGGTTTCTCAGGTATATCTTGAAAATACCCACAGCGTGAGCAAGCAAAATGATATAATTGTGAGGGCTGCCGAAAGATAGATGGTGCCATTGCCGTTTTCGATGCCGCACACAAAGTGAACTAAAGACAGTCTGTCAAATCACTGCCACAAGTCATGTCACATGTCAAATTTACTAAAAGTTGGGTCAAACATTCTTAAACCAGCTGTTGTGAATGTTAGCATTATCAAACGTGCTTAGCTTCAGGTTGAATATTATAAATTGACCATATTGTAACAATGACCAACTAATATCCTGTGTGTCAAAGAGCAGCCCCATAATAACATTTAATATTCAAGCAACTTAAAATTTATCATGTAATCCAAATGTATTTTCAAATCATATTCGCCATTCTTTCAGAAGGTGACATCTACACGGAATTAAACGAGAGTGATAAGTCTACTGAGATGAGGGAATTATACTAACAGACAAATTTTATCGCGAAAATTGATTTATTCGACGGAAAATCCATTTAAAATCATGAAGACGCTCTCATCGTTTGAATATTTCGTTTCACAAATGTGAAGCAAATAACTGTCTTATCCCAAATACATATTCCAGTTACGGTTTTAGATGCCGAAGTGATTTCCCAAATGATATGTTTTGATGCGAGCGGTCTTATCGAATTTAAACATCTTCAAATGTAATCAAACATTGGCATATATGAATCTTTTTAGATTTAGGTACATGGAGTGTTTCAGTAACAGAATCATATGAAAGTGATTACCTTAATGCCGTAATTATTGACACTTCAGGGCTGTTTATTTCACAACCAGCTGTCTTGCAGATACTCGCGTCTCCATTACGAAGTGCCTCGACTCACCACTTGCGATATGACGAGCGCACCATCACATATCTTTACCGGAATCTAAACTATCAGCGCGCTATCAAGTCATCACTTAGTCAATTTGCAAGCGGACATTACGATCCAAAATCAATCAATCAACAAACATGAAAAGTAGATCGATTGTCAGATATGTACGTGTGATCTGTCCGATCTGAAATCGATGATCTATCCATCACTTCATTGCATCATTACAGTATGCGACTAACAATTGGATCAATGAAAATAAGCGTACAATCTACCAACACATACACGTTTCACTGGACTTACATCTGAACTCTCGTTACTTGCTCTTCGCTTTCTTTCGGGGTGACCCCGGCTTTCCTTCTCCGAGGGTACAGGGGATTTCGCTACGGCTGTGGGTCTATCCTCGTCAGCACTCCCTGTCTCGGGGCCCGGGGGTGTGGCAAGATTTACCGGTGTCATGACTATATCGCCTTCCGTATCTGAAACACAAGACACAATGTGAAAATTTCATGTTGCGAATTCGCATTTGTCAACCAACTGGCTCAGGTAAACAAGACTACCTGAAGAAAACCATCTCTTCTGATTGATCCATTGCGATGAGATACTCTTCTGACGATGATTTGCAAAATGGTAAAGAAAGATTCATAAAGGTTAAATATAGGGAGAAACGACGGGCGACAGAGAGCTTAGTGGCTGGAGAGCATACGATTAACCTTTAAAAATCGATAAACATCTAACACTGACGAGAAACCTAACATGGCGATAGGTCACTTGCAAAGACGAATCAACCACCTTTCAACATGAAACATTGATTGTCCAAAATTATAAAACTATGATGTCATCCCGTTATCTAGAATAGCGTCTCCTGATTTGTCGACAGGTAAATTTCAGGTAGGTTAGTTACCTGCGTGATGATCACTGTTTAGAACACCTGGCGATGTGTGCAGCAGATAATTGCGGATGTTCGCCAGTCTTTCTCTTAATATCGACATCTTATATTACCAGGCCCTCGAGGGAATTAAAAACAACTCTCCGTCCGTTATTTCAAAGTGTCTGCACAAGTTCAACACCAGTCTTGCATCAAGGTTCCGTAACCTCACTTCAGAGAAGGAATCTTCAGAACTGTTAAAACCAGGGCGGGAGGATTCCAAATTAAAGGAACTTTTAGTTCCACCGTCTCCCAAATCAAAGACACTGGGGTGTCTAATCCAAACTGAAGTTTGTTCAATTAATTTTTGACGGCGAAAACTTCGATCGAACAGCTTGTAAAGCTTGGCGGTAACGAAATGACTAATGTAGAACGACAGCAACGAGTGCGAATTCGATCCTAGTTAGTACCAACCCTGTCCCCCTTCCAGCCTTCTTTGAGGACGGCTTTCATCTACCTTACCAGGTGTGACGGCATGGACAAAACAGCCGCACGCTCGGAACAGTTTCCATGGTAACCAGCTCAATATGCTCGCCTCATCTTCTGTGGATCTGCAATTATATCAGGGGGTTCGCAAGGACATTGTCTTTGAGGTGGTTTGAGGGTTGACAGGTCTGAGTTTGCTACAGGAACACAGGCTCCATCGCGGGGTCGGGGGGCAAGGCTGAGCGGCTGCTCAACGCCAACGGTGACGTCAGGCAAGACTTTAAGTCGTGTTTGGGGATCACGAATGTATGTGGACGGCAACTGAGAGGAAGATTTAATAGCAGGAGAAGGATATTCTCTGCGTGTGCTGGTGCTTCGTGGTACTCAGTCCCCATTGTGTCGCCTCAGGAAGAAAAGGCAAGAGAGTATCGATCTACAGAGAGGAACACCGTCTCCACACCTTACATCCCGTCCTTAATTATCCAGCATTAGGTTAGGATTTGCCCCCGACAATTGATGAATCGCAAGCTCTTTCTCTTTGGCGAATGAAACGCACTTGCAAACAGAGGCAGGGAGGGCTTTGGGTCCGTGCATAACGCGAGAGTCACGCACGGGCAGATATTATCCTTCGTTTATAATATCCGATAAGAATAAAAGTCCCTTTCTTGCATGATAGATTCACCAACAAAACGTTCCAAAGATGGTTCCAAACAAAGCCTCCATGAGGTCTTTCTCCTGAGTGACCAAGGGTTGCTGGCGATGGTTGGAGCAACACAATGGCTATTGAGATTAGCGAGAACTCGGAGCCGCAGTCTCAGGGAAAAGCAAACACTTTGGGGATGTGAAATCATTAGGACTCTCAACGGAACGGCGTGACGAGTCTTACCTTGATACAAGCGCCATTAACAAAAGATTACCCATATTGATTCTCATCACTCAGGGTTTGGATAAAATACAATACATTCAAGCCAGATAAATAATACTATAACACCGACCTCCGCATACTGTCATGACAGACCGTAGTTTCTGCCAGATATGAAAAGGATTAGTAATCTCGCAGCGCTGTCCGGCTGTAATAATTCAATTTTTTTTTGGTCATCGATATTTAGAATGCGTCAACCAGTAGGAGTTTCGCCATTATGTTCACATAAAACGTCCATGTAAAAAGAGTCAAAATACTCTAACTCAACTCAAACCAGAAAAAAAGGTTTAATTGCATTCTCTGAAGCATTACGCTGGCACAGAGACCGAAACAGTCGTTTTTACTTCAAGGACAAACAATGCCCTGGATTTGAATAGCTTGTTGACTTAGAGTGAGTGAGTGAGTTGGGTTTAACGCCACTTTTAACAGTATTCCAGTTATATCGCGGCGTGTCAGCTTAATGAAGGAGGAAAGCCCGAAGTGATGCAGGTCTTAGACGTTTACCAGTTCGGTGAAACCCACGAGCACGGGTATGGTGCTGACAAACCTAGAAACATAATCGGGGCGAACCGTGATTCGAACCTACAATTGTTGACTTAGAGGGTAAACTCAGTGCAATCTCTAAGAAATCCTACAAAAAGAAACATGGTCAGTGTCCTCACCTTTGTGTTTTAAAAGCATATTTTTGCGTTTTGTTTGTTCAGTATTCCACATATAATTTCATATTAGGTTACTTTGCGAATGATATATCGATAACAACTTCCAAATATGTTTGATGATGACAGAAGCAAATTCTTCTTTCTCAGATTCTATAAAAAATCGTTGCTTTATCTTACTGGCATGTTTCGAAGTATACAGTTCTCAATGTCTCCCACGTGCATGTATCTTTATCTGGCTATATGTTATCAGTACATACCACTGACGCCGGAGATGCAGGGAAGTGAGTAGGCGATATCATCATTTTCATATCAAAGCGTAGTTTGGTGGAATTCATATATTTTTCAAATACATTGATTTGTGATTCAACCGGATCCCGTTCTTGTATTGGTTTCCCATGTAAGAACTAAGGTTATGTCGCCAGCTAAGGATACATACATACTACCTGTATCCTGTAGGGAAGTGTTTATGTTAAATTGTAAAAAAGAGCGACAATAACCATTTTTATAATCATTAGAAATATCTTCTAAAAGCATAGTAAATGGAAAATTCCGACTATATCATAAGCCGTGTTCATGAATTACTACCTCATAGTGATGACACCAGGTGTTCGCGAAAAGGCGAGTTTTTCTACCAGACTGAGAAGGTTTATACGGCGCTTCTATTAGTGATGCTTTACCAGAAGTCAGTAACAGGCATAGCATAACGTATACTGACAGTGTTCGTGGTTTATTTTCATCCTGGCCTGGTTCTTTGTTTATCAGCACCACACCGTGCTCGTGGGTTTCACCAAAGTGAAAACGTCCGAGACCTGCCTCACCTCGGGCTTTCCTCCCACATTAACTGCTTATGTTTCTGGGTTTGTCAGCACCACCCCCGTGCTCGTGGGTTACACCGAAGTGGTAATCGTTTGAAACCAGCATCACTTCGGGCTTTTCTCCCACATTAAGCTGACACGATGTGATATAAGTGGAATATTGTTAAGAGCGACGTTAAACTTAACTCGCGCACTCTCCGAACCGTGATATAACTGAAATGCTAGTCAAAGCGGCAGTAAACCCAACTCACTCACCCACGCGTAGTGTTAATCTTAAAATCTCTGATGACACCAGGTGTTCGCGAAAAGGATAAGCAGGTTCTGCCCTACCGGTAGCACCCGTCAAAGAAATATCAGTCTAATATTGTGTGTGATTGTCTTCCCGAATCAATTTATTCCGAAAGGTCTTGAAGAAAAGCTGTGGTGAAAATCAAAGTATGTTTTGATTGAATTTGGCAAAGACACGATCGCGAGACATGCTGGCACCATCGGGAAGAACTGTACTGCTTTCAGCGTTTGATCGCCATCGAACCAAGACATGTCCATGTTACTAATCAGCTCACTTCACGTCAGGTACGCTGGCTGCATGTAACGGTAAACTAGGGGAGGATGGCGATGTGACAATTACCCCCGTCGTAATCCCGTCCAAGTGACATGCCGGCACTCATATCAGTCAGGGGCGTCGTCGGTGTCAGGCAAGTGGCGTTGACCAATGGTGGCAGCAGTGGCGACGCCACAAAGACATCGTGTTGTGATTATTGGGCTTATTTTGCCGTCAATGTCTGTCATATCTGTCACAATAGTCCTGTGTTGGAAGTGTTGGAGTTTTTATGTGACACAAGACGTACATCCCGATCAGCGGTTCGGACCCTAGGCACGTTTTTTTATATTATTTACCGTCTTACTGTGGCTGTGCTGGTGTTGGACATTTCCGGAATGTTCCATCATAATTGAGTCATGCCAGCAGATGAACTTTCGACATCCCCACACCCGCCCCATCGGGAACTGTTTAATGGCATTTTCGTTCATATATTCTTTCGCCTTTACATACCTGTAATTTCATATTTGTATTACACTTCGACGCTTATTTAAAGATCACTTTTTTACTCTCGTTTTTGAATTCAAGCGGCAAAGAAACACAATTTAAATGTCAATTCAGAAAGGCATTTAACACCGGCGATATCAAACTGTATCGTAAGAATAAATACATGCACACGATAAACCAGTGGTCGATAGTGTGAGCACCGACCAACGATAAAACATCACTGGAAGAGTCACGGACTGTAGACATGTCGATAGAAAGCAATGTCCTGTATAAATACATTCTCTCAGCGTCCATATTGATCACCCGATCCTCAATTTAGTCGGACCTTATTACAAACACGGGGCATAAACGACCTGTTTTGCTCCATAGACCCCGAGGGGAATAATCAAAAGCCATCTGACAGCAATCAGATTAAATCAATCCGTACACATCGTGTCTCCACCAGCAGTACCTCAATAACGACTCAAGAAAGTCATTCCCAACACCAGCTGAGATCTAAACTCGCACATCAATACTTTTAGAACTGAAATATCAGCTCAAGAGAGGCTGATGCATTTACCTGTCTCACAATGAGGCGACACACTTCGCAATGATGTATAACTAGGTACGGGCTAATCATCCGTTCGGCTAGCCCCCATCGAGCACAGGTAACAAAAGCCTAGTCTCGCTACATTGACATATTCCCCTAACCCTGCCTACGGATCAATACTGGTGAACCTATTGTCGTATATACCATACCGCAGAAGGGAGAACCATATGTCACTATCCAGTAGCTCATCTAATTATAATTCAATATACGCTGGTGTGCGCATCCATCGAGGTGTCAAGTTAAACATTAATGCTTTAAGCTTTGAACATATTAAATTCTCATTAAGGTGGGGGCAGGTTTTAGACAAAATTAGGTACACGTGCATTATCATCAGAGAGAAATTTCGTACATTATATTATGATCTTCGAGTCGAGTCTCCTGGGTCTTGAGGACAAACCATTATTAGCATTATTTGAAGTCAAATAGTTATTGGCATGGTATCGCGATGATTATCTTTATAATCTAATCGTCCAGGTAGGAGAAGTATTAAAATCTGTTATAAATTGGTAATATGTTTGCTTTAGAAGAAATAAATATTAGTTTATACATTAATGTTCAATATAGCGACACTTCGACTTCAAGAACTTCTGATACTAAGAGTTCTCCAGAAACGTCGATTACAGGCAGCACACATGATAATGGTAAATGTCAAATTCTTCAACTTGGAAATTCTTCAACCAATAAGTCAATATGTCAAAAATTCCTTCCAAAATATATCCTATTCCCCAAATATACAAGGAGTAAGCACTGAGGGTAGAAGGTGACTTACCAGGGGCCTCTTGGCACTGTTTAAGAGGAACTTCCACTGCTGTCATACCTTGCGGGCGCTACAGTGCAAGCTACTGCCAGAACACTTCACCGTATACAGAACCCCTCACCTGTGTCATGGCTAGTAATATGGGCCCAGCAGTTATCTGAGTGGATCGAGCGTATTTCTGGCTGTTCAAGAGCAGCGTCTCGCTAACAGAATCCCATTGTTCTCCTCCCCATTAACCTCCTCCTCCTTGTCCCCGTTCCCGCGAGACGAGTACTACAGGCAACAAAAGTGTTTAGAGGTTACCATGCAACCATTCTGGCCCCACCCCGCTTGCTCCCCCGGCTAAATTAGTCCCGACTGTTTGCTTTGTCGTTGGAACAAGAAAGGCTCAAAATTCCATCCAAGCTTCCTCTTCAGACTCTGTGTACACCTAACCCCTTTGTTACCATGGCAACTGATGAAAGCGCGTGCTAAGGTGTTCTTCCTGAGAACTTCCTTTCACATGGTCCGCCAGCGCCTCTTCAGGTGTAGCATACATTGACAGTCGCCTCCTCCCGTCTCCTATTCAATGGAGCGAGGCACACGTATGAAATTTTAAATAGTTGATAATTTTTTATAGAAGGGCATTATCGATTGGGTATAGTTTGGATGGTTGGGATAATTGGCAGAGATATGAATACCCTAGAAAGCGCACACAGAAGAAGCGAGTCGGGCACGGGAGCTGAGATGAGGCAAGGATCAATACCAATTTGAAAGCGACGGAGAGGCTGTTACAAAGGAACGCTACCTGCACAGGTAAAAGATGGGTTCTACATGATGAACAATGACTCATCTACTGCGACAAGCTCTTTCTTCTGATTTAACAGTCTACATCAAATAAACATAAGATGGAAACACTTGTTGGCCTGTTAGAAACTTCTAGTTGATGCAGTGTTTGATCGTTTTGCACGGGCTTTGCGTGATAAGAGAAAAAAAGTCAAAGGAGTTAGTGAGTTATAACCGAGTAGCTGTTATCTTGTTTCGGGGAGGCTGGTCCCTAAATGATTCAGTTGCCGAAGAGATATGGACCTCGCAGTAAGAATCCCACGTTCCCATGGTGAAATCTCTTCGCACCGCGTAAAACTATACTCCACTACATGAATAAACATCACGGTCGAGACGGGAGCCAGGGTATTGATTTTTCGCTTTAAGAGGAAGCGGGAGTGCTCTGCACGGTCACCACCAGGCTGGGTGAGCCCCTTGCTTCATTATTTATGAGGCAGTTATCTCGGTTACCAACAGTAAATTGATGAATCGCCGAGACAAAGGCTTACAATGGCTTGGAGGCACACTGAGTCGGCAATGAAGGTGGGAGGGTTGACTTGGCACTGGGAACATGAACTAGACTCAGATGATAGCGCAGATGTACCTCCAAGTTGCTTATCAAATACACCTATCATCCCAGTCCTGCCTGACCTAGTTCATATACTGAAAGCTGTTGTCAGTTTGAAGATAACAACGGAACATTGATTTGAATTAATGAAATGCCTCTGTGCTCAGTCAGAAGGCAAATTAAGCGTAGGTATTGGGTAGATCGCTTTTGCTGGTTCTCGTTACGTGCACATCTGTGGCGGACGGGGGCAGAGATGAAACAGACTCATCAGTAAGGGTAACTGCTGGCGAGAAAATCGATACCCATTTTCCTGCTCTGATCCTAAAGATGCGTGGCCGGTGTAAAGTTTGACTCAACTTTTTGTTGGAGTTATCTCCCTTGACGTTTTTACTCCAAACTGTTTGAATAAATTCGGCTTAGTTGGTGGACTTGTGTTGGGTGGGGAATTGAGGGGATTAATATGAGAATGATCAGACTGAAACTTAACGCAAATTTCATCAAGTCACTTAATCGCCAGTATCGATAATGTCACGAGATGCCCATTACATTAGAAAGTGTGTGGGGAACTTATATAAAGGTACACCCTGATCAGCCAATAAGCACTCCCAAATTGAAGGGTGACTCCCCACAATACCCTGCCAACATGGCGGACTTCCGGTCACCTGTCCCCAGGCTGTTGATGACGATGGGTGAGTAATGGGAGGAAATTGCTCGACGCCCGCACTACTCTAATTACCTGTCTCCTCGCAATAACCATTTGTAACCGGCTGGTGATGAGTGGCGACCTGACAGTAGCTTGGCACTAGCCTTAGCTTGCATGCAAGCCTGGCCCCTAGGGAGGCCAAGCGGGAACCGGGAGCGAGAGACAGGAGAATAACGAGTGAAGCAGGGCGCCATCTTTAGTGGCACCACAAGTCACCAGAATCGCTGGACACGAGACCTGATGTATTGTCACATTGCCCTGTGTGCCCTGGAAGACTGCTGGAGGGCATATGGAGGCTGATCGGAGTGGTCTGTGAAGTAGGGCGTGGGTTGATGTAAAATCAGCTTGTCATGTGCATACTTTTATTGATGGGGTGAAACAGGGCTAAATGGTGGCCTCGTCCTTAAAATAATACAACTGTCTTTATATTTCGACTTTTTGGCGACAACTTGTCACGTGCGTCGCGAATTGTTTTTTGCGATAATCATATTGAAATTAAAATATTAACGCCTGTTCGGTCACCCAAGAGTTTACTCTCATATTAAATCATACCCAAACATAACTGTGCCGCGTCGGGCAACAAACACTTATTTTTTCATGCAAATTGTTTGAGTGGCGGGTGCTACCGGTAGGGCAGGACATGCTTACCCTTTTCGCGAACACCTGGTGTCATCACTGGTTTTCAGCGATCATTTCCTATAGTTCTAACCCTATTTTGCTAATGGAATCTGATTCGGTGACTGACGATGTATATTTATATTCTAGCATTTTTATCCGTTTCGTGGTTGGTGTAGTTATAAAAATTCCATAATGAATCTCGTGCTAGCAAGGCATCCAAATCATGATACCAGCTCCATTCAAATTCCAGGTAATATACACGCAAACAGGTGTTCATGTGACGAAAGGGAAAGAAGTACATTTCATCAACATATCCACAATAACAAAAAATCAGGTAGAATACAACAAGAATGCGAACCAAAGGCATTATTATCATTTCATCGGGTGGCAAAAAAAAATACTCCAGAAGCAATTAAGCATCATTCTGGGAGTGGAATCGCTGGTGCATGACCACATACCTCCAGTAGTTTCAGGTAGGTGGATGTTGTGAAACATCAAAAGTGTCCTCGCGGCTCAGGGCCTCAGGCTAATCAATGCAGGACAATGAAATCCTCCTACCCAGTTTTCTTCTACGATTCTTTTGACATCAAGCAAATTAGATTACACCATGCTAGTAAAATAGTGGCTGTTGTAAATAATAAATAAAGGTGATTTAGTGACGGGGTTGTACTCAAAAGAGATACTGTGCGCACTGGTGTGCTGGGACTAACTGTCTCGACGGTTCTCAGGTTTCAGGAAAGTTGATATCCGTCCAGAGGTTTGGTTTTCAACGAATGAGACCCATAGAGGCGAGTCTCTTCCAAGTGGTGTGTACGTAATGGAAAATTAATATATGTAAGGTCGTTTCATTGGTCCTTGATTGCAATGAATTATTCACGCCATAGGTATTGATAAAACGGTGACTATCGCTGACAAGTGGCTGTGAATATTCTCAGAAAACACGGTCATTAATAAATCGGCTTAATGTTTGCAGGACAGCAGTGCCTACTGAAACTATATTTCTACATAAGGTAAATTATGTTTGTGTAGGTAGATCATGACGGGGGCACATTAATGAGCCCTTAATCGTTAAGTAGAAATCAATAGAACTGCTGATTACAGAAACATTACGACTCGTATATGTGGCCAATGAAAGTATATATCAAAAACGGGATCAAGACAGCTTCAAGGAATGTGTTTTGGTTGTTTGTTGTTGAACGACGCACTCGGCAATATTCATGCTTTTGCCCTGTCTGTAAATAATCGAGTCTGGACCAGACAATCCAGTGATTGACAACATGAGCGTAATCGACGCAATTGGGATACAATGACATGCATCAAGTCGGCGAGCCTGACCAGCCGATCCCGTTAGTCGACAAGCATGGGTTGGTGAAGACCCATTCTAACCTTGACCTTTACGGGTCCAAAAGGAATGTGTTGGCGGCATTGCCTGTTTTGTTCTTATGACGTTATGGTACAGGCATGATTATCACCCTCGATTATCCAGTGTATTATGTCTACATTCTTTGAGGATAAATATCATGGACCTTTTTGCCACCATGTGACGGAAGTGACGTCACCATCTCTCCTGTAAACTTTCTTAGCACAGGATGTCTTTCGTTCAAGACGATTTCATTGTAGGGCTATTCTTAGCGACATGTTATTGGAACCGAACACAAACGAAGACATGGTAGCGAATGGGTCCAGGGTATGGATGGGTGATGGAGATGCAAACATTGGGTAGCCGTGGATGAATGAGTGAGTGTGTTGAGTTTTGCGCCGCTTTGAACCGTATTCAAGTCATATCGCGGCGAGTCACCTTAATGTGGGAGGAGTGAGTGGGGAGTGAGTTGGGTTTAACGTCGCTTTTAACAGTATTCCAGTTATATCACGGCGTGTCGGTTTAATGTGGGAGGAAAGCCCGAAGTGATGCAGGTCTCAGACGTTTACCACTTCGGTGAAACCCACGAGCACGGGTATGGTGCTGACAAACATAGAAACATAATCGGGGCTAACCTGGATTCGAACCCACAATGATTGGTTTCTGGAGTGCCCAAGGGACGCAACTCTGCGAATCGCGGCGCCTTAGACGACTGGGCCACCCGTGCCCCCTAATGTGAGAGGAAAGAGCCGCTGATGAATTCCATCAGGCGCTATGTTCCAATATCAGCTCTAACATCTCAAGACCGCCTCCGTGGTCTAGTGGTACGGCTTCCCCCGGATAGCGGAAGGTCAGGGGTTCGATCCCCGGCCGCGTCATACCAAAAGACGTTAAAAGATGGTACTTGTTTTTACCCTGTCTGGCGTTCGACATTAAGGGACTAGTACAAGCAGTGCAATAATCTTGAACGCGACGATAAACCCAATTTCACCTCATCTCTCGCATCTCAAACTACTCCTTCATCGCCCTGACCGCCTCCGTGGTCTAGTGGTAGAGCGTCCGCCCGGAGAGCGGAAGGTCCAGGGTTCGATCCCAGGCCGCGTCATACAAAAAGACGTTAAAAGATTGTACTTGTTGTTACCCTGTCTGGCGCTCGGCATTAAGGGGCTAAAACAAGGACTGGTCGGCTCAGAGTCAGTATACTGTGTCTGAGTGGGGTATTCATGTTAAACTGCGGCATGGTATCTCAGTGAGCTAGCACTATAAATCGGCATCAGTCCGGACTAGTACAAGCAGCCACACACACACATACACGTGCATGCACGTCGCTATATAAGTGCAATAATCTTGGACGCGACGTTAAACCCAATTTCACCTCACCTCCTTCATCGCCCTGACCACATCGGGGTAACGGTGACGGGTAGCCTAGTAATTTAATGTTTGCGTGTCACGCCATACCGGGGTCGATTCCCCACATGGGTAAAATGTGCAAAGCCCATTTCTGGTGTCCCCCGCGCGATATTCCTGACTATTGCGCAAAGCGGCATAAAACAACACTCACTCGAGATGAGGAGGCTTCACTGAATTCCTACAGTTCTACAACAAACGTCAAGGGGCAAAACCACTGCATCTGTATCCCCACAATGCTTCAACATATGACGCTGTCAGTGATGGCATCGGTTCCACTGTGTCTACTGCGCTTCATCATGTTTACGAGCCGAGTCCCTCTCGTTAACGAACCAGGTATGAATGCCATGTACGCACTTCTAGTAATTATACACATTTCTCACAATCGTAGCTAAACAAAAGCAAACTTTGATTCCTATGCCCTCAAGGCTTTGTTTGTTATCAGTTCAATACCCGGCAAAGACACACTCTATCATTTATTAAGACGGCGTAAATCGTCAATAAGGGCGAGCTACCTGTTTCCAATAAGGACGGGCAAAGATGGCCGTTCAATGCTTGACCATCATCTTCGCAGTGAGATAAGGGTAGAATGACTTGGCGCCGTGACGGTTTGGGTTAGAGTCTGTCGAGGAGAGTAATGATTGCCTGTGATGGGGATTTTATACCTGTTTATCCCCGGTTTTCGATTGATTTTTGGGGATAATGCTTGAGGCGACAGTTGTTACAATTTGTTCAGTCTCTCGCATTTGATAAGGCATGGTTGGTTCGGGTCACGTGATCAGCTACCCGAGCTACCGCGAGATTGCGGAGGCAAGTGATGAAGATAAGAGGTCGGTTGCTACGCCGTTCCATTTCGTTCCGTGCATCGTCTGAGAATCGACTTTGACATTTTCCGAATGGGTTTTGGTTCTAGCAGCTTCGCGACACATTGTGTGGTGGGGTGAAGCACATGTTATAGTCTACACCAGAAGGAAATGAGTAAAGAATGTTACAGTCATTCGATCTTTCCGCACGCAGAGATTATTATCGCCATTTTTCTTATACATACACATCGATGTCTAAAATAAACCACTTTATTGATTATTCATACTATGATTGATTATTCATCCCAATTATAAACAAATTGTATCAATCTACTCTGAACCGTATATCTCAATGACGATATCTCGAATCCCTCTTTCAACACCCCCACCCCCAAGTCCTAGACATCCCATGTACCGAATTGTGCATATAGATTTCGAAATGGTAATCTCATAAAAAACATCGACGTCTGAAATATGATAAATATCGTATCATCTTAATTCCAAAGGCCTATAGCGTTTTTTCTTTCGCCTAGAACATGTTGCTAGGCGACAGTTAAGCAGGCACGTAACCCACTGTGAACAATGGGACCTTTTTAAGACCGAGTTTACAATATTGCCGCCCCGTAATATTCCGTCAGTCCGACAGGTGCATTTGACTAATTAAGACTTTTCGCTATTCACACTTATTGAATGTTGTTACACATCATCCGGTCTCTCTCTCTCTCTATCTCTCTCTCACAGGGTGACAGGTGTTACTCTCTCCCCAGATGGCGTTGTCAAATACAATAATGACGTGAAATAGACACGATGAAATTTACAACACGTAACAGACCCACTCCACCGCTGGTTACCTTAGTCGTGGTAGCGCTGTCATTTAAGCGGCCACTTATGACACGATTTCTATTTACCATAAAGTTATTGCTAAGCTTACGTCAGTTAATATACTATACTAGTACGTAACAATGGCATTAGCCAGGGTTTATTATACGATCTATATAGTATCATGATGACGTCACATTGTAACAGTTATGCGCTGATGAAGATTATTTTTGACATCGTTGTTGCTTTTTTCTAATTATTTCCTAAACAGCAAGCAATATATGTAATGAACAATCATGAATATTTTGGGGATATATTTTATGAAATTGTATGCTCAGTCTTCACAAAAATTATCCCCAAAATATATTCATGACCCCTATCTTTTTTGTTCAGTATATTGTGGTTATAATACGCGCCACACTCGATACAAGGAGATGCAAACAGTTAATTGATAATACAACACAATGTATGTATGTCGTGACAAATTATCTTATTTTTTTGTGACACTCAATCTGACCGGCTTGCACTGATAGTAGTGGGACTTAAGAGAATTTTGAAACAAAACCTCCATATAAATGTCTTTCCAAAGAATTCACGTTCCAAAACAAAAGAGTATGAATCCTAATGTTTTATTAATACCATGATAAAGCCAAACGTAATGATGGGCAACACGAGGTGGGGATTCAAACTCGTCTGGTATTCGTGACAGGCCATGACATATCCCACTGCCCCATCAGCAAACCATACACTATTTATAATGTAATTCATATGTATCGTCGGACGTACCGAACATACTGCGTATCGATATAATATTTGATAACAAATAAACTCAAGAATTAACCTGTTGATGACTGCAATTGGCAAATTGGATGATGCCCCTCGTCTCTAAGGAAGAAAACTGTCGCCGCAAAGGATGCTATTACCGCGTCTCAAATTACCGCGCACCAAGTTTTAGGACATGTGTTCATTGATGACAACTTGTATGTAAGTTTAAGTATTGTTAAAGTACTGAATTACAAATAAATTTACCTAATGTAAACTCCAACCCTCATTCAACGTTGATAATATTGATTTCTTAAAGAAAAGATCCAAACGAAAGCACCTTTGTTCTAAATTGGATAGCGAACTTTTTATATTCTCAACATACGTTGACAGTTTCATTAGAACTCAGGTTTCACATAAGTAACCTAAAAGCCGTGATCTGGATCTGGGTGTCACCAAGTATTATAAAATCCGGTTAGTACTAATACTGGTGCCCTGGACAGGCATTGTCTAAATTCATTACTGAACGGAGTCCGTTCCCTAATTGCCCACAGTTGACTCGCTGCCTCATCCCGCCAGGTAATACAATATCCCTTCCCACCCTGCTAAGCTCAGCGGGCCTAGAACATTCGTCACTGCAAGCCCCCACGTCTAATACCTTTCAGGCAATCGATCGAGTAATTCTGGGGGGACCTGGTCGGCAGCTTTCCTAGATTTATCACCTTCAAGCTCTGGAACGGGTCAGCTGAAGGCTGGGGTTACTGTCTTTGTCCTTCGTTGCCATGGGAGTCGCGTGTCCCCCTAGCAACATTCTCTGTGGGTGTCGCGAGGGGGGCACACGTCTACAATTATCCCTCGGACAGGTGAGAGCGGGGTCACCGCTGCGCCATCTGGTGTTAGGGACAGCATCCTCTACGCGGTCACCCGTCAATTACATTGTGGACAAATTGAGGGGTGACCTTTGAATAATGGATGGGTAGAGAAGGGGGAGAGGGGCTAGGTCTTTGGATAATATACATGTGAGATGAGTGGACGGAGGGGTGGTAAGGGGGAATCAATGCATGGGGACAGAGCCAGTAGGGGGTGGTCATTAAGGTGAAGGTAGATTGGGGCATGACTGATTTTTGATACGAAAGGTCGGGTTGTATTGAATATCATAAAGAAAGCAGGGGAAGATTACTGGGCAAGGGGGGACGGGTGATGAATCGGCTTAAATGTCGGCTTGGGCTGATCGCTTTAGAGGTACAGCGCATTGTAATCGGATATTTTCAAGGATAAGCGGGATCGATTCGTGGTCATTGGGGATAGGCAGGGCGGGTCCTTCTCCAAGGGGGCTAAGCCTCTAGGACTTCGGTGTGTTTTGCATCCACGTTCCGAGGACAAATGGTTCTGCGTACGACTTAAAACATTTTGAACTGGAGAATTCTATTCCATAAGTTTGTCTCAGCTTAGCTATTCCCACAATCTGTTCTCAGCTTATTTATATAACACGCTTTCAGCGACAGTACTTTGAATTTCCTCACTGCAAAAACATTTCTGTTACCAGTCCGTGATAGGATTGTCTAAGCGTGGAACTTCAGTTCTGCGGCACAACTTGAATATATTTTCTGACTGCAAAAAAAGTACCGCAATTCAGTGCTGAGATGGTCTTGGCTGGGAAATATCAGGAGCCATGTTTCTGACAGTGGGTCTCTGAAACATCGTGAAATGTATCACAGCTACCAGAATACAGATTAGGTCCTTATTTCCATGTTTCCCATCACGAGAAGCCCTGCCAGAAAATCACCACTTGACCAAGCCCAGATGCCAAGCGTGCCTGCCAAACCAAAAGATTTGGTAACATGATCTCAAACATAGGTCTCTTCACTGCGATAAACGCGGCCTCTCTTTTGAATATTTCCGAAGGTAATGGGCCGTGAAAAGTATTCAAGTTCATATCGGTTAAAACAAGATATCATTTAATAGCTTTCAGCCTTATTTCGGAACGGCAGTGGTTTTAAAAACCATGAACTACTTCTGATAGCGTGTGGTGGTTGGAGTAAATGGAGAGATTGCCAAAATGAGTCACTTTCCTACCCCCATTAGATATCAAACAACAAAACCAAGCATGAAATGTGCCAAAGCAACGGTCAGCCTCTCTGAAGAGGAATATGTGATTATACGTGTCAAGTTCACGGGCACAGAAATGGAGCTGTACGCTCTCCAAGCTAGAGTAGCGTCTCTCAGCTCTGTTCGCAGCTCTGTTTCGCAGCTCTGGGCTCCAGAACCCAACGTAATCCTCCTCCGTCCCTTTGATGTGCGGACCAAACAGTGCCGCGGGCGAAGCGTTAGCATGATTTGCAGCTTTTTCTCTCCTTGGTTGAAAGTTAATCAAAAGACAGAATAAAACACTAAAACCGATGTAGAAAAATAATTGTGACTTGAAGTCGTTAACAATGTCTTATAAACTGAGATCCAGTATGGGGGAATCCCGGTAAAGACTAGAATGAGGGACAAGGATGGGGTTTTGAGGTTTGAGAGGGGATACCAATTACTTGCACCTTCATGCTGGCATTTACACCGCTCGGAGGGACACTACAGCTATATTTGTGTAAAGAAAAACTATAAAAAGACAATGTCATAACAGGCACCCGACAGAGGGGCTGTGCCAATTATGTCATCATAGCTACGGGGGATTGTACATCGTGCGGGGATGGTGTTGTTGGTCAAGAGTTGTAGTGGTTCATATTCACTTTTTAACCTTTTTGAGCTCTCAAGTATTTTATCACACGCATGGTTTATTACCATATGATATCTGATAGCAGATTCATGTTAATTTAAGCAAAAGCAATATTTCCTGAACAGTGTTTAACCCCCCAGTGGCTGATCAATATTAAACTGGGATAAATGAATTGTTCTTTTACGGCTCATATCAGGACATAAAGTTTGCTGGAGACAAATAGTTTCTTGATTTAATTTTTTCTCTAGACAAGGATCTTTATTTTAACCAAAAAATAACAAAAATGAATACTTTGTCACTGAACTAACACATGGGCAAATATTACTGTCGTTCACAGCTTGTATTGTTCGTACACAAATACTCTTTTAAACGCCAAGGGTGCTATTTGTCAATGTCAGTTCAAAAAATAGGTTGCAAAGCTAAGTCTCTTTAACAATATTCCTGTACATGTATCGATCTACAGGTAGGTTGACGTAAATGCCATAAAGCACAAGAAGTCTCCGAGGAAGGTGCAACGACCCTAACTACACTAAATAGTCAAACACACGTGACCACGATCAATCAGGACGACTTTCATTTCACATCTACCCGTGTCCAACCAGTCTTAATCAATACTGTCACGAGTGGGGATCGAATAAGGAATCCTTGTTCAGATCAGATGAAATTATCCCCAAATCCCACATTCTTGGAAGCAACATACATACACAACATGGCAGTGGCTCAGAGTTCATCCAGCGTCATGCATCTGTCCAAACAACCCTATCATACGAGGAGGGGAACTGAACGTAGCCTCGTCGACGACTGATGTCAACGTGGAAATAATGCTTACTTTCTCCACCGCCCCAGGCCTGGCTAGCCAGGATGACCAGGTATAAGTGCATCGTTACCAGGACATTCTCACTTGATGCCAAAGCTTCACAGATGAAGATGCTAATGCTACTTACTATTGTCCCAGCCATGGTGGCACAATGCTGTCTCCTCGTCTCATTTAGTAGGAGATTCACACATTGGAACCTCTTGTTCACTCGGAACCATGTTGTGGTGACTGGTAAACTGTTTGTTTAGGTTTGGTCTCGACTGACATACTACAGTCTGCTAATGGGTGATGGAAGCCCGAGGAGATATTGGCAATGCTGATAGTGACTGGGAAGGGTTCGATAATGTAAAAGTTCTATGATAGATTATTTTATGAAACATTAATACGATGTCGTTTAATTGGTGTTTCATTGCTTATCTGTATCAGCTTAAAATATACCAGATCATTAAATATATAATTTACATAGACACGTCTACTCAGTTGGTGTAAATTCAAGTTTGGAAGTTTAAGATAAGAACGTAAACTTTGGGACAATTCTCCCAGGAATTCCTCTTAATGCTTCCATATATTACCATAATGTTCTGGTCCAGACTCGATTATTAACAGACCGTCATATCGCTGGAATATTGCTGAGTGCGGCGTAAAACAACAAACCAACCAACCAACCATAATGTTCTGTTTCTCTGAGTGCCGGGTGTAAAACCTGATAGATCTGTAACAGTTGCTGCCAGAACACCCGATGTTAGAAGAGAAGCTAAAGATAGGGCTGTTTAAGTAGTTGTCTCATGAACTGTTCATTAAGAATGCGTTAGAACGACACGAACTGCCAGCGAGTTATAAAACATCAATAGGTTAACATGAGACCATCCAGCGAGTCCGCCGGGAGATGGCGGTGTTTACATCCAACATAGACAGGTGTTTGTTCAGAACTCCACTATATTAATCTCCCATTAGAGAAGACTGCCTTTAGATGTTCCTGGAGAAGGACCTAAGGGGCACCAAGTGGCCTGACCTGGGCCATGCGGATTCATCCATCGGCCCTAATTGAGGATATAGGAATCTTTGTTTCATTTGACTGGGACTGGATGTTGCTTTAATGGAGCAATGAGTCACCCTTCCCATAAGATGGATGGGTAAGTCATTTGGTGGTTTCGGCAGAATGGCATCAACAATCCACCCACAAGTTAGAAAGCAATACGTGTGTGTGCGCGTGCATGCGTGCGAGCATATGTCTGTCTTGGAAATAAGTGGAAGTGTGTGTGTGTTTTTGGATGTGTGTGGGAATGAGGATGGGGGGGGGGGGGGGGGGGGGGGGGGTAGGAGCAGACATATCTTGGATGGAACATCTGCAACATCTGCAACCATCTTTTATTCCTTTGATTGCTTTCTACATGTCTCTCAGTATGGCTAATAAAACAAATTAATTCGCCACGCTAACTTACTGAAATTAAAACACCGCCAGAAAGCCAGACAGATGAAATCCACATTGAGATATCAAATCTAGACTTTACTGTAAATTCAACATATCTCGTTTGCACACATTTCGGAGCCACATGGAACGTATCCAAACACTGCGACGTTAAGCTTCTACTCTCAGAAAAGGACCAATGATGAGGAAGAAAGCGAACACCTCGCACACAACAAGACCTGGAATTGCCTGTATTGGTTGGTAAGGAGAGCAAGGGACAGGAATTGTTTAACAGTAAACCAGGTATCGTAGATTAATTAACGACAAGTAATAGTCTTACCCTGCTGGACTGACATATCGTATCTGGTACACAAACCATACAGGAGACGTGAGCTTCAAATTGTAGACCGTATTGATATTACGTCAACGGGACGAACATAGCATGCACTATAATCAATCACGGAAAAGGAAGAGTATTAAAGGATGCATTGGCATATATGTACACCTCGAAGTAGGCAGATACTTGCTCCCGTGTGGCCGTTTAATTAGTCCATACGTCTACGAGGGGGAGATAACTGCAGTTGTTTTTCTCACAGTGTTCGGCACCATAAATGCATTTTAAATACATGAACTGGGTTAATATACTTTTTTAATATTTGTTTTGTTTCATTTCTTTTGAGTTATTATGTCCATATAACTACAATATTCAGAAAGCGTATGACTATGAAGATGACCAGGAATATATCGAACTGTGGTGTTGTCGGGTTTCAATGATAATGCGACCAGATACCATTTACTTTAATCTTGCGTGAGTACACTCATAACAAAAAGAGATCGGATTCAACAAAACAATCCTTTGTGAAGAGTTCTTATTGTCATTGGCTGCAAACCCAAACAGTAGATATTGACCTTATTTTTATTGTGAATTCGGAAATCAGAAGCTCATACACGCTACAAGCCGGTGTACGGTTTTAGCTAAGTGGACTAGTAAGTGTCCAGATTACCAAGGTCTGGATTAAAGAGGGTTCCCTATATTCAGACACGCTACGACTCAGTCGTGGACTAGTAAGTGTCCAGATTACCAAGGTCTGGATTAAAGAGGGTTCCCTATATTCAGACACGCTACGACTCGGTCGTTGCCACGTCTGATTAAAGTCGTCAGTGATACAAATCGTTTATTCCCATGTTCATATATAGAACCCAGTATACATATAGAATACTGCTTGAATTGTCCCAGAAATTCCTTTGTCCCTCGCTATCTGATGTGTGCCGTTGTCCCTGTCGTACCTCGGCGGTGCACCAGATGGCTTTGTGGCTTGCCTCCACATCCCGAGGATGAGCATATTCGATGTCACTGCACCATATAGCACAATGCTGAAAATATACAGGTGTCACCGCCGGTATGGCGAGGGAGATCGCGTTATAGCGTGGGGGCGGAACATCTTTCGCAAGCGGTACGAGGTGTACCGTTCTAGGCTTGAATATGAATTTGATAAATGGCTAATGTTCCAAACTATAATAGTACCCCGTGACGCTAAAGTTGAAACATTATACACAGTGCTATAAATAGCATTTGACAGTTTAAACAATCCAAAGTATTTATGATGCCTTGAACGAACAATAATCACATGAGAATAATTTTAAGCATGGTGGCGTTTTATAAGGTATAAGGTACAGAACACCATGTACGAAGCATATGTATGCCTGTATAATATATATATATATATATATATATATATATATATATATATATATATATATATATATATATATATATATTTGGGGAGAACAACACGTGATACCTAGCGTCAAAATTGAAACTCGCCTCACGGTGTGATAGAAACCTCCACCCAAAACCCAAAAACCCGCCGTCTTGGGTAAATGGACACCGTATTGAGGTTTTAGCACTTCGATAGCAAGGAGTCGATATTACACCATAATGTCAACTTAGATCTCCCCCTAACTCATAACTTGTTTATAAATTAAATGGAATCAAGCATAAACATGCGCATGACATCCAGTCAACCAAAAAGACTCTTGATATATTAACTATACGTCAGCGGGTTGGTCCATTTGACCAAAGGAACGGATTTGACCAAAGGAACGGATTTGGCAATGGAACGTGAAATACAGTGATCATGTTAAAACAGAAAATATTTGCAAATAGCCGAGAGTATAGTAATGCATTATTTAGGTCCCCCATGTCCAAGACGCCTGGCCTTACAAAGTTGGCAACCATTCTATCCGTTCCTGAACATAAAGTTCAGCAGAACTGGCACTTCCACTTTTACAGAGTTAACACCTACGACTGCGTTTGAGCCATGACGTCAGGTATAGCCAGAACCAGTTTAGTAATTGTAATGTCAGAAACAACAGAAACCATTGTAGTAAGCGCAGACTAGGAACCTGCGTATGTCTAAAGGTCAGCTCACTCGTCTCGTATCACCCACTACATTACATTACAAGTGTGGCTACACAGACCGTGGTGTATGTATTTAGTGCTGCAGACGCTAGCATTTATCGTATAACGAATGTTAAGGGATTCCTGGAGACGTGGCTAGATTGCCGGATACCGCGTGACTCCACGAGACTATCCACCTCGAGACATATGATTGCCTATACATATGTATTGGAACCTTGGACACAGTGAAGTGATGTATGTCGTCTTGGGCTCTATGTAGTCTGTGTACAGCTGTATACACGAAACGCGTCCGACATGTGGATTCTGCATGTTGAACTTCCTTTAAGTTTGCTTAGCAAAATCAGTAGCATTTGATATTTAAAACCACCAATACCTTTCTCACGAACAACGGATTCTTGTAAAATCAAACAAATCAGAACTGCAGATGGCACCAGCATTTCATAAGCACCGTTTTGACTTTTCAGATTCACTGATTTAATATGTTGTTGACTGTTGAACAAAACACGATGTTCTTGTGAGCTAGCTCGGATGCCAATATAAAATACTGCCTTGTGAAAGTCATGAGAGTCGAAAAGGAGATTGTTAAATTATGGTATCTGGCTGACCCTGTGTTCTTATACCCTGATGGTATTGATTAGTCTTCATGCCATCAACCACTTATTTGTCAGTGCACGATTATCAACATATATCTGTAATATTGCTGCAGTGAAAACAAAATCTTTCTTAAAAAATGCAATCGGCAAAGGAGGTATTTTGTTATACATGTTGTAAAATATCTCATGATATAACTCAAGATCACACAATTTCACATTGTGTGGATGTCTAATTTGGTGCTTGTTGAGATTGTTTCTTTGTAACTTCTCCAGAAACCCGAAGCTGAAAGTGGGTGGGCATCCATCTTGCTATCGGGTGGTCTAGTTATTTATCGCCCTTCCCCGTGTCACTTGGGCGTGCCAGGATCCTATGGTCGTTGGTTCAAATCCACGTTTCGTCAGGATCATACTGTATGGTTTGTCAGCACCTTACCCTTTCCAGATGGTTTAACTAAAGTGGGAAGCCTCAAAGACATTTGGACTTTCCACCAACATCAAGCTGATGCACCATAGCATAACTAAAACTTGTCAAAGCGGCATTGCATTCGACTCACTCACTCCGCAGTATTGTGACAACGGTCACTACACTGTATCCCTCAGACTCGAACCCGGACTTCTTCTTCAACATCTTCTCGCTCCTATCAAACGCTCCTATCAAGATTCGACCTGACCCAAAGGAGATCAATGGGTCTCACCAGTTAGTCTGAATGTTTGACACGCCAAACACTCAGATCCATTTAATAGCTCCAACAAACCAGAAAAGAAATTCAAACTAAGAATTACTTGTCTCCTTGCCCAGAATAAAAATGTCTTACCTTTTCGTGATATGGCGTTCGGGCCGTTGAGGGTGTTGTCGGCTTGTGGGGAGGGAGAAGGGGAGGGTTCCCTGCTTAGTTCACTGTCAGCGCTGGACATGCTCTCCTGGGAACAAAAGCGATACTACAGTGTGTTGTTGCATACATTTGTCCGATACAAAGTCCTTTTATTGTCGTGTTCGCCCGCACCATGTTCATTAAACACTCTTTTTGAATATATTTTTTCGTTTCCGGCAGTTCGCGCCATCATGATGTAGTAATACTGCAAACACAGTACAAGGGGAACATAGGTCATCCTTTCGTAGCACCTACTAGTTTCATTATATCTGTTGTTCTTTCTTAGTGTTTTCAAAAGGTTTTCAGTTTTGTTGTTCACATAAAGTTCATATTTATGGTTGTCACTAATCTCAAATTTCTATGTGTAGATCGTGTCCACATAATAAAAAAAAGGTTTCCATAGAAACAGTTATCTTTGTCTGATGGCGGAGTAATCATAGATTTGGAAAAGTCACGAACATGTACCACTCTTAGCGAACAAAGGACAAGTGTATTAGAGGTAAATTAACAAGAATGCTGGCTAAAGTTTGTGACCTATGTCCCCAGAAGACCGCCAGTCGCTTTGGTCTTCAAATTAACGTCTTCGCTGTTATCTGAATGCGCTGAGAGGAGAGGAGGCTAGTTTAACAGACTTCGGGTCTGGAAACCAAGAGCCTGGTCATCACTCTTGGCAGAATTTATATGGATGCACAGCTGGGTCACAGGACGCGCCAGCATCTGTATCGACCAGGGAGAATGTATGGAAACCTGTACCCGACACCACCGCCCTATAGCTGTGTTCGCGTCGCGATGGAGTAGTTTGACCCTCTCGTTTACTCCTGACACCTTTTATTACTGCCTGAAACACGAGGCAGAAGCGAATCCTACTCCGAGAAAATTGGATTGGCAAAACTTGTTTACCACGAGTCCAAAAACAAATTTGCGCATCTCAAATGTTTGAAGTCTTTTCCCCTTGCTCTGATTTCTTCAGAAGTCGGCATTGGGGACTTCAGGAATAGACAGGAAGAAACCAAAGGGTTTCATTGCCATGGTGATTCCCCAACTAGCGTTCTTTGGGGGAACCACGAGAAATGAACAATCAGAGAGGGAAAAAAAGGAAAAAGAAACTTTTTAGAAATTAAATTTTGAAAGAAAACTGAAAATTTCAAGGCATGTGACTCCCTTTGCTTCAGCAACAGACCTAGTCGCGTCATCTAATTAGTTTTTAAATAGTAGACCTGCTTATTCGGGCGTCTCTTAGTTTTATTTAATTTCCTCTTTGAAAATCGCAATTAACTACTTGACATGTTAGATTGTTTAATACTGACAGGCCTGAAACAAAACATTAGGACAAGCTGACACGACACAGAGCGACAATAGAAATTACAAAGTTAATTGTCTTAAATTTAAAAATAATTTGGGCTTAAACGTCAGAGCCGTCCCATTCACTTATGTAACGACGTTGTGACAGGATCGGTTCTCAGCGTTTCTTAAAAACACAATACGGGCTTTCTCATTATCTTTCAACCCGTTTTGACTAAAAAGACCATAGAACAATTAAATAATCAATATTTATGTCCTCAACGATAAACTTATGTTTAAAAATATCGCAAACGACGACGTTCACCTTTACGCTCAACGTCAGGGACGACATAAATGGATTGTAATTATAATATGACACAGCGTAATTAGCATCTGTGGACTTCCAGAAGCACGCATGTACGTTCGTCGAAAGTAAGTTATTGGAATGACAAACACAAACAAAACGGGAAAAATCAGGAACATTTCAAAATACATAATGGTGATGCATAGTCCATTGCCCTAATATTTATATGTACCAGTATCCACATTAAAATACGGATAACAAGCACCAAGTAACAGAAAGTAAGTATGAAGTATTGTTGAGGTGTCGAGAACAGATATCGTTTTGTTACTATGTGTGACGATGACCATTTGTCAAAGAACATTAAGTAAACTACCGCCGATCACGAACGCTCTCTTGAAAGGACGGTTGACTATTTGATTACAACGTAAACGTCCTAATTTAGGCACGTAAAAAACCATTTTAGTTCTTAAATCACTTTATTTTAGCAAGGATTATAAAGTAGCTTAAGGCATTAGTGTACAGATACAAACCCATGAAACTGTGTCATTGATGACCTAGTTCTTAAATGATTATGTTTTCGTGAGTTTAGTTTCATTTTCAATTGTATTTTCAAGAGTAGCTCATGGTTCTTATCGCGTTTAAATGGTTGCTTTGTCGGTGATACATGTCTGTACGGGCATTATTTCAGGATCTGGAGTACAAAATAGAATGAAAATGCTATGGAAAAAGTTCATTGTTACCCAATGTGCGAAACCTTAACATACACTTGTGCTCGTCCACCGATATACACAACTGCTTACAACGGAGAAAGATTTAACGATGAGGAGCGTATCGTGCTGTTTACTTTGTATGATAACATATGCAAATCTGGCTAAAGTATAACCGACATCCAAGTCCTCATCCTAAGCCAGTCACATATAACATTACGGTAGAAAAGCCATGTTGGTTCGCCATAACCGCACAAACCATCTAGGGCAATATATATATCGTCATTTTGCAGACAAAATTGTGAACATGTAACATGTGTTATGAAATGAACACCTTAAAGATGCTATATTAACACACACATTTTATGCCTAGTAACTATCACAATCTCTGATTTACTGATTAATAGTTTGTAATGGCATGCAAATAATTGAGAATAAACATTATTCCACCGCACGATCGCTACCTGAATTGAAAATAAGCTTCAGTATGATCGGTACTTATTTGTGTCCTTATCCTTAAATATTAATCATATTTTACAGGATACTTTCTTCTGATACCCTGCTCAACACAAACGATGACAACCAACACTAAGGTCAACTATTACCAACACTTAGGTCAACTATTACCAACACTAAGGTCAACTATAACCAACACTAAGGTCAACTACTAAACTAAACGACATTTGAAAATATTTAGCCACCATGTACTTTATGACGACCGCGTCATATCTTTGGTTTGTATCGCTTATATTTGATTTACTTCATAAACATAATCATAAAAATAACAAAACGTTTTTGATGTAAACACACAATAACGACTAATATTACATATTTCTACCAAAACAAAAGCTTCTGTACCATAGGTCGTGTACACTTTTAAGTGAATATTATGCCACTACCTCCTGTAAGATTTGCACTCTTTTTTGGACTTGTTAGGGAAAACGTGCAAAATACCTGAACATAATGAATCTACTCCGGCGTGTGTTGCGATGAAGTAAGTGTTCCTTTTTTTCTCACACACTTTTTCACGTTGAACACTGGGATCATCCTTTGATATCTAAAACCATTGACTTCTGTATCAAGACAACTGTCACATTGTGGCGGTATTTCCTCTACATCTTGCTCCTGTGGTTTTCAACGCTCTGCAAGTCTAACAGTTGGTTTGTCTGACGTATGGCGCCCCGGTCTTTGATGTTAGGCGGCCTGGTTTTTTACTGACTGGTTTATGACTTATGATATCATATTAAACGTGACAAAAACGCATTATCAAGGATTATATTAAGATGACAAAACGAAATCCTTCATTATTCATAACTTTTGAACTATAACACCTACTTAGGCGCTTTGAAGCTTACGACCTTTGCTCTTCGACATAGTAATTATTATCGATTTAAAATA
This sequence comes from Haliotis rufescens, assembly GCF_023055435.1. Lineage (NCBI taxonomy): Eukaryota > Metazoa > Mollusca > Gastropoda > Lepetellida > Haliotidae > Haliotis > Haliotis rufescens. Next base: position 11,044,543 of record NW_025963890.1, read on the forward strand.
GTTTAATAAACTCATTGATGGCTTATTAATTAATGAAACTGAAACAGTGTAACTCTTTTCCTGTCGATAATTACACAAATGACATCTATATCAAATAGTTAGTTGTGATGAATGACGTTATGATGTTGCATCGTTTGTTATCATACAGAAACATTGTCCATCTTGTTGTGAGGGTGTTCAGTATTCAAGTCAACAGTTTCATTAAAAACGCAAGATCAAAAGGATCAACTTAGACAATGATTAACACCAACACATATACAAACATATGCCATTGAGTCACGCTCGGCATGTGTCATCAAAGAAAGCCAATAAACTATCTTCTTGGAGGAAAAAAGCGAAATCCTTTTCAGACCCTTCATGGTTAATACCAAGTCTTCCTAAACGATGCAAATAATTCCTCTTTTCAGGAAAAAAAAATCATACTCAGAATTTTACAGGTTTCTGGTTTACATGGATATACTATTTGTATCATAATTTGATTCAGTATGTAGGTGGTTGGTACCTAAATATCCACGTGTCTGTCTGTGGATCTCCTCATGGAGGCTTGCCAGAGTGATTACATTTCCACGAGTCAAAATGGCGGCTCATCCTACCATTTCATCGAGCGAGAATCCCCCCACACCTGTGTCATTCTCTGCAAGGGAACGCTCAGCCCTCCCACTAACCCCCAACCATCAACGCACAGGTAAGTTGAGGACGAAAATCAATAGCGCAGCTAAATTAACTAGGCTTTGGACAGAGCTAGAAGGGGATGCGGGCTTAATGTTATCTCGGAGAGAATATGGGCGAAGGCTCAGTGAAAATAAATAGCATTAGAGAGGACTCAGTTTGGTATCTTCCTAATCATTCCCCTGTGTAAGTCAATCAATAGGAACTATTACTGAAAATATCCCGGAAAATATTTCTCTGAAGAGATTTCCAAATTTGTTTGGAACAGAGCGCCGAAACGCACCCGTTGTAATCCCCTTACTGGTGCTGTTGTTTGCATCATAGAGAGATCTGTGCATGGGAACTGTGGTCTCTAGCTCATGGAGGAGGTCCCCTTTGTGTGTTATGATTTCATATCATTACCCACGTAATGATCATATCGAATTCATGAAGTTGAACACGCGTACCTTCCGATGTAGGAAGGAGGCTGGTAATTGATATTTAGTATCACAAAAATATTTATCACTTTCGGAATACTACCGTTCCTTTTAATCCTATGGTCTCTGGTTTCGTCATGTGATTTAGTTAGTGTGTGCTGGCCCTTGGCCATAGATAGTGGAACGCATTAAGCATGATTCTACTATAACGACACAAGGTTTTGTGTGTACCTCGTTCGTCTAACTCAACGTTAAATACATTGAGCTTCAACTCTCCCAAAGTCATTGCTTTGCCTCCCGAAGAGAGTTAGTATAAGGAATTATGTCTAAATGCTTGTGTATCACCTCTGGGGACAGGCATTATCTTGGGAAACGGGCCACCAGCATGAATTAGCCTATGCATCGCGGTGGGAGAGAAACCCACATAAGTTGAAGTATACATACATTTACAGGGGAATAAGGAATGAGGTTTTCATTAAACGCTGATTTCGACCTAAGGACAAATACACACATACAGTAAACTACCTTTATAACGAACACGCTTATAACGAACTGACGGATATAACGAACTTACTTTTTTGTCCAGACTATTTGCTGTAGTTATGCTGTGTATATGCTTATAACGAATTACGGTTATAACGAACTAAAATTAGTGGTCCCTTTGAGTTCGTTATAACCGTAGTTTACTGTACTTTGAAAGTTCACATTATGTATTATCATGTCACCAGGTGGGCAAGAAGCACATGGGCATGAGTGAGTGAGTTGGGATTTACGCCACTTACAGCAGTATCGCGACAGGGGACACAAGAAATAAGCATTATACATTGTTCCCATGTGTAATAAGAAAGCTTCTTATTAAAGCATAGGGTATCACCTGATACCTATCCTATAAGCTACTGACATTCAATACGGTGTAGGCATATATCAAGGCCTTATTTGAAGGTAACCCGCTCCATAGGAGGGATGTCATTAAAATTTGTCTTTGGAAATTGACACGTTTGTGATTTATCAAATTTCAGGACTTGCTGTGATAAGACACACATACACGCAGTTACTCGTTTCTGTATTTTCATGAAGTATGTTCTTATACCATACCGGTTTCATGTTTATTGTTTCGTGCATGTAGATGACACCCCATCCATGGCATCACATTTGTACTCTCAATCTTTACTTCTCATTGCCATGTTTATGCATGTTTGACTATATTTAAGGTTAATGCAAAATTTTCTCCACTAATTTATTAAAGTAGGTACACCAAACAATGAACAGATAACCGATTTGAACATGTCAAAATATGCAAAATATAATTATGTCTTGTTGCTGGGTATAATAAATAGGGTGGTGTTAGCTTGGGTGATTTCATTTAACATTGGTAGGTGAAGGAGAACGCTGAATTCTTTTCAATAACATCCGTGATGCATTTGAATGACTTATTTAATTCTAATATCTGTGCCTTTGATACTTCCTTAAACATATTTAATCTTTCAGTGACTAGCCCCGCTTTCAATCACAAACGGTGTCACTGATGAAATGTATATTCAGACACTGTCAGGGGCTCTTATTAAGCATCACTCTTAGTAACACTCGCACAGAATTTCTGCAATAAACCATATTACCATAGCGCATAGAGTATCACCCTGTCACACCACTATTTTAGGCTCATATGCATGTGTTCCAGTCTATGTATTCCAGCGCCAATGTGTCATCTATTTATTTATGGTGGTGTGTTGTGACATGCCACTATGTGCTATCGACCAACTTGGTAGACATACGTATGTATGGGTTGTCCCATCGTGGCACGAAGAGGGCCCCGAGACCGTGACGTGAACACAATAACAGCATCAGCGAGGCATGGTCGCTTTGTGCGACAACTACAACCCACTTGCTCACCTATGGGAGAGGCGACGGCTGGCTTCAATTGTTCGAGATGGTTATTGGAGGCACGTTGTCTCAACGACACAATGTTATACCGGGCCTGTTTTCAAGTATTTCGATCGATGAGTAATTAGGGAATGCGTATGTTTGAAAACGCCTATGGGTATAGAAAATGGACACAATGAAAAGAAAAACCATGTTCTAAGTCTCATGTATTAAGTTAGTTATACCTTGAAATACTCTTATATTCTAAGTATTAATTGCAAGAGTATTTATTTACATAAGTATAAGATGGGATAGAGATAGTTAACATACTTTGTAAATTAATCGCATAACTGAAACCATAGGCACAGTCAGGACAAGTATAAGTTAAAAGTAAGTTTAATCCACACTATAAATGATCACAACCACATAAGGATATATGTACATGTTGATAACTTAAATAATAATATCAACAATGTCCGCTACTTTAACACAAACCATAAACAATCGAGGGATAACATAATACAATTATGATTTCATTCAACGATAATAATAATAATATTCATAACATGGATACAAGTGCATACATTAGTGAACAATCTATATATGAACATGATGCGCAAGAACCAAAGGTACATGAGTCCATCGAGAGGACTGTTAATCGTGTGTGACCCATCAGTGCATCCTCCCAGGTGATGGAAACTGTTAACTAACTTGCGTTAATCAATACCGAAATGAGATTGTGTATGGGTAATAGAAAATACATACCAAATCAGCCTAACGCATGAAATATGACACCGACTGTTAAACCCTCGGTGCAGGTACAAGGGCCAGGTAACGGTTCATTATATATGCATACACTGTTACTCGATAGCTAACACACCGCACCAGCCACATGGCGTGGTGAAACATCTCCATATCAAAAACCTTGAAATAATGGTCCTCTACAAATGGGTTTTATCGTTTTCAAACTATCAAGCAGACCTGGTGGTGAAAAAGTTTGGGTTTATATGCATGACACCTGTGTAAAACTTACCTATAACAAAGCCACACAATGGACGCGGCCCGGCACAATTAGACCCGATTGTCGCCACATCAATACGGGAGGGTATCAGCTGGGCGGGGTCTGTAATGGGACCGAGGTTGGCAGCGTGGTGATGAGACAACGACACACGACGTCCTCACGGTAACAACTACCTGAACGATATTGTCTGCACAGCTTGGGCTTTCACCCTCCCTACGACTGATGGACGACCGATAAGGCCCTTCGATCGCCCGTCTCGCTTCAGCTGTTGTCAAAGGGGAGGATGGAGGGACAGTGAAGCGGGGTCGGGGGGAGGGGACGGGGGTACTCCGGTTAATTTTAGACACTCTGCAACAGCTGTGACGCGTGCTACGGCAGTGGAGTTTTTGTCCGACTGCAAACACCCTGGGCCTATGGAGGTTCGAGTTATCGATCGTGTCAGTCTTTTGTCATGTCCACATAGGGGCTACGTGATTCAAGTATTTAGCCTGCGATAGACACAAGCGTATTCGCCGTTCAGGCAGGGATAATTTGGTCCTCTAAACCCCAGCTAGAGGCTGGTTGTGCCTCCGGAACATCTCAACCGATCCAGCAGCCAGACCAAATCCGCTTTCACTCTCTCCTGGCTCTCCATCCCCTCACTACCCTTGACATCAAAGGGAATAAAAATCCCCTCATCAAAACAGGTACATAAAGTTTGTAGGAAGACGGAGGCCTCTATCATATAATAGACAACGTGTGAATAAAGTGAGAATGAAAAGTACAAGGAAATACCTTTCTATGTCCCTGTGATGTTCTGATCATACGTACAGGTAAGGCCAGGTGAGACAGCGGTGAGCTCGGCGACCAGGTAGCTGTCGATCGACGCGTGTACTGCACGGCACACCTTCATTACCTCTGTCGGCTTGGCATGTCTGTCGCACTGTTTCGATTAATTTTACCTGGATAGTAATTCCCTCCACATGCGTAGGGCAATCTCAAAATCGAACGAGCCCCGTCTTACCTTGATTCAAAGACGATTTTAACAGCGTTCTCGGACGTCGCACAATCCGATTTGGCAGTCGAGATTTTACTTCTCAGCCCCATCCGCCATTTTGGTTATCCCTCATCACAATTGTAGTAACGCGGCGCGTGCCGTATCCAGCACCGACCGAGCCTGGCTGAAGATAACGGGAAATGGGGTGCGGAGCAGAAGGCAAGTAAACAACAACAAATAAACAATATCTACCTCTGGCTTGGCCTTGCTCTGTCTTGTTGATTTTTTGGACATCCTGAATATGGTGGAGTAGGCACAAGCGTGACACTTGTCTGGGATTAAGATCAGCCCAGTTTTGCACCGCCACTATGCAAGTAGATAATTGTCACGGCTTTAATTAGTCTCAACAGCCCTCTGTGCCTCGCTCTTAGTTTCTTTCGAAACTTGTTCTCCGGCTCAAGTGAAGCCCTCGCACCGTCCCCTCAGCCAGAGAACCAAATTCAACTGCCGCCTTGCACCGTTCGTTCTCTCCCAGTCTCAACGCCTCGCATGAGGGTAAGGCAATTATCCAAATATTCCAAGTCGGGGTACCCTGTGTTCCGGGCATGCGTGGACTGAGTAATAATGGGACTATTAAAAGTGACAAGAGGGATGGTTTGACTGCGAGGGGGACAGACAGGGGGTACGAGCCAAGCGCTCCCTCTTTATGGATTAATGTTGTTTGGTTGTCAATAGCGGCCCAAGGGGTTCAGGCGGGCCTCCCAGTTATTGATCGCGCGCGACTGGCACGCGCCACAGTTAGTTGGAAATGACTTTTCAAGCCCTCCTGTGCATATGTTGTACAGAGGGGTTCATAGACTCTTTGTATTGGTGGGAACAATAGAAAATTGAAAACTTGGCCATAATAACGGGCATTGCCACTCTACATTGGACACTTGTCTCAGTCCTTTGTCAATCAACATGCATCATTTAAGGGTAGGACTTGGTTGAGGGCTTAAAAGAGGCCTGTGCTTTTATGACAAGAATTACATGGAGTGCAAAATAATTTAAGTTCGGGCAAAATAGGCGTAGAATAATTTTACAACCATTCTCCTATTGGCTGGCAACAGAAGCAGCGCGAGTTGGTTAAGAATAAAAAGGTATGTAATCAAACGACTAAAAAGCTGCTCCGCGACCAGGCTGGGAGTGACATTTATATTTCACGATTGTGATACAGAAGGCAAGGCTGGGCTCCATCCACCGAGCACATCGACCAGGGGAAATAAGGCTTCTCTAGGCGATGGGCTTTGGGGTGCAACAGTCGTCAGTGTGACTGGGGAAAGTTAGGGTATAAATCAATACCGACTCTCCTCACGTCAGCGGCAGTGCCGTGATCGCCCGCCCAACACCGACAACAGCGGTGCCACGGTGCAGCGATGGGGTCGGCTCAACAACGATGTACTAATGGCCCCGTGATAACAGACAGAGAACGCGCTCTCAACGTGGGGCCCGGATTAAATAACCAGCTTCTAGAACCAGAATTTTATGTTTTTGTCGATGCAACTATTCGTTTAGTTTGGTTTTTGTCCACTCAAATATTTCATGTCTTAGTAATTATTTGACGGATCAATTTCTGTGTGTCTGTGGAGTTTGCACGAGAAAGTTGAGCTTAACGGGGTTTTAGGTTTATTTACAGGATATTGGTAGGAGTGTAAATACGTTTCTTCTCAATGTAATAGAAAAAAAGTATGTATAGACGAGTCACCATTAATGAATTATAGGCTAACATTAATTACTTATGAGTAAATATTGAGTTAAAGTTAATATATGCCGCATTTTTTACATGTACGTGAGTGAAATCCGATAATGTACTCTTAATTTAAGAGGTTGTGGTTCATTATATTAAGTAGCGATGACAGTCAGTGTCACACGTCAAACACATATTATCATTGGAATAAATATCTAGAAGAAAATCGTTCATATTGAGGATAAAGAAGGGATACAGAGTCACAGAATAAGTCATAATGGCAGATAAATAGAGGGGAAGTAGGCGAAGAGGACGCCGTAATAAAAGAGGATGAAGAAGGAGAGGATCGATAGATCGGAGGATGAAGGCCATTGACAGAGAATGCATTAAACATTTGAAATATATTGGGAGAGATGGAGAGAAGGGAATTGGGAAAGAAAAAGGGAATGCGTGTTTAAGGGGAGAGAGAAGGGAGAAGAAGAAGAGAGAGGAGAGGAGATAGAGGGAGAAGAAACGATAATGGTGAGAGATGAGATAAGAGAAAATGTGAGGAGAGAAGATAGAGAGAATGGACGAGAGAAGATGAGGAAGAGAAGTAATTAGGAAAGAAAAGATAAGTATAGCATGAGAACGAATTTAGAAGAGGAGTCGAGGAAGAGGTGGGTTGATACCAAAATTTAAGTTAAGGGGTGAAACGGAAGAGGATGGAGAGAGAGAGTGAGAAAAGAAGGGACGAGGGGAGAAAACGAAGAGACGAGCTCCGGAAGATCCATGTACACAAAGGTCGTGTTTCTACTTCAGGGATTAGCAGTCAGACAAAGCCACCTCCCACGAACAACAGCGCAACATGTGTTAACATGACGTCACTATGCAAGAACAGGTTGTTCATAATTACAAGTTCAACTCTTAACGTTAGCAAGCAGGTGTTTCTTTCCAAACCCCTTCAACTCATCAGGTGTCACACACATTGTCACAACCATCGAAAATAACTAAAAGACACCGTAAACCTATTGAAAACCACGTTACGGTTGCTAGGCGTCAGTATGTGTTAATATTTGAGATATAACATTAACTGGACCTTTTTATGGAAACTTCCGCATCCACATCCTTTGTCCGGATGGCGATTTTGGGTTCATGTTATGGTACCTCAGCCGCTTTGCGTTCATATATAGTGAGCTAGTGAGTATGGTTTACGCCGCTTTTAGCAGTATTCCAGCAATATCAGGGCGGGGACACCAGAAACGGGCTTCACACATTGTACCCATGTCGGGAATCGAACCCGGGTCTTCGGCGTGACGAGCGAACGTTTTAACCACTAGGCTACCCGACCGCCCCCGTTCATATATATAGGGAAGAGTTGTATCAAGGCCAAAACCCTTCCCACCTACCCCGTCCCCATCCTTAATTAAACTGCCGGGGAAAAGATAGTATACACCTGGAAATTGGATTTAACCTGGACAAATGTTATGGAAACGTTACCAGGCTGAAAACATTCGCCGAAATACAGCAAATTTAGGTCCAAAACACAACCCGTATCAAATACGTCACCATCCAATAACCATTTGTTGTTCGTTTCATATTGAACCACCATTGACCCACCATCAAACATGGTGTATACTTTCGTTTTGCCCTTTAGCGAATTAGGTCTTACATGGACTTAAAGAAGAATGATGATGAGTATACACGATGTAAGTACTATTTACACTAATGTTTGCAAATGTTTTTAAACAAACTTATACGCAAGCTTCTATGCTCTCTGATATTAATGTGATAACATCAAACTTCAATACCGATTGACATTTACATGTTAAGTGTCATGTTATTCAATAGTTTAACTGTCAGCCTTTACAAGGCAACAAAATGACAAAAGTTCCATGAATTCTCATTTGTCCTGAAGTAATGCGCGTTTACCCGTTTCTGAACTCCCAGTATGTTGCCATGGTTACACAATTATATGACCACCTGATGTTAAGATAATTACATCATATTAAAGTGTAAACCGTTGACTTCACTCAAAAAAGCGGATTTGGGGTTTATTGCTCCAAATAATATTATAAAATGCAACAAATATTGAGTTTTCAGAAGTGACGGTCTTATATAATTGGACAAGAGTAACGCGACATCATTTGATGTTTCGTAATGTTTCTTTTTTAGCTGGTGGATGTCTTGCTTCAAATATCTTAAAATTCAATTTGATATTCATAATAATTTGCAAACAATATAACCAGAGGAACAAAAGACGTCCACGTAGGTTGACAGTTCTCCTCTGTGGATAAACCTTTAACCTTTAACCCTTAGGACAGCTTATCCGGGTCATTCAGGATCCTGTCGACACACACAATTACAGTCACATCTCGTTACAATATAACCCGTCGTGATGTCAAACCTGATTATTACACATAAATTGCTGAGGTGGTTGTATGTACTTTATAATGTAACGTCTAATTTCAGTCATAATTCTGCGTTAACGCCGCATCACCGTGACATGGCAAGAACAAACTCTTGCATCTGTACGTTAACGAAACAGACAATACGAAGCAGGACATGCTCAACCTATATGAGGTGAGGTGAGGTGAAATGGGGTTTAACGTCGCGTCCAAGATTATTGCACTTATATAGCGACGTGCATGTACGTGTGTGTGTTTGTGTGGCTGCTTGTACTAGTCCGGACTGATGCCGATTCATAGTGCTAGCTCACTGAGATACCATGCCGCAGTTTAACATGAATACCCCACTCAGACACAGTATACTGACTCCAAGCCGACCAGTCCTTGTTTTAGCCGAGCTCAAGACAGGGTAACAACAAGTACCATCTTTTAACGTCTTTTGGTATGACGCTCTCCGGGCGGACGCTCTACCACTAGACCACGGAGGCGGTTTCAACCTATATGAAATACTAGCATATAAACAAAGAAAAAGATAAAACAGAACACGACTTTGTCGGAAATAATTTCCTCTCTTAATGTTCACGCACAGAATACAGAAAAGACCTTACAGCCATATATGCAAAATACAACATTTTTTAAACGAAAACAATGTTATATTTATTCCGCATGGTGCGGACGTGAAAGGTCAACATCTCATGCAGAGTGTATACTATAATCCTGAGCGTCCAGGACAATGAAACAATTAACACAAAAATATACGGGGAAAAACTAACACGTTTCTTCCCAATATACCGAAACGCTATGAAACTACAAATAGCACTCCAAACTGTTAGGGAGCAGTTCAAAAGTTCGAAGTTGGATAAACGTCTTAATTCCTTTAGTTTAGGGGAGTAGGGTATCGGTTGGGGTGGAGGGGTGGGGCGGGTTGATAACTTTTCCATTCGATGGAATCAGCTTACATGATTTCTCAGTGTTTTGTACAGTGTCTGAACTAATCCGATCCTATTTCCATTTATAAGCTGTCAGGAGCAGTCATTAAATACTTAAGGAATTAGGTTTTTTTATCCGACATCGAACTTTTGAACTGGTCCCTTGGGGGGGCCTATGGTGGCCAATACTAATTACAGGTATTCACAGTGGCCTAAAACAGTCAGAAACATTTACAAGTATTCTTAGATTGACCTGAAACATGGCTAATAATATTTAAAAGTATTTGAGTGGGCATGAAACATCGTTAATTACAGTTACAAGTATATTTTGTAGTGGGTCTGAATATTGTCAGTACGGGATTTGAGGATTTGAACCGAAAAATCATAGGTTTCTGGCCCATCTAAGGGACGCAACTGCACTGCAGCGATTTGAGACGCCTTAGACGACTGCGTGAACCCACAAGGTAAGTGGATAGAAATAACGGAGTAGGGTACACAGAATTAATAGTTTCATCGAGAACAGTTTTAACAATGGAAATAAACATATTGTTTAGGTGAACAGGGAAGTTTCGAAATTTGAAGCCTTTGGACCTCACCACGGACCACGGATATCGTGCTTAAATACCAACTACTGAAACGGGAGGACTATAATTTGGGGAATGTATAATGATATATATAGTTGTTATTTCATAACATTGTTCATCGGACAAATGGGGTTTGGCTTCATTTTCTTAGACATTTCTACGACACAAAATATTATACCAAAGAAATAAGATAAAAAAAACTCCAAAGCCGGTCTTATCAATGTTATCTATTTATATAATATATGTCCTCCCTGAAACTAACTGCCCTGAAACCGCAAAGCGATTTTATCCTTGCTGACGGACAGATAATTTATTTGAGTCTCACCTTCAGCATACAGTATTTACAGATGATACATACAGGGTTTAAAATAGGAACAAGCCATTCGGAATTACGAGAGACTTTGTATATACAGGTACAAAAATACAATTTACTGATAAATATTGAAAGGTGAAAAAACATATAATTTGTATAAGAGCCATTTTCATCGTTGTAGAATATTAAAAAAACAGGTTTTGGCACACAGTAGAATCAGTTCATTCATGATTAAAAAGCACTGAAGGTTTTTTGTATCTGATAACATGTTAAGGGTATTGCGTAGAGTACCAGCTTCAATTAAACGAGTTCTCCTCAGATCATCATACACCGGACACTTAAGAGCAGCATACACTTCATCTTCAACCAAAGTATGTTTGGCACGTAGGACACATTCTATCTTCAACTGCGAGGTTTTCATACCGTCCAGTTTTAAGTCTGATTGGCGCCACCCCAGATCTAAATTTAGCTAAAGCACTTCTGTAACATCCCGGCATATTCGACCTTACATCGCGCTCTGTACAGTAATCAGTTTCAAAGTTCTTATATGTTCTCAGTTTTCCCATGTTACTACTCATCCTGTCGTTCCATGCTGCCTTGTGCTTTATGAACAAAGTTTCTTTGATTTTGTTAACTATATCTTGGATTACAAAATCGACGTTATACACACAGCTAAATTTCCTAAATAGCTTATGAGCTTTAAATTCCAGTTCTTGCACCCCGATGGAGCATCCCTGCCCACGCGAATATATTTCTGTTTAGACGAGATCTGTGATCAGCACTACCCCCCCCCCCCCCCCCCCCCTCCCACCCCCCCACCCCCGCCAAAGCCGAGCAATAGCGAGCTTCTGTGCTATACTGACGGGTACCCATCCAAAGTCACCTAACACAGCATCTATTCTTTCATGTACATTGGTATATCTTCCGACTCCGAGAAAGCATTTGTGCAGATGGCAGAAAATCATAATTTTTATTTAGCGGTATACAGTTGAATGGCATGGCTTGGGCAGGGGTGGTAACTGCGGGTGGATGGTTTGGCGTGAAATTTGAAAGTGTGCATCGATGTGAGTTGAAAACTGACGTACGATGTTATCAACGCTATGATTCTGTCAATGCAAGTCCTAGGTAACGGTACATTTTCGCTGCCTCCCGATGTAAATTTCCACATGCTAGTATCAAGATGCACAGGTATCATGTCATGTATCAGGTATCATGTGATACACCGTCTCTGTGATGGTTACCAAGGAATACCTCGCTCCTCAATGCCCTGCCGCTGTGTGTGTACCTGGGTCTGGCGATCTGCAGCGACCAAGCCAAGGAAATGTAGGCAGTATTTCTGCGAGAAACCGAGGATTAATTACCAGTATCCGATCCCGTATTTTCAATTAAATAAAGCCGACAGGCATGAGGCACGGCTACAGGACAGCATATACCGTATTATACCATGTGAGCTAACAGCTGATATTGGGAATGGTGGGATCGCGATCGGTCAGGTGAGATCACGGAAAGTGAGAAGGCACGTGTTCTGTTTTGTTTGTTTTGTTTAACGTCGCACTCAGCAATATTCCAGCTATATGACGGCGGTCTGAAAATATTCGAGTCTGGGCCGACAATCCAGTGATTGATATCATGAGCATCATGATTGATATCATGAGCATCCCCATTTTGGGTGCGATGACATGCAGCATCCAAGTCAGCGAGCCTGACCACCCGTCCCGGTACTTGTTCTGACCTTATTGGACTCGAATTTGATCTGCGTGATAACTGAACGCACCAACCACATGGCTACTCAATCGCCTCCTTAAAAGTAGTCATCGGAAGTCCATTCAAAGTGCGGCTTATTCTCATAACGAGGCTTACGTTATGGTGCAACCTTTTTCGTCTTTTGTTTTTTTCGACAAATGTGTCCTACCCCTGGTGTCAAGGGAATTCGCTGTGAGGGAACTCGGTATTACTTTACATCTCCCAGAGTTTGGGTATCGGCCGCTTGCTTCCTTTGAGCAAATAATGGAGTGGGGACACGTCTCGTTACTGGAAGTGTAAGGGTTATCCGCTGCTTTAAGATACACCGTAGGGACACAGAGATGAGACCGTGACATGACCACTTGGGAGTCGAACCTAGCTGTCTGTGTGACAAGGAAATGCATTAACCGCTAGACCACACCACGCCCTTCTTTGGTCAGGTGAGTATGGTGTGACGGCCTTCAATCTCATGTGATGTCTACACGGGAGGCAGAGCTGGGTTACACACAGATATTTGGGATTCGAACCCGACTTTACCAAGATTCAGACCTATCAGCACCTTAGTTAGTTATGGCTTGTCCTTCGCTGCGTGTCGTTGTTTTATCATGGGTGTATCAGAAAGGGACTCGAACATGGACCGAAACGAGGTTACACACAAAAGGTAGGCTACTCCTCTGAGACTTAATTGGTATGTTGAGACACACATGGAACCAAGACCCTGACTGACTTTGGTTTTTCGCCGTTTTAGAAATATCCCAACAATATCACGACGCGGGGACACCAGACATGGGGTTCATACATAGTACCCATTTAGGGAAACGAGGCCATGCCTTCGGGGTGCGGAGCGAACACTTTAACCAATAGGCTACTCCAAAACCTCCTCAGGATCTAACAACAGCAAGGCAAGGTTGAGACCATGGAAGGGGTTATTTTAAGCTATAGAAAACATGGGTAAGGCGTAACAGAGAAGAAAAGTCCAAGGGCAACGACCTTACGACGGGAGAAGTAGTTGTTGACGTTGTCTCCGTCGCAGTCTGTTTACCAGGTACAGGGCAAATTATACAGGTTCGTTCAATTATTTATTTGTTTCGAACATGAAACTAGATGGTGTTATTTCGAAAGCGTCTGATTGTGTATGTTATGGTGTGTTGACATTTATATAAATTGGCAGGGATCTCAATTCGTTATGGGATGGGGTAAATATCAGTATGCGGGGATGTATCAGTGATGTGACGCCTGTTCAGCGTGAACCACGTAATGAGAGGCTACTGGACACGTGGGTACATTTTTGATTATCTGCTGGGAAAACAATCGGAGAAAAGTGCAGCGTCGCTGACGAAAAGTGACAATATGGTTATTTTGAGAATCTTTTAAAAATCCCAAACGTTTCCTTAGAACTCGTTCTCATCCCCGGGGTCAGGCTCAGCAGTCAAGGATGAGACGATGCGACAATAGGACGGGGCGAGATTATACGACTACAGAACTCAATAACTCTTCTCCGCGCAATACATAATCATTCGCTTTGATTGTAAATTCTGTTAATACGGATAAAGAATTATACAAATATCAAACAAAGTGGTTATGATGATAAAAACAGTCTATTTTCAAAGGGATTAAAACGCATCAGTTCCAATTGCTTACACCCACCTAGAGTGTATAATGTACCTCAAGTAAACCGCGTGGGGTGACGGTAACACATTAAAAAAAGATGATAGCTTCATGAGGTTATAGTTTGTAAAAAGAGTAAGATGTGGAAGCATGGAAGATGTGATAGGATATAACAAATCTGTGCAATAGCTTTAGATTTGTTTTGAAGAAATAGAACCTGGCAACAAAACACTTTAAGAAGCTAGCTTTGTATTCAGTTACACAATACCGAGTCTTCGTAATGTAGAAGGAAACGTGTATCCCAAACATATTTGCCATTTACCACTTTGGTGAAACTCACAATCACGGTTCGGTTCTGACAGACCATGGAAAAATAACAGGGGAAAATGTTGGATTCGAACACGCAACCAACTGCTATGGGACACAAATGGATTAGAAATTAATAATAATTGATTATCATCATGATCATCATATTATTAAAGGTGAGAGTGATATTTATATTAAAATCGACATGATACTGAAGAGGGGGTCATAGCCAAACGGAGATTTCAAGAAATATCGAGCGGAGTGACGGGGCACGCGTGGCCCAATCGTCCAAGGCGCCAGCAGTTCGATGTGCAGAGTTACGTCCCTTAGGGAAGCGTATGATCGTGGGTTCGAATCCAGGTTCACTCTGATTATGTTTCTAAGTTTTTCAACATACCCGTAATCGTGGGTTTCGTCACAGTAGTAAACGTCTAAGATCCCTATTATTAGGCTCCGGTATATAACTGAAATACTGTTGAAAGTGGGGTTAAACTAAACTGGAATGGTGACACCAAGAAACTGCTACCAAAAAGAGAATCGAACTCATGTTCGGTTTGTGACAAGTTAGGGTCAGAATAGGTCTTCAGCAACCCATGCTTGTCACAAGAGGCGACAATGCTTGTCGTAAGAGGCGACTAACGGGATCGGATCGGTTAATGCATGTCTTCATATTCCAAATTACATTGATCGATGCTCATGATATAATGGATTGTCTGGTCCAGACTCGGTTATTTACAGACCACCGTCCCATAGCTGGAATATTGTTGAGTGCGGCGTTAAACAACAAACAAACAAAACTACTCTACCCGCATCACCATCAATGCCATACCCCCCACCCCCCATAACCCCACACCCCACCCCCTTCCCTTGCAGTGATTCTATCCTCGCCAAATATTCAACACCAGGAAGAGAGAACGTGCCAGCTCATATTATTACTAAAATAGCTTGCACTGAAATATGCACCCTTCATTAACCAAATCTAGCTATGATTACGCTCTTTCTTTGAGGGGAGGGGTAAGCTAATTCACACATAATGTTGTATCCATAATTAATGTAAAGGGCAACGTTCTGTTATTAGATGGGCAATTATGTAATTACATGACATGCTTGACCCACAGAGGTACTTATAGATAATTTGACTGCAGTGAAGTGATGTATATTGGTCGGGCGAAAGCTGATGTGGTCTCGGAGACAAAAATAACAGAATCCACTTATAAATGGCCAAAGGCTACGAATCAACTATTATAGTTTGGGAGCCGTAGTTAAATATGGTATACAAAAAATGACATTTGTTTCTTGAAATAATGTTTGTTTCTGCTGTGAATCATCTATGTGGCTACCTGTTTTCGGTGGAGTCTACGCTAGATAAAACCTTGGTTGACAGAGTAACTAGACTACTCAGAAGAAGATAAAGAACATCGATTCTTCCATAGTACAATCGATAATCAGTCATGGTCTCAAAATAAGTTAAAGATTCGGGTTTGTATTTTAGAAACCCCTACAAAGACAATCCCGTGTTTAGAATAAATGACGAGCCTTGAAATGTATAAACACCAATATTTACAAACGTTGCTGTGACTGCTGTAAACTGATTTTATCATCCAAAACTGGCTCCCACAGGCGATATCGCTTGGGTTGAGATCAAGCGATATCTACAATGTAGATATCGCTGCAATGAAATTGAATCACAATGCTTTGCAAACCACTGTGACGCCATTTGTTACACTGACGTCACAATAAAATGACATCACTAATGGCTTTGCTACTGAAGCTGTTAGCAGCACATTTTACACTTAAGACACTGCTTATTGCTGTCTACAAACTGAAAAAAGTTGGAAGAAAGATGTTGGATGATAAATAAAATCTCACCCGAGTGTCTTTTGATATCAAATATATCAACGAGTGTTGATATTATTTGATATCAAAAGAAACTCGGGTGAGATTCTCTATTTATTATTGATAGTTTAAAGAAAACACGCATCTGTTAACATAAGTGTCATGTTACGTGTTATGTATTTAGACTTCATAAGGTACTAATATTATATCAGGAAGCTTAATAATATTTTTAAAGACGAAACTTAATTTTCAATAAAATAAGAATAAAATAAAGTATTTGGTAAAAGAATGCACGAAGTACGACAGCATCAACCTCACAGCCTGTCCCGTACGTCATGAGAATAAAGTACGCTAGATCAACGCTAGACTTACATCAATAACATACAAGGTGTCGACCTGGGGGATGTTTTTGCAATAAGTGAGGATTCTTAGTGAAAAAATCCCGTTTTTTCTCTTCTGAGATTTGTCTTGAAACCATCGTTTCATTTACATGGAAAAACACCTCTGTAAAAAGCAGTGCTTGTGTACATACACTCAAGAAAATCATGTGATGCCAATATTTGATTTGCAAGTACCTGAACTTTTTCCCAAAGTATCATGTCGCTCAAGTCGCCTCGCGAAACTCCACGTAGTACGCGAGTCTTTATTTACTTAACGCCACGTCGCATCGATCTTAAGACAGAGTGTGTATATTCTAAACAATATCTATCAGTCTAGAGGCGATGTTTTCCGCTACTGTTCAAGTCATTGTTAAACTGTTCTTAAAGGGACTCGTCGAAGAGACAAAATGTGGAATGTATGCCATGAGGTTCTTGGCGTTGGAAGACTTCTTCACGTATGAAGGATTCCATTCCCACTCTATAGGTTAAATCAGATTTAATAATTATAGGTTGATCTACACGTATTGTGAAATACGTATCCGAACATGAATTAGGTATTGGTAATCCGATTTAAATATGAATACATTTCTTTTCGAAGGATGGTGTATGTGTACATGTGTTGTGTGGGGGCATTCACAAAGGAATGCCCTGGTGACATACCAATCTTTAAATAAACTCGTCGAGGGATATTCACACAGATACCCCGTAATAAAGCCATGCATCTTTAAACAAGAAAACAGCGTTATCGCCACCCCCACCTCCCACGGGGCACATTACAGTGTTGTTTGTTCATGTTTGAATATAAACTATTAAAGAGAGAACTATAAGGTGATATAGGTCGCATTCTTTCATCAGAAAACATGATTTAATGTTAAATTAATACACATTAAAAGCCCCTTCTCGGGAAAATAATATGTCATGGTACCAATTCTCGAACTCATGATAAGCATCTCATAGATAAGTTAACTTCAGTATTTTCTGAGAGAACGTGTCCCCATTGCAGACACTTTTCACTTTTTAAAAATAACCTGGATCAAGGGCCATAACTATGTATGCTCAAAATCTAAAAACATGTCGTAAGGGAAGTAACTCTGGGAAAAATAGTTTTACGGGACCAATATTGGAACACAGTCTTGACAAGTATCTCTGGGATAAGCTTGCAAAGTTTCATGTAACGTCAGTAGTATCTGAGAAAACTTGGCCCCAGCGCAGACACTATGCACTAAGTTTGAAATCACGGAGCAAGGCCCATTACTCTGTAAAAAAATGAATTTAAGGCACAAATTTTCGAACTCATTCAAGATCATGACCTGTCATATCAATGTGTAGAATTTCATTTCTCTAACTTAAATAGTTTTTGAGAAAATTTGCCCTCTTTGAGAAGCGGTTATACGAACGGAAGGACTGACGGACAAACTCTGTGAAGGACATTCACAAACAGACACTCTGATTAACCAATATTAATATAACTGATAAAAGTGGCATTGAAAGAGACACAAGTGTAGAACATACAATAAACTGGTGGACAAGAGACCCCCTAACTGGATACAGACACCTACTAACACATTCGTTTATATGGCATTAGTAGGGGCACGGGTGGCCCAGTTGTCTAAGGCGCCGCGATTCGCTGTGCAGAGTTGCGTCCCTTGGGCACGCCAGAAACCTATCATTGTGGGTTCGAATCCCGGTTCGCCCCGATTATGTTTCTAGGTTTGTCAGCACCATACCCGTGCTCGTGGGTTTCACTGAAGTGATAAACGTCTGAGACCTGCATCACTTCGAGCTTTCCTCCCACATTAAGCTGACACGCCGTGATATAACTGGAATACTGTTAAAAGCGGCGTTAAACCCAACTCACTCACTTATATGGCATTAACAACACCCCGCGTCCGGTGTCAACCACCCTTACAACGAATCAAGACTAAGTTCCATTTACTGACATGGAAACCATGGGGACACACGCAAATGTCTATTAATCTATTCATCGCGGTGTCATTGATACTAAGAAGACGAGTATGACATTTACTTTGATACTTACTTTCTATTTTTTTCATGAATGTAAATAGAGTTGGTCAAGTGTCTAGACAACGATAATAGCCTCGTCTTGGAGGTCATCAAACCAATCACCTGATGATACAGTGCTGAAACTCTAGATCTCATTGCAGAAGTTCTGTTTTTGTACATTAAAAACTAAATTATGTATGTCATTAATATTTGATGGCAAATGAGTACGGTTGTGTATACTGTGAGTCCGATGTTAACATTCCACGTGTACTGTTATTCTCAGAAGATTATTCAAACGAGATTCTCTACTGGAATCGAGTAAAGAGTTGTCTTCCTTAGCCTTGCCAGAATCCTACGATCACGGCTGTGAATCCAGGAATCGCCCTGATTATGATTCTTGGTTCGTTAGAACCAGCTCATGGGTTACGCCTAAGTGCAGCATCGTTTTGTGTTCACCCCACCATCACGCTGACACCCCGTGGTATAACTGAAATACCGTTCAAAGCAGCGTTAAACTCACTCGCATAGGGTAGTTTCGATAACGCCTTTCTAATACGCTAGGATTAAACGAACCACGCAATGGCATTTCAGTTGTTGAGTCGTACGCTATATTTAAAAGAAATCAGTTGTAAATGAAATGATACTCACAGCATTATCTCCACTAAACGAGGGCATTAAGCAGTCCTGCTCTTTAGTACATATAACATACGCCGTTCGGGGAATTAATCCGGGTCATTCAATGACAATATATATATCTGATATTGACAATAAATAATACAACTCTAATTTTATCAAAAGCCTTTGAATATTTAATGAAGAACATATCGCAAATGTCGTCAACATATCCCGCTCATAATGTTAACTATGAAGGTACAAACGTTGTCTCTGTTTATTTTTGTTGAATAACCAAAGCTATCGGTTACACAATAAATGGAAGCATTTCAAAGATTCTTTTCTAATGTCTTGATTTAAATGAAGTTGAATAACATGAGAAACTAACGTTACATCCCAGTGACTTCACGTTTCATGGGTGATTGCCGAATAGTCCAATTGAGAACTTTTTTTGCTGCTCTACAAGCATTGCGTTGTGAAAGCAAAGGATGATGGATGACATGGAGTTGATAATTAATGAAAAGTGTGCCACACTTTGAAGAATTTGAGTTAAGATGCAGTTGTGAATGATTCAGATGGTAGTGGCTTTTGGTTTAGATGTAGTTGTGAATGGTTCAGATGGTAGTGGATTGTGGTTCAGATGCAGTTGTGAATGGTTCGGATGGTAGTGGATTGTGGTTCAGATGCAGTTGTGAATGGTTCGGATGGTAGTGGATTGTGGTTCAGATGCAGTTGTAAATGGTTCAGATGGTAGTGGATTGTGGTTCAGATGCAGTTGCGAATGGTTCAGATGGTAGAGGATTGTGGTTCAAATGCAGTTGTGAATGGTTCAGATAGTAGAGGATTGTGGTGCAGATGCAGTTGTGAATGGTTCAGATAGTAGAGGATTGTGTTTCAGATGCAGTTGTGAATGGTTCAGATAGTAGAGGATTGTGGTTCACATGCAGTTGTGAATGGTTCAGATAGCAGTGGATTGTGGTTCCGATGCAGTTGTGAATGGTTCAGATGGAAGTGGATTGTGGTTATGATGCAGTTGTGAATAGTTCAGACTGGAGTGGATGTTGTTTGAGATGTTGTGAATGGTTCAGACGGGAGTGGAATTTGGTTCAGATGCGGTTGTAAATGGTTGAGGTTCAGAATCTTCTCTGAGTTTTTCAGGTCACAGAACACATTTGTCAGTTCTGGAAGTAATGAATGGATTCATAGGGGCCGTAGTAACCAGTAGCTCCACCTGCGGTATGCTAATTAGACAACGAGCTGAGTAAGTGCTGCAACTCTTGACTGATACTATAATTAGTGAGTGCCTTGCCTTGCGCACGTGTAATTAAATTCTCTGTTGAATGGCACGAGTTCTGAAATGACGTTTTGAATACCAAGCAACAGGAGGGTCTACAACTGTTGAATAAGGTTTTAAACATTGATTGAGGTGTGCCAATGCTATTGCAACACCTGAACGAGCTCTGCAGTAGCAGTAGCCTTATATCATTGTCAAGTCATTAACGACGTCATGCAACTGTTGAAATGTAAAAAGTAGACAAGCCAATGGAGCTGGGGTGCAACTGTTGAAGGACTGAACGTGTGAATCAAACGATGCAAACACTTGAACAACGGTAACTGTCGATTGGTACTACAACCCAGTGATTAAATCGGCGAAACGGCGTTGAAATATGTTGGTCGACGAGTCAATGAGTTTGAGATGCAATTATTGAAACATTGTGTAGACAAGTGAATGACTTTGAGATGCAACCATTGAAATATTATGCAGACAAGTGAATGGGTTTGTGATGCATCTGTTGAATGGCCTCTCGGACATCTAAGCGAAGGGACAGAACGACTAGAAACGATGACATGATGCGCGATCAGAGGGAGAGAACTTACTTGCCGGGTATCGATCGTTGAGGAGATCAAAGCGTTCCCCTGTTTGTGTGGCTGCGCGCAGTAAGCGCAGTCGTCTGCTCTGATTTATTTTGTTGGCAGACGTGGACTCCTCTTGCGGGGTTGCAGTCACAGCGATTGGAAGCCGCCGCACCATACACTACATGACTAATCAAAGAGTGCGGGATGGGGTTGGCGATTTGATGAAATCACAAACATCAACTTTTTCTTCAAAGAGAGATCTGGTTTTAAAATACCAAATAGTATTAACGTGACTCACGTCTCTTCGCACCTAGGGGAGGCATGCCAGGGTGTCATGGACCCATGCTGACACATCTCTGCTACCACTAATACCTTTCATGTGGCTTTAATGTTACCCGTTTTATGTCTTTGCCTGGCGAGGGCTGTCACAGCGGTCCTGAAGTTCACCTGCATACACGACAATGTGCGCTATTGACGATATGAAATATGACGTTTTAACGTCAAATGGGTGACGGTTTGAAGTCATATCGAGTAAGGTCAAGGACATGAGGCTTGCACGAAAGCGTTCATCCTTGGGTACATGTCCAGGTATGATGGCTCATATGTGATCGGTAGCATGTGTTTTGTGGCGGTTACACAGTAAGTTAATTTCTGAGTAGTGGTAGCTAATTGCAGCACTCGTAAATTGGGTGACCTCCCTTATTTGTTTACAGTTCAAGCTCCGTGGTAACGTTCGGTACCTGCGTTCCCCTTCCGGTATAGGGAGTTCCACTGTTAGGATCTTGTTTACAGTTGTCCATTTACTTCCGGGACTAACTACCTCATTAGAGTTGCTTCGCGAGGTAACAGTTTCTAGTAGGCTGTCTGAACTTATACAAGAGCGAAACGAGGGTGATTCCAGACCTTCCGCGATCGTACTTGCGAATCATCTACTTGTCCAGTGCGGACGGGATACCTATCTGAAAATACCGACTTTTCTGCGTAGAACGTTGCACTTATCTTATTCAAGAAATTGGGGGCACGTGTGGGATTTGAATTTAATTTGCTTCTAATTCTAAAAGCTTTTCCATGCCAACCAATTTTCAGTCTATCCTTACAGTATATATCCTAATAATTTTACAAATTACTGTGAAATCAGTAACGATAACATGACGTTTAAGGTGGAAGCATTTGTTAGGTGTCCAAGTGAGCAGGAATTTGGGGTTTCGAAGAAATCAGAAGTGTTACTTCTAGCTAAGTATTATCGCCTTGATGCCAAGCCTTCAATGAGAAGCGAAATTAAGAATATTTGGTTGAGGACGAATTCTTTGGTGAATCAGCCTTGGCGTTGCTGGTTGAGGAGAAATCAGAATGTTTCGAACCCAAAAAGTAGGAAATCGAATTTCAGAGAGAGACAAGATTGAAAGAATCAGAAATTGAAAAAGAAAGAGGGGAGAGAGAGAGTTCAAATTAAGGGAATTTGAATTGCAAAACAGGAATAATTTCCCTCAACATGATCAAAATTACTTTGATGTGGCAAGAAATGTAAAATTGGTGCCTCCTGTTCTAGAAAAGGAAGTTTTTCTTACACTTTGAGAAGATTGCAACAGATTTAGAATGGCCACAAGAGCATTGGGTAATGTTAATGCAAGGCTCAAGACATTTATTCAGCGATAACAGGTGATGTTAGTTCCAACTATGATGAAGTGAAAAAGGTCATTTTGAAGGCTTATGAGTTGGTCCCAGGGGCATATAGGAAAACATTTAGGCAGTCAAAGAACAAGGATGATGAGACTAATGTGTAGTTTGCTAGGGAAAAGGAGACCTTGTTGTGCAAGGTGGTGTTTGTTGAAGAATGTTAGCCAAGATTTCGATACGTTAAGGGAGCTGATTTTGTTAGGTTTCATGCAGTGTCTTATCTGAATGAATAGAGGGCAAATCAGTTGTACCTGGCTGCAACCTTTGCAGTACGGTTGCTCTCCCAGGAATGATCAGGGTACTTTCAGGACAGGTCAGTCAGATAATGGAGGTTAGAAAAAGTCAGCTACTACGGTTCAGACTTGTTCGAATCCAAGCAAATCAGGTAGTACATTCCCTAACATATCAGACACTCCAGTTAGTTCGAAACCGTAAAGTCGTCAGGAGTTAGATGTAGATATTGTCACAGGCCAGTTGTATAATCAAGCCAAGTCACAAATCTCCCCCATGCTTTTGCGAAGGTCAAATCCCAGCCTATTTCTTAATTCATTCATACTGAGGATGAGGATGTTTGTGGCGTTCATCTATCAAAGTCTGCTGCTGTTTGTGGCACTTAAAGGTGATAAATACACATAACAAAAATTTGCTATTCCGAGGGACACACTCCAGTCTTTATAGTTAGATGACGTCCTGCCATTTTTGGAAGTGCCTTCTACTGACTCAGATGTTGTATAAGAGGGTATTGCGGGGGTCACTAGTGCGCCTCTCCATTTTTTTTCTATTTGCAGCCACATTTGGTCTCGGTTTTGGGTGAAAGTTGGTGTCAAGAAAGCTCTTCCAGTTCCCGGCATTGACCTGCAGGATCCACGTTTTGGGTTCTCCATTCTTCAGGAAGAAATTCCGGGTATATTTCCTTCGTGCTCTATGACATGTGCTATGGCTAGCAAAATCTCACTTGAGATTTTAAATGAGAATGATGCTACGTCTTGCTGACACTTTCATGAAACACCCTCTTCAGGATACTTTTTGTTATAATGAGAGTACTTCAGTTTCGAGAAATAAGGTCCATTTTCAGGGCTATGACCCTGTACTCTCTCGCACGCAGCTAATTCTTTCACGGGGTGACGATTTTGAATTTCAAGTACTCGACAGACGAGGACTCATCTACCGATACAGAGTAGGTGTTTGGTGAGAAAATGGAGACCTCAAAAACACATGTCTGCTGAAGTTAAGTGGAAAGCTTTTCACAAGGTTGCGGTTCCAGGGATTTCTTCAACAAGTGATGAATTTGGCTTACGTTACTCCAGTGGCTGGTCATTTGGGTGATAAGACCTTAGCTTATTTCTTCTGGCATAGTTTGTGTCAGGATGTTTCACAGTTGTATAAATCCTGTCATGCATGTCAGGTAGTAGGAGAACCTTGTCAGATAATTAGCCCTGCTCCTTTGAAGCCCATACCTGCATTTGAAAGCCCTTTAGTGTGTGGGGTCAGCACTGACTGTGTTGGTCCCTTTTCTAGATCCAAGTTTGAAAATTACTGCGCCAGTTATTGTTAAGGCTTTGATCAAATTTTTCACCTAAGTTGGCTAATACAAAGTATTTCAGCATGACCAAGGGACAAATTTCATGTCAGGGCACTTATTAGTTGGGAGCTAGACAGGTTAAATCTAGTGCTTATAATTTTCACCCTGAATCACAAGGTGCATTGGAAAGATTTCGTAAAACTCTTAAACATTTGATCCGGATTTACTGCTTTGAAACTGAAACTTGTTATTCTTTGCAGTTAGGGAGTCAGTTCGAGAATCGTTCGGTTTCAGGCTTTTTCAGGTCTTTGGTCGCAGGGTCAGAGAAACACTAAAGCACTGTAAAGAATAGTGCCCTAATGACCAATCAGACTTGTATTTACTGGAGGTTGTGTCTACTCTCCGAACTAGACATCCGAGGGCTACTGATGTTGAGGGTAAGTTTGAAGTTATCGCAGGACAAAATGAAAGCTAACAATGCCAAAACATCCAAAATAGAAATGTCAGTCCTGGCGCCATGGTTGTGGGGCTGTTACCTAGCCCCGGTCACCCTTTGAGAGCTGGATACAAAGGTCCTTATGTCATTGACAAGAGAGTCCATGAAACTGACTACATTCTACAAACTCCAGGAAACACGTTCCCGGATTCAGGAACGGAGCACGTGCCTCATTCAAGACATTCGACACTGACAAAGTTCAAGACATTCGGCACTGACAAAGTTCAAGACATTCGGCACTGACAAAGTTCAAGACATTCGGCACTGACAAAGTTCAAGACATTCGGCACTGACAAAGTTCAAGACATTCGGCACTGACAAAGTTCAAGACATTCAGCACTGACAAAGTTCAAGACATTCGGCACTGACAAAGTTCAAGACATTCGGCACTGACAAAGTTCAAGACATTCGGCACTGACAAAGTTCAAGACATTCGGCACTGACAAAGTTCAAGACATTCAGCACTGACAAAGTTCAAGACATTCGGCACTGACAAAGTTCAAGACATTCAGCACTGACAAAGTTCAAGACATTCGGCACTGACAAAGTTCAAGACATTCGGCACTGACAAAGTTCAAGACATTCGGCACTGACAAAGTTCAAGACATTCGGCACTGACAAAGTTCAAGACATTCGGCACTGACAAAGTTCAAGACATTCGGCACTGACAAAGTTCAAGACATTCGGCACTGACAAAGTTCAAGACATTCGGCACTGACAAAGTTCAAGACATTCGGCACTGACAAAGTTCAAGACATTCGGCACTGACAAAGTTCAAGACATTCGGCACTGACAAAGTTCAAGACATTCGGCACTGACAAAGTTCAAGACATTCGGCACTGACAAAGTTCAAGACATTCGGCACTGACAAAGTTCAAGACATTCGGCACTGACAAAGTTCAAGACATTCGGCACTGACAAAGTTCAAGACATTCGGCACTGACAAAGTTCAAGACATTCGGCACTGACAAAGTTCAAGACATTCGGCACTGACAAAGTTCAAGACATTCGGCACTGACAAAGTTCAAGACATTCGGCACTGACAAAGTTCAAGACATTCGGCACTGACAAAGTTCAAGACATTCGGCACTGACAAAGTTCAAGACATTCGGCACTGACAAAGTTCAAGACATTCGGCACTGACAAAGTTCAAGACATTCGGCACTGACAAAGTCTGGATCTTTTTTGCTGCGACTTATGTAATAGGGCCTGTTAAATATTGTTGCTGCCACATATTTGATCCACTGTGTTGCTTTTATGACTGAAACTTAAACCAGTGTGTTTTAATATGACTTGTTGACTGTTCATTGATCTTATTTGGTAGTTTACACAGTCAAGTTCTGTAATCTTCTGGGTAAACCTTCGCGTTCCAACTTGGGAATCAACACAGAAGACTTGGGACTCAATTATTTTCATATCATGTATAATTGTCGAACTGAAAATAATGTTGAACAAAATTACAAAATGCAGATGAAACTACAAAACTGAGATACAGTAGCTTATCTCCTGCATATAATCCACAGACCTTCAAACCCACTGCATGTGATAGTAGCATAACCGAATATATCGGTTTCAATTAACTAAGTATTTCGCCATAGACAAGTTTAGCAAGGTTTTGTGTATTTATATAAGCTGGTCAGGCTCGCTGACTTGGTTGATACATGTCATTGTATCCCAATTGCGTCGATCCATGCTCATGATTTCAATCACTGGAATGTCTGGTCCAGACTCGATTAGTTACATACCGCCGTCATATAGCTGGAATATTGCTGAGTGCGGCGTAAAACAACAAACCAAACCAAAACCAGTGTACAGTTGTGCGTGTTTGTAATAAACACGGATATGACTTACTTATCGTTGAAACAAATTATTTTAAATGTTACAAACTGCTTTAACGGTTTAAAGGAACTGATTTTTCATCCCAAATCGACCTAAAAATTGTAAGTCGTTTCCGCACACTCGGTACAGTCAATCAAGACCTAGGTCAAGGCAAAAATACTCTGTAGTATTACACGGGAACCCGGAAGAATATTTTACTTGACAGTCGACTTCAATTATACATAAAATAAATAATTTTATGAAACGCCATTGACAAAAAGGAGATAAACTCTTGTGTCAGCATTTCGGCAGTATTTCCGGGACAAGGACATGTACTTTTAATTCAGTGTATGTTGGATAGCTGATATCAGGTTTATGTCGTTCACAGACGTTATGTGTTTTAGACGTTTTCATCATGATATACTGGTCATTGGGAATATGATGATTGTTAGGTTATATTGATGTATATAATACACTGCCGGGCAAAAGAAAGTATACACCCATGTTTGATGGTGGCTATCGCTTATATAAATACGAAATGGTTATTCGATGGTGATGTATTTTACACGGGTGTCCTAGATGTGTTTTGGGCCTTCAGTTTGCAGTGTTTCGGTGACAGTCCCCAGCCTAGTAACTTATTGAAAGTTTGTAATCCAATTTAAAAATGTATGCTTTCTTTCGCCCGGCGGTTTATATTCATTTCAAACTAATATACTAGCCATGACGAAAGTGATCATTGTTATATTATGATAATGATGTATATTATATTCATATTATAGACTGTGCTGCTTATCAAATAAATATAATTTCATTTAATAATGTAAGGAAATTAATTCACTGCGACTTTACAAATCAATTATTTAATAATTAATATTATAACTATAACCATGTTTAATATAATACCCTGAATATACGAGTATACGATAATACGGTGTACATGCTGTGTTTAAAATGCTTTCATTTTATAATATTTATGGATATAATAGAGTTCGACGGATGAACATACATTGTAGCATTGTTCTACGTAATGTTTCCATCCACTCATGAATCATTCAGCCTAGGCGCGGTTACCAAAGAGACGTGAATAATGGAATCTGAGAGATTTGTTTAAATTTCTTTTTCACGATCAAGTGTGTTAAAAACAAACCAATCTTTTGTAATTACACAAACACATCGAAACAGACTTCGTAAAACACGGATGATTGGTTATTTTCCAATTAAAAATTGATATAAGCTCCTTCTGTTTTCTATTGGGTGTTTCTTGTTACGCATTATACTACAACCCTGCCGTCTGTTGTATTTTGAAATGTGGCCACAGCTGAGGCCATGTGTCGGACAACGCTTTGGGGCACAATAGCCAATGTCCGGTCTTGTCCAGGGATAAAGGGGTAGCCAAATTATTTGCCATGCGGGTCAAGCTTTTTTTTATGTCACATTACAAAGGTTCTTTGTAACAGCTTATACCAATGTTTAGTAGCGTTGGGTATTGTGATTATTAATATCTGGGTCACTCCAACACGTCGGACATCGCTACCCCTTCTGCTTAATTTCTCGCTTAATTCAACAAGGGGTTCAATAGGGGTGCCGATGTCCAGTGTGGGGCTCCTCTAATGAGAACACGAGACCCGGTAGGGTTTGAGGGGTGGATGCGTGGATTGTCACGCTTGGCAGGGCTGACACACCCTGTATAGGGTCACGTGCCATGCGGACGGCAGGACTCTGGCATCCTCTCCCCCTCTAAAGGGCACGTGGCTGCTTCAGCCATAATGGTGCCTGCGTTTACACCTTTGTGGCAATCCCCCCAACGCGAGAGACGTTTTGTCCTCTAAAAGGCACGCAATAGAATTTGGGAGAACCTTTCATTCAAAGGTTAAAGTTAATTTTGAAATGAAAAAGTAATGGATCGTTTGTTACGGGAACAGGTGGCATCGCGACCTGGGACCATTTCTTACTAAGCGTCTTTCAAACGTGGGCATAATGGATAAGAGGAATTTAGAAGCAAAGCCTTTCGATACCATTCATGTATAGATCCGGCCGATGAGGGGCACGGGCTGCGATAAGACATTTATAAAAAAGATATAATATTATTCATTGAACGGAAAGCTGTTAACAATTTGAAGTTTATGGATTATGCCTTCTTAGACCTGTATTGTGTAGAGGGCGATAAAAAGGGGGTGACGCTCTGAGGTCACTAGTTAAGCATAAGGTCAAGGTGGTTTTGTCAGCCTCGTTGACCCTGGGTATCATTTAGTTAACTTCTTTGTCCCTTGTCGTGCTTCCTGGGGTAGGGGACTTTGAATAAACCTGTTTAAATTGTAACCCCTCATCGTGGTTGACGTCCTCGAAGTGTGATAAATGAACTCCCAACTGACAGCCGTTTATGTTTATGTACACTTTTAAGAATAATTTTAACTATATTAAGAATACCCAAAATAGGGGCGTTATATATTGAGTTCTTCTAAATTTGGATGTCGTTTTAACACGGTCACATAAATAGAAAATATACATATCTGCGTTTTTCCAGACATTATATCGGGTCAGATGTATTGTCACAGTGTATATCAAACACATAAAATCATTCATACAGAATCTAAACCAAAAACACTATTTATAAACTTTTACAGCTTTGTATCCTATTGTTCTGCGTATATTCCCATATATTTGTACCTTATACATGTTCCAGTTTAGTAGTAAATAAGAGCATAATAATCACTCCTTGGTCATCGACAAACAAAGCACACATCATCTGTACATGCTAATTGATCTTGTAAACCAAATAGTCGGTATTGTGCTCGACCCTGCCCATACATAATTAAATCCACGGCGCAGACATTTGACTGTGACATTTCAAACATCGGATTAAGAAGTAATGCATTAGGCAGTGCTATCACTGAGAGGGACCAGTTTCATTCAAAGAGCGGGGGTCGCAGCAACTCTCCTTGTCAGCGACTGTGAGGGTGTTGATGGTTTACTACTGTAAAACTTCGTTAACTCGCTCGAAGTTCTCGGGACAAACGGAACTGGGTAGAGTTATCCGTACTTCGAGATAAACGGAGTATCGACGTGAGACCATAGAGCCGATTATTCTGTCGAGGCATAGTTCGGTATAAGAGGTCTTGATAAATATAGTATTAAAAATACTTCAAAGAATAGGTTGTTGTGATAGACAAATGTTGGCGGTAGCATTAGTAGCAACAGCTGCCGTTGAAAGAAATGTTTGTGTTTTTGATTGTCTCTTTAGGCTTAAGCGAAGTAGACGGTACTCTCAATCATTAACATAATTATTAATATCCTATACATGTATGATGTCTTATTGCTGTTATGCTATAGTATTCTTACATATGGGCCACTGGCTTCAAGTGCCCAAATATAATTAACTAATATCCTTTGTGTGACATTGTTTTGTAATGAAATATTTAGAGTAAGGTCACATCCAGTTTGATGGGATGTTAGCTGACCGTGAAGTATTGTGGCTGCTGCTGTTGCTGCTACTACTACTACTACAGATATTAACACGTCAGTCGTAACTGTAGTGTAGTGTAGTGTAGTGTAGTGTAGTGTAGTGTAGTGTAGTGTAGTGTAGTGTAGTGTAGTGTAGTGTAGGTAGTGTAGTGTAGTGTAGGTAGTGTGGTGTGGTGTGGTGTGGTGTGGTGTGGTGTGGTGTAGGTAGTGTAGGTAGTGTAGTTAGTGTAGTGTAGTGTAGTGTAGTGTAGTGTAGTGTAGTGTAGTGTAGTGTAGTGTAGTGTAGCAGTTCCACGTTTTGCAATATTTCAGCAATATCACGGCAGGGTAACCAGAAATTAGAAATAGATTTGTGGTGGGTCGAAACCGGGACATTGGGGTGACGAGCTATCGCGTTAATCACAAGGCTATCCATCTCCTGGTGTAGCAGTGGTTGTATTAGTAGCAGTGGATGTTGTTTAGTAGTAGTAGTAGAAGTAGTAGTAGTAGTAGTAGTAGTAGTAGTAGTAGTTAAGGACCTGACAGCTGTGGTTGTATTAGTAGCAGTGGTTGTTGACGTAGTAGGAGTAGTAGCAGTAGTAGTACTAGTAACAATAGTAGTAGTAGCAGCAGCAGTGGTAGTAGTAGATGCAGTGGACGTTGTGGTAGTTGCACGGGTGTGGTGTTTGTATTAGTGTAGTAGTAGTAGTAGTAGTAGTAGTAGTAGTAGTAGTAGTAGTAATAGTTCAGGACCAGACAGCTGTTGTTGTATTAGTATTGGTTGTATTAGTAGCAGTGGTTGTTGACGTAGTAGTAGTAGTAGTAGTAGTAGTGGTAGTAGTAGTAGTAGTAGTAGTAGCAGTAGCAGTAGTAGAAGTGGTTGTTAAGGACTGTGGTTGTATTGGTAGTGGCTGTATGAATAGCAGTGATGATTAGTAGTAGTAGTAGTAGTAGTAATAGTTCAGGACCAGACAGCTGTTGTTGTATTAGTATTGGTTGTATTAGTAGCAGTGGTTGTTGACGTAGTAGTAGTAGTAGTAGTAGTAGTAGTAGTAGTAGTGGTAGTAGTAGTAGTAGTAGTAGCAGTAGCAGTAGTAGAAGTGGTTGTTAAGGACTGTGGTTGTATTGGTAGTGGCTGTATGAATAGCAGTGATGATTAGTAGTAGTAGTAGTAGTAGTAGTAGTAGTAGTAGTAGTAGTAGTAGTAGTAGTAGCAGTAGTAGTACTAGTAACAATAATAGTAGTAGCAGCAGTAGAAGTAGTAGATGCAGTGGACGTTGTGGTAGTTGCACGGGTGTGGTGGTTGTATTAGTGTAGTAGTAGTAGTAGTAGTAGTAGTAGTAGTAGTAGTAGTAGTAGTAGTAGTAGCAGTAGTAGTAGTTAAAGACCAGGCAGCTGTGGTTGTATTAGTATTGGTTGTATTAGTAGTAGTGGTTGTTGACGTAGTAGTAGTAGTAGTAGTAGTAGTAGTAGTAGTAGTAGTAGCAGTAGTAGAAGTGGTTGTAAAGGACTGTGGTTGTATTGGTAGTGGCTGTATGAATAGCAGTGATGATTAGTAGTAGAAGTAGTAGTAGTAGTAGTAGTAGTAGTAGTTAAGGACCTGACAGCTGTGGTTGTATTAGTATTGGTTGTATTAGTAGCAGTGGTTGTTGACGTAGTAGTAGTAGTAGTAGTAGCAGTAGTAGTACTAGTAACAATAATAGTAGTAGCAGCAGTAGAAGTAGTAGATGCAGTGGACGTTGTGGTAGTTGCACGGGTGTGGTGGTTGTATTAGTGTATTAGTTATAGTAGTAGCAGTAGTAGTAGTGGTTGTACTTCATCGTAATGAATTTGTTATAGTAGCAGTACAACACACACACATTGTATTCTTCATTGTAAGCTGCTGAAAATAACACCACACCCTCAAGACAGCGGCAAGATTATTCCTGGTTACCTCCCTTTGCCAAGCTCCTTCCCATTTCCTGAAACCTCGCTACAGAAGAAGATACCGCCGCCTCGCTACAGAAGACGATACCACCGCCTCGCTACAGAAGACGATACCGCCGCCTCGCTACAGAAGACGATACCGCCGCCTCGCTACAGAAGACGATACCGCCGCATGTTTTAGATTATTTTTAATTCATCCCTGTACAGATTAGATCGAAAGTCAAATTTCCGCGTTACAGAAAGTGCATGCGTCTTATTCAATCGATGTCCGCGCCGTATGGTGGCTGTATTGACTCCGATTAAGTAGTATTCATGTGTATGGATAAAGTGTGTATTAAGGTTGTCCCACAAGGAAAGAGATTTGCAAATAGTAAAAAAGGAATATATTACACTTAGTTTATTTAACATATCAAAAGACATAACGTGATCTATTGCACTTCGTTGCACAAACAGGAAATCTTTTGAACCTGTATGAAGGCTCTTTCAGTAATGAGTGATGACCGTTAAGAATTTGTACCTTTGTGAAAAGCGATGATGTTTATCTTTGCAATGTAAATACATAACTCATACGTAAACCTTTTTAGTTTAATGTTTTTGTTCAGGTTTACAACTATGTCCACGTAACTAGCACATGTCTTTGTCGATATGAGCAAATCTGATGCCTGCTGGCACATGTATTCAAACAACCCAGTAGCGACAACGCAGTTAACATAATATTGTTGAAATATCTGCTTAGTTAGTAGGGGCGTTGTTAATCTTATGGAACATTTGACTGCAAGAGAAACGTCAGTTTACATGGACGACGTAATATGTCTCCTGTAAAGAGTAGTGAGGGAATCAGTTTCATTAGAGGCTTTGGACGATATTTCATTTATATCACGACGTGTCAGTTTGATGTGGGAGGAAAGCCCGAAGTGGCGCAGGTCTTAGACTTACACAACTTTGGTGACGCCCACAAGCTCGGATATGACAAATCTAGAAACATAATCAGAGCGAATTCTTCAGCGTCAACAGATCGCATATTAACCACAATTATTGTGTCTTTATCAACATATGTGTCTGTGATGCACGCTTTGATGAGGCGATTGCATAGCTGCTGGTAACTCTTCGTAGAAACTTATGTGATTTGTCAACATACGGCGCACGTAATATTAATGGCCTGGACACTGTCGTAAATATACTTGTTAAAGGTTGTCTGTACCTACATCAGAGCATCAAGACGACGATTGGGGCCCTTTCGGTCTGACTTGTTTCTGATTTACTTGAGTTTGATACCTGTTTGGAAATACCGAATTCCTGTCAGCTTCCAACATTATTCTGAATTCAAGAACTTCTACAGGCTTTCAAGACATTCAACAGTGAAATTAAAATTCGTGCATAGTGCACCAACATCTAGGGTCTTATTCCTGTTGCTGCTGCTACTTATTTGACCCATGGTATTGTCGTTTTATGGTAAATCTAAATCATTGATCATCCCTAACATGTCATACGAACGTTACTAATAATGCTGATCATGGTTTAAGCATACCATGATCATACCAAACACACAAAAAAACATGTTTAAAAGGGAGGGGTCCAAAATATCCAATGTTCTCTCCGGTAGTTTTACTGCCTCCAACATAATACATTTGGTTCTCAAAAGTGACTTTCTCGACTTATCTAACCCAAACCATTTGCATCGAATTATCTCCCTTTGCTCAATACGTTATAACTGATTACAATGACCAGTGAGAGAGTCGGCGTTTTGTGCATTTCAGTGTCTAATTGTGTACCAGTTACGGAACTTCTCCTGGGATAGAGACTTGCAAATCATAATATTTTATTGTTTTAGGGGATATAACTGACACAGCAAAATCACAAATATTGATTACCGATTCCCAGAGTTACACGGATCTTAACCCTGCATTGTCTTAATCCCACAGAGTTCTATCAACCGCCCCCTATGTTCTTAATCAATTGGAAGTTGTGACTGGAAAGAACACTTGGCACCATGGCAATAAAGTGTTGCCTAATCATTTTGGGTTTATTAATATCAAAACGGGTTGGCGTCTAATGCATATTCATGTAATACAAAATATCAATAAAACTTTACATTTCCAGAATACAATAGACACCAGTGTTTTGTGGTAGCATATCCTATACGCTAAAACAAAGCATTGTAATCTATATCCCTGTATGTTGTAAACTATATCGCTGTATATTGTAATCTATATCCCTGTATGTTGTAAACTATATCGCTGTATATTGTTAACTATATCGCTGTATATTGTCATCTATATCGCTGTATATCGTAAATTATATCGCTGTATGTCTTTACCTATATCGCTGTATGTTGTAAACTATATCGCTGTATGTTATAAACTATATCGCTGTATATTGTAACTATATCGCTGTATATCGTAAACTATATCGCTGTATATTTAATCTATATCGCTGTATGTTGTAAACTATATCGCTGTAAGTCGTTACCTTTATCGCTGTATGTTGTAAACTATATCGCTGTAAGTCGTTAGCTATATCGCTGTATGGTGTAAACTATATCGCTGTATGTCGTTACCTATATCGCTGTATGTTGTAATCTATATCGCTGTATGTTTTAAACTATATCGCTGTATGTTGTAAACTATATCGCTGTATGTCATTACCTATATCACTGTATGTTGTAATCTATATCGCTGTATGTAGTAATCTATATCGCTGTATGTTGTAAACTATATCGCTGTATGTCGTTACCTATATCGCTGTATGTTGTAATCTATATCGCTGTATGTTGTAATCTATATCGCTGTATGTTGTAAACTATATCGCTGTATGTTGTAATCTATATCGCTGTATGTTGTAAACTATATCGCTGTATGTCGTTACCTATATCGCTGTATGTTGTAAACTATATTGCTGTATGTTGTAAACTATATCGCTGTATGTTGTAAATTATATCGATGTATGTTGTAAACTATATCGATGTATGTCGTTACCTATATCGATGTATGTTGTAAACTATATCGATGTATATTGTTATCTATATCGCTGTATGTTGTAAACTATATCGCTGTATGTTGTAAACTATATCGCTGTATGTCGTTACCTATATCGATGTATGTTGTAACCTATATCGATGTATGTTGTAAACTATATCGCTGTAAGTCGTTACCTTTATCGCTGTATGTTGTAAACTATATCGCTGTAAGTCGTTACCTTTATCGCTGTATGTTGTAAACTGCCGATTACCGAGACTATAACAACGAGACAATAAAGCTTACAGCTGAACAATCTGTAATTAGAATTCAGTTTCAGGTTATTCAGTCAAATGAAGGTTCTTCTCTACTTGATGAAATATGAAGGAATATGACTGCGTCTAGCATGTCAATGATTCCCTGGAGTTGATGAAGTTGATGAAGTTATTTGCATTGTAGCAACAGCGGATGCAGTAGTATATGTGTATACATGCATCCCATTGATGGAGCTGCTAGATGGTTTGGGGTTAATCGAACAACGTCTCTTAAAATGCCGGATTACTTATAGATATCAACAGTTGATCACGTTTCATTTTCCGGTGTTGATAACATGAGGACAGATGATGCAGAGGTCTTCACTTTCAGTGGATGCATCCGTTTCGGTCCACTTAATTGTATTCATTTTGAACATCGAAACTATTTTATTAATAAAATATAAATTATATTTATTTGTATCAAAGGTATTAATTTGAAAGCTCTGTCGGTGATTGAGTTAAATGAAAAAAGGTTAAATCTTTTCATAATACTCTGAAAGTTTTTGTCTTTTTGTGTTTCAAACATAAAAAGTCAAAATTTGTTGTTGTTTTTCAATAAGTAAATGTTGTTTCCTGCTTGGGATAGTAGCGTTTTCAGAGTGAAATGTAAGAAGTATGCACTGCGATTTGATATGTCTTTCACGACTGTTGGCTTTCAATGGGAAGTTTACATACATATACAACTCAAAATTCAAATACTACCCCATTTAAATTCACAATATCGTTAACTGATTAACAATCGAAAAAAAACTCTGGACCCCTGACGTCATCTTTCTGTTGTCTGTAACAACATCACTATCACCAGAATGATCCTTTTTCTCTGGCTTAATACCTTCATAAAAATATAATTGTTTAAACCCACAACAGAACGGTCACATAAATAGGTCCTTTTTTCCCTTTGCTCCGCATTTTGTCAATCAAACAAATATAACGAGTTCTTAATAACTCGAGACTTACTTAAATGCACCCTTTCCTGGAGTAGCCCCAGGAAATGGTTTAATGGAAGGGTATGCCCACATTTAGTTAAGTTGTATTGTGAATAAAACTCATTAAACTAAATTAATACAAGACTTTGCGAACACAGACAAAGCCATTTACGACCAAGAAAAAACTGCCTGAAAGAATAGACGATAGGGGTTATTCGACTCCAAGACAAAAGAGGTTGGGGAAAAGGGAGATAATTAATATTGTAGGTATACCTCATCGTGGCAAGAGAAGTCCGACGCGTAGCCTTTGTTTCGCATGTGGTTCAGGTAGGTCTGGGTGATAGGGAGACTGAAGTCAATCATTGGTGGATCGTCCGTCACGTGACTTGGAGAGATCGTGCTGCTGCCGTTCTGATTGGTCGCGCAGGTTGTGTTGTTGTTATGCTCAAACGACAGGTGCATCCGTTTTTGGCAGTCTGCACATGACATGAGAAACCGAGTGACGGCTTCACGGGGTAAGAATGAATACGTTTCGGCGATCTGAAATGTACAAAAACATCAATAAATCAACCGTAACAGGCCATAAATCTAGGCAGCAGGGTGGGTGTTAAATATATAGGGGGATTGTACAAAACGATACCCCAACCCCCATTTTCGGGGCTTAAGAAAAAATTGACTAGGTGTTACATGACACGACATTGCGCTAAACTGCGCGTGCAAAACGTTTGCAACAGCGCCATCTGTGTCCTATACAAGGGAAATAATAGACGCAAGCCCTCCATCTTTAAGCCATATTGTTTGTGTCGGTGACTGCAGTTCGGTAATGGTACCTGTGGATGACAAACAAGGGGGTAGACGTATCTGCGCGAGGGAGGGTAGGGGTGATCCACGTGGGGTGCTCTCATTAATAAATCATCCAGTTCTCCCTGCATCGCTCGTCCTGTGAACTATTGTGAGGGCGCAGTCTTCGTTTGTGTGCACTCAGATATATATATATAACTGTTAATCATTAAACGAATAACAGGTTGACATTCGAGATTTGGCAAAAATCATAAATCTATGTCACGATAGTGAGGAGATGGATAAATAATAATTGATAATCATGTACATTATATGTTTTGGTTTTTGTAATTCGTGAACATATTATTTATACAATGTACGACGTCTAAAGATATACATGAATTTGTCTAAACCGACAATACATTTTGGTCAGCAGTAAACGTAAACTATAAGGGCCATTCTTCGGACAGAAATATATATATATAGTTTATCAAAAACTATTGAAATAAAACACCCTTACTCTCACCTCTACCCTTATGCTACCCTTACCTACACCAAACACCTTTCTTTACCCTACCCACTCCTTACTCTTTATTCTGCCCCTTTGCCTACCCTCACCTTTACACCTACCCTTACCCCTACCTTTATTCTTACCTTTACCCCTACCCTCCCCTTACCTCTACCCAACACCTTCCTTTACCCCTACCCCCTACCCTACTCTTAATTCTACCCTACTCTTAATTCTGCCCTTCACATTGCCTACCCTCACCTTTTCCCCTTACCTTTACCCTTACCCCCCTACCTCTACCCAACACCTTACTTTACTCCTACCGCCCCCCCCCCCCCACCCTTACCTCTACCCAACACCTTCCTTTACCCTACCCTACCCTTACCTCTACCCAACACCTTCCTTTACCCCTACCCCCCCCCCCCCCCCCCCCCGCCTTACCTCTACCCAACACCTTCCTTTACCCTACCCTACCCTTACCTCTACCCAACACTTTCCTTTACCCCTACTACCCTACCCTTACTCTTAACTCTGGCCCTTTGCTTACCCTCACCTTTACTCCTACCCTTACCCATACCTTTATTCTTACCTCTTCCCCTACACCTTCCCCTACCCTTATCTTTACCCCTACCCTTCCCCTACTCCTTTCCCTACCTTTACCCTTACAACTACCCTACCCTTACTCTTACCTCTACCCCCACACCCTCCCCAAACCCATGCTACTATCTTTATCCCACCCCCACCCTACCTTACCCCCTACCGCTACCTTCACCCTACCCCTCCCTACCCTTACTCTTGCCTCATTACCCTTACCCTTACCCCGACCCAACACCTTCCCCTACCAATGTCTCTCACCTCTACACCTTCCCCTACTCTTATCTTTACCCCTACCCTTCCCCTACTCCTTTCCCTACCTTTACCCTTACTCCGACCCTTATTCTTACCCTACCCCTACACCTACCCATGCTACTATCTTTACCCCACCCCCACCCCCACCCTACCTTACCCCCAACCGCTACCTATATTCCCTGCCCCTTCCGCCTCTTTACATTAACCACACTCGGAGGAATAGCTTGCCCGTCCAATAGCTGCCAAGGGACGCCCAGATTGCACAGTAGCAAGTACATACACTGTAACTCTGATAGCTGATTAATCTCAACCTCACTTTCCATCCCTCAGATGGTGCACGTGATTGTACAGGAGCGCATTGGGCATCCGGAGTCCAGGACAGAGCGTTAGCTGTGATCATTTTACGAATACTTCCTCAAGATGCATTTTTGAGCGGATTTCTTGATCGCCACAATACAAACAGAGTTATTTCCCCTGAACCACAATTTGCTTCGGCAACCGAACCGCTATTTCCGACTAAATTCCATCCTAACTTATATGAGGGACATGGCGTCACATCAGTTGCAGCCCCTTTACAAAATAAGACATACAAAATAGTGTCAGGGCACTGTAGCTCACCTTTATTTGTAGTTTACAGTTTAAAATGTCAACAAAGACAGCCACTTAACAAAAGTTGTTGTTTGTATTGATTTTAAAATATTTAAACAAATGTGTGGAATTTCACAACAAACTAAACAAATACCTAATTTATTACATTTTTTACTAGTATTACCATGCACGTAATGGCCATAAATAGCTTTTTAAAGTAATCACGTTTACAGTGCGAGGAAATGCATTTTCATGGAAACAAAGAGCATTGTCAGAGTGAAAAGTTCTAAATATAACGGTAAATGACCACTAGAAGTTTCAGCTTTCAGCAAAGGTCAAATCAAACTGTATAATCTCGCAAAAACTCCAGAACCTGTACAAAAACTACTGGGTAAAACCCATAAATAGGTTTTTCTATTATGGCTGCAGTGACGGCCATATTGAAAATCGGATTCGAACCTTTTGAACGAATTGGGTGTTATGATTGGTTGGAAAAAAATTGTGAAATTTCAGCTTCATTAGTTCAGTGGTGTCAGAGGAAAAGGT
The DNA here is from genome assembly GCF_023055435.1 of Haliotis rufescens. Taxonomy (NCBI): domain Eukaryota; kingdom Metazoa; phylum Mollusca; class Gastropoda; order Lepetellida; family Haliotidae; genus Haliotis; species Haliotis rufescens. The sequence goes on from NW_025963890.1 coordinate 11,084,115, forward strand.
ATTTAGGACACACGACGCACAACACAAGACGGACAAACAGGCCATGACATAAGAACACTTGTCTCCCAGTCAGGTAAGCTAAGACGTTACTTCAGCACGTGATAGGCATTCATTTCACTGCATTTGCATGACATAGGAATATATATATAATTACCAGTTTTATCTAGGCCAATGCGGTTTGAGTTCTACATCAGTGTAACTAAAACATTGTGTGTTAAATGTTTTGTATTGTTGGTTTACAGTGTGGTCGGACAGGCTCGTCACCCAACACATAGTCGTTAGTATTGTGAGTCACGAACTGTGATAGTGACGGCAACGAACATACAGGTTCAACTAGTTCTGGTAAATTCAAATGATAATGCAAATGCATATTTGTGTTCCATGGTACAGTGCTTACGTAATCACATCAACATTCAATTTCTTTATTCAACGTACTGAGGAGGCCACAGGCCTATAGTACAATCATGATTACAGGAGCAATTGGTACAATCATATAATTTCCAAACTTGATTTTCTTTGTATAAAAGCATGATATATGTACATAGAAAGATTTCTTATGGTTTCAATGTTGCTAGTGGTCAGTAATAGTTTAAACTTAAATGTACAATGGTTTATATGAAAATATTTTGGTAAATATACATCAACATAAACCTTTTTGTTTGTTGTTTAAAGTCGCAATATCCCAACTATATGACGGCGGTCTGTGACTAATACGCAAAATCACGTTAGGTACATAACGCAAAAAAGTGCGTATTGTTTTTCGGGTTGTATAGTGTGTGTTTTGTTTGTTTGTTTGTTTGTTTTTCAACGTCGCACTCAGCAGTATTCCAACTACATGACGGCGTGTGTGAGTTCGAATGAGAGTTATCACGTAGTAACATGTGGGAAACAAAATCAGTCTCAAAGTAGCCGGCACAAAGATGCACAAACATGTTTCTGCGATGTTTACCACTGTTTCAACTCAGTGATGTTGTTGAATGACTAAAAAACATGTTATCATGATCAGGTCGAATATAAAGAATGGGTTTGTTCTCTTTAGGTCCTGAAATATGTTTGAGGAACCTCATTTTGTTCATATATTGTTCTGCAAATTGTGTTTTTTGTGTTCCATCACAAAGTTGCAATCGGTGAAAAAGTTAATATCTTGGCGATCTAATCACTCACAAAGTTTTACTGTGGCCCAACACGGGTGGCTCAGTCGTCTAAGGCCCCGCGATTCGCTGTGCAGAGTTGCGTCCCTTGGGCTCGACAGAAACCCATGATTGTGGGTTCGAATCCAGCTTTGCCCCTATTATGTTTCTAGGTTTGTCAGCACCATACCCGTGCTCGTGGGTTTCACCGAAGTGGTAAACGTCTGAGACCTGCATCACTTCGGGTCTTCCTCCCACATTACGCTGACACGGCGCGATATGACTGTAATACTGTTAAAAGCGGCGTTAAACCCAACTCACTCACACACCCCGAAAGTCATAATTTTCCTCTCCCTCAATAACCTGTATTTTTTCATTGCTTTATTATAAACAGAAAGTGACAACTAATATAGGCGTGAAACTAAACGTAATTGATGTGGCCAAAGTAACTTACTTTTTCAACTAGCAACACCCGAACGCTTCGAAATATTCGTACTGAGCAGGGAGCAGACAAGCTTAATTTTCTCGTTCAAATCATTATACAAATCAAATCATTACGGCTGGAACTTAAAACTAAGGCTAGAAATGCTATTATACAGTGAGTCGTTTACAAAATAAGTGTCATAGTCAATGGTATTATTAGAGAACGAAAATATACCAAAATACGTAAACTTCGATTCTACAGTGAGTTGAGAGCCATGTCGGCCGTTGTCAAGACATAGCGTCAGTAAATGGTAAAAAACACATGTGTGCTATTCCTACCTGCACTTGTTGGGTTATATATATGTTTGTTTTTTGTTAATTGCCGCACTCAGCAATATTCTGCCTACATGAATGCAGCTTGAAAATAATCGAGCCTGGACCATACAATCCAGTGATTGATATTACGAGCACTGAACCACGTCGTCGGGGTACGTTGACGTCATCGAGCAGGTCAGTGTGTCTGACCAGCTGACCCATTATATGACCACCCAGTTTCTTTCAGTATCAATAGTTATCGCAATAGTGATTTCCAAAATTTAACCACAATGTTGAACAGCATGGTATCTCAGTGGGTTAGCACTCTGATTGGCATTAGTCCGGACTAGTACAAAAAACCACACACCAACGCACGCACGTGCAACCACGGTGCTGAATAAGTGCAATAAGTACAATATTCATATAAGTGCAGGAACGCGACGCCAAGACCCTTACACCTCATTTACTACATATGGCAGAAAATTCTAGCAACTTGGTCATCAATTGTATCAAAGAATGGGATCGTACCATTTAGCCTCATTCACATTTAATTGATTTAATTTCAGTAACTTTAAATACATCTCTTTCACGTTTTAGTCCGTAAGTACTTCCTACGCCCAATTTAACATAATTATGATTATTTATAACAATAGAGCCGATGATCGAAGTAAACCAATGAAATGAAGAACACTTATAATCTCTTTGCGATCTCTCTAAAGTACCGTCGGTTGGTGAAATAGAAATATGTCTTAATTATTGAAACTAATTAATTTAAATAATAGTGTCCTCTAATACATGACATCTTCTATATAGTCTGACTGAATAGGAAGAAAGGATATTATTCCGAACATATAATGTTCACACTAGTGTAATTTGATAGTTGATTGATTAATGAAAGCGATTTGGATGAAAACAGTTTAGAGTTGGTGCTTTAGTTTATCGTCAAAGTAGTTGACATTAACGGCGAACGTATTGCATTCGTGTTGACAATCTGAGTCTTAAGACCTTTTGAAAGTATATACATATGTAATTCATAGACGGCGTTGAGAATTAGTCTTACAGCTTGCATGCATAGATAGATCTTAGCTGCACCATGGTTATCACGTGTGTTTCTTGCGGTCATTTGACTAATCATAATAGTGAGTGAATAAGTTGAATTTTACGCCGATTTGACGGCATTTCAGTTATACCATGGCTTTTCAGCATAAAGTGGGAGGATATCGGAAATGATAATGATTATAATGATGATGTCAGAGATTTAACGAGCCCTTCCGGAGGACCCGATGCCGCACTCGAGTCGGAAGTGATGCAAGTGAGTGAGTAATTATTGCTTAGCACCGCATCAACAATCTTGCAGCTATTCGCGGCGAGGTGGGATGCACGTCCTAGACGTTTAGCACTTTGTCAATGAAGCCTATGCGTCTGGGTACGGTGCTGACAAACCAAGAATTTGGGACTTGAATATTCAAATCGTGGCACGCCCAAGGGGTGTACTCCTCCTCAGCGGCTTATATAACAGGCTTTGCCCCCCAAACCCCCACAAAACACTTTTATTTATAAATCAATGCAAAAATGTACTTTAATGTCACAAATAACACACGCCAACAATCAATCGCTGCAATTAAGAAGTTTGATTGCTTATATAACGTTTGACATTATAGAAAAACAGGAAATTGAGATATATGAACATAATACTGTTATAAAAATTAAATAATTAAAACCGAAGAAAGAAGGCATTGTGTGTGTTGGTAGTGGGCGTATCCCTGTCAGAATCACACTGCCGAGTGGGCTTGCGACAAACAATACGTTTTTGTGACTGTTGCCATAGTTACAAAAAATCTAGGATAACAAGTGGGCATCAAACCTAATTTCGTAAATATTTCAAACTATATTTCGTGAAATGTAACTGATATATACACAAAATAAGCAGTTTAATGTATCAACTCGGTGTAAGGTAACTGTTTACTGTTAATATTTAAAATTGCATAAAGGTTACACACGGCATTCAACCAAGCTATAAGTCGAGGAATATCTTCCTAAAATAATGAGTGTTTGAAATCGGAAATAAACGTGCGGACAAACGTACTAGGCTTGCTTCTTTGAGAGTCATTTAGAAGTTGGAGTCCTAAGTAAGGATGATATATACGGATGAACAACTTGTCATAAATAAGTTGTTCATCCATATATCTTATCCTTACTTAGTACTAGGTTTGATGTGAAATTACACTTCACAAAAAACTCACAATAAAAGAATCTGATAAGTAAAAGAATAAACCTTAAATGGTTTAGCGTTATTTTGTAATGGTTTCAGAGACAAATATATTTCATGAAAGCAAACCCATTCGAAACCACGTATTAACATACACAACCACAGCATTTCTTTTCACAAACTCGCAGTGACAAAACTCAAAACGATTCCTGTGTAGGTAACCAAAAAATGCTTTACATTTAGTATAAGGTAAACCAGCATAAGTATGGCCGCTAATTAGAAAAAGTTGGCAGAAAAATGACAAACAGACTCTCAATAGAGTAGAGTGGACTCGGCGTCCGTAGCCTAAGAGTATGGGCCCCCTCTACCACATTGGGGGACGCTCGATCCCCTTATTAAAAGCCCTCCGACTCAATTTATCTCACTTTCAAATCACGAAGTTGCAGTTTCAGAGGTGACGTGTCCCAGGCTCGCGATGAAGTGGCACACTTGAGATAGTTAGACGGTACATACAAGTGTGCTTAGACGGGGCCGTGAGAGGGGGCTGCCACGTTGGCATCACCATCTCCATCTCAGGCGCCGAGACCAGCCAATTAGATAGGGACAGTGATGAAATCCATCAAACAGTAAAAAATACATCGATATTAATTTCATGTGTGTATTTATGAGTCGCATATCCGAGGATAACAGCTGGATTCAGCGAGTGTATGTTTTAAAGCGTGTAATATGACAAAAAGTACACCTTTGATAAGAACGTACTGTACTAGTAGTTTGCGATGTGTTTTGCCAAGGAGACACTTATTCGCTATTTTAAAACACTGTTAGGAATATAAGATGACAATGTGAAATTATGGGTTCGGCGTTTTTAGTATATTGTGAGATATGAGGCAGGTCGATCAAGTAGTGGGGGCACGGGTGGCCCAGTCGTCTAAGGCGCCGAGATTCGCTGTGCACAGTTGCGTCCCTTGGGCCCGCCAGAAACCCATGATTGTGGGTTCGAATCCCGCTTTGCCCCGATTATGTTTCTAGGTTTGTCAGCACCATACCCGTGCTCGTGGGTTTCACCGAAGTGGTAAACGTCTGAGACCTGCATCACTTCGGGTCTTCCTCCCACATTACGCTGACACGGCGCGATATACAAGAATACTGTTAAAAGCGGCGTTAAACCCAACTCACTCACTCACTCGATCATGTTGAACTGAAAGCGTTGAACATGGTGCCGGGCAAGGGGTATATTCCGAGAAGCGCTCATACAATCACTACTAGTAGGTTCACTGCATGGCGTTAACGAGGAAGAATTACTGGGGTGACTTCGCGAAATTGAAAACTGTCCTGATGTATCCGCCGTTAATGTCTTGGAAATAAATAAACATGAATAAATATTAGCTACAATAAATAAAACTAAGTTAATAATATTTAACCAAAACATGATAACACTGTTTTGTATTCCGTATAAAGACAAACGAAGCCAATTATTGATTATGTAGTTCGTTAATCATTTTGCAACACGCATTGTTGTAATACATTAATAAACACACATAAAGTGCATTCTAAACCAAAACAAAAACAAACCAACTCTCTACAGACTGAGCTGCTTCTGAATGGCATTGACTAAATCACATGTGTATGTTAAAGTGTTAATTAATCTCGAACACCGACCGCTGATGAAGTATGCTTCTTAATAGATTTCAGACTGAGTTTGTAAGGTTCTTTCAGTGATACTAAATCAAATAAAAGTTTTTAATATATCGTCTTCACTTTTCTTATTGTCTTTAAACAATGGTCACAAATCCAATTTAAATGTGAAAGGTTCCGATTTCAATGTGAATTACGCAATTTCTATAACTCGTTGAAGTGTACTGTGCTGATCTTCAAAGAAGTGAAATTTGATATTTCCTTTCATTGACTTCGTACAATATTAGATACACTGTTAGATGAGATCAAACCGGCGTCCTACAATTTGCAGATGATGGTGGTGGTGGTGGTGGTGGGGGGGGGGGTGGAAATACTTTGGCTAGTTATTCGCGTTTCACGTCGAACAATGAGGACAGATGATGGTTATGGTGTAAGGGTTATCATCGTCGTCATCATTTTGATAATTATCTTTGTTGTCATTATAATCCAGGGTGTTGTGTTAAGGTTTGTTCTTATGGATGCCGATTGTGTATTCATCATTGTTGTATTTGATGATGGCGGTGATATAGTTATGATGATGATGTTGATGTTCTGATGATGGTGATGTAATGTTGATGGTGATGTTGTGACGATGATGTTGAAGTGTTGTGATGATGTCGATGCAGTGATGACGGTGATTAAGTGATGACGTTGGCGTAGTAATGATGTTCCTGTAGTGATGATGTTGTTTTGGGGTGACGGTGATGATGTTGATGTAGTGGTAATGTAGGGATGATGATAGCGCAGTGATGATGCTTATATAGTGAGGATGATGAAGATGGTACTGTAGTGGTGATGGTAGTGACGTAGTGATGGTAATGATGTAGTGATGATGATGGTGAAGTGATGATGTAGGGATGATGATAGCGCAGTGATGATGCTGACGTAGTGATGATGGTGGGTATGGTAATGTAGCGGTGATGGTAGTGACGTAGTGATGGTAATGATGTAGTGATGATGATGGTGAAGTGATGATGTAGGGATGATGAAGGCGCAGTGATGATGCTGACGTAGTGATGATGGTAGTTACGTAGTGATGGTAATGATGTAGTGATGATGATGGTGAAGTGATGATGTAGGGATGATGATGGCGCAGTGGTAATTCTGACGTACTGATGATGGTGGGGATGGTAATGTAGTGGTGATGGTAGAGACGTAGTGATGGTTATGATGTAGTGATGATGATGGTGATGTGGTGATCATGAAGTAGTGATGACAGTAATGTAGTGATGATGTTGATGAAGTGGTGATGTAGGGATGATGGTGAGGGTGGTAATGCAGTGGTGATGGTAGAGACGTAGTGATGGTAATGATGTAGGGATGATGATGGTGATGTGGCGATTATGAAGTAGTGATGATGTTGATGAAGTGGTGATGTAGGGATGATGGTGAGGGTGGTAATGTAGTGGTGATGGTAGAGACGTAGTGATGGTAATGATGTAGTGATGATGATGGTGAAGTGAAGATGTAGGGATGAAAATGTTGACGCAGTGATGATGCTTATGAAGTAAGAATGGTGAGGGTGGTAATGTAGTGGTGATGGTAGAGACGTAGTGATGGTTATGATGTAGTGATGATGATGGTGATGAGGTGATTATGAAGTAGTGATGACAGTAATGTCGTGGTGATGTTGATGAAGTGGTGGTGTATGGATGATGGTGAGGGTGGTAATGTAGTGATGATGTTGATGACGTGGTGGTGTATGGATGATGGTGAGGGTGGTAATGTAGTGATGATGTTGATGAAGTGATGATGTAGGGATGATAATGATGACGCAGTGATGATGCTGATGTAGGGATGATGATGGTGATGTGGTGATTATGAAGTAGTGATGACAGTAATGTAGTGGTGATGTTGATGAAGTGGTGATGTAGGGATGATGGTGAGGGTGGTAATGTAGTGGTGATGGTAGAGACGTAGTGATGGTTATGATGTAGTGATGATGATGGTGATGTGTTGATTATGAAGTAGTGGTGGCAGTAATGTAGTGGTGATGTTGATCAAGTGGTGGCGTATGGATGATTGTGAGGGTGGTAATGTAGTGATGATGTTGATGAAGTGGTGGTGTATGGATGATGGTGAGGGTGGTAATGTAGTGATGATGTTGATGAAGTGGTGGTGTATGGATGATGGTGAGGGTGGTAATGTAGTGATGATGTTGATGAAGTGGTGGTGTATGGATGATTGTGAGGGTGGTAATGTAGTGATGATGTTGATGAAGTGGTGGTGTATGGATGATGGTGAGGGTGGTAATGTAGTGATGATGTTGATGAAGTGGTGGTGTATGGATGATGGTGAGGGTGGTAATGTAGTGATGATGTTGATGAAGTGGTGGTGTATGGATGATGGTGAGGGTGGTAATGTAGTGATGATGTTGATGAAGTGGTGGTGTATGGATGATGGTGAGGGTGGTAATGTAGTGGTGATGTTGATGAAGTGGTGGCGTATGGATGATTGTGAGGGTGGTAATGTAGTGATGATGTTGATGAAGTGGTGGTGTATGGATGATGGTGAGGGTGGTAATGTAGTGATGATGTTGATGAAGTGGTGGTGTATGGATGATGGTGAGGGTGGTAATGTAGTGATGATGTTGATGAAGTGGTGGTGTATGGATGATTGTGAGGGTGGTAATGTAGTGATGATGTTGATGAAGTGGTGGTGTAGGGATGATTGTGAGGGTGGTAATGTAGTGATGATGTTGATGAAGTGGTGGTGTATGGATGATGGTGAGGGTGGTAATGTAGTGATGATGTTGATGAAGTGGTGGTGTATGGATGATTGTGAGGGTGGTAATGTAGTGATGATGTTGATGAAGTGGTGGTGTATGGATGATGGTGAGGGTGGTAATGTAGTGATGATGTTGATGAAGTGGTGGTGTATGGATGATGGTGAGGGTGGTAATGTAGTGATGATGTTGATGAAGTGGTGGTGTATGGATGATTGTGAGGGTGGTAATGTAGTGATGATGTTGATGAAGTGGTGGTGTAGGGATGATTGTGAGGGTGGTAATGTAGTGATGATGTTGATGAAGTGGTGGCGTATGGATGATTGTGAGGGTGGTAATGTAGTGATGATGTTGATGAAGTGGTGGTGTATGGATGATGGTGAGGGTGGTAATGTAGTGATGATGTTGATGAAGTGGTGGTGTATGGATGATGGTGAGGGTGGTAATGTAGTGATGATGTTGATGAAGTGGTGGTGTATGGATGATGGTGAGGGTGGTAATGTAGTGATGATGTTGATGAAGTGATGATGTAGGGATGATGATGATGACGCAGTGATGATGCTGATGTAGGGATGATGATGATGGTGATGTGGTGATTATGAAGTAGTGATGACAGTAATGTAGTGGTGATGTTGATGAAGTGGTGATGTAGGGATGATGGTGAGGGTGGTAATGTAGTGAAGATGAAGGTGAAGTGATGATGTAGGGATGATGATGATGACGCAGTGATGATGCTTATGTAGTGAGGATGGTGAGGGTGGTAATGAAGTGGTGATGGTAGAGGCGTAGTGATGGTTATGATGTAGGGATGATGATGGTGATGTGGCGATTATGAAGTAGTGATGACAGTAATGTAGTGATGATGTTGATGAAATGGTGATGATGTAGGGATGATGGTGAGGGTGGTAATGTAGTGATGATGTTGATGAAGTGGTGGTGTAGGGATGATGAAGGTGATGTAAGGAAGATCCAATATAACTAGACCACCATTAATGATCATTTTTCTGATTATCAGGTTGTATGAAGCACTGCCGTTATGGTCCTTGATGCATAGTAACAATTACATACTGACTTTATCATGTTCTGTAAAACGTTAGCGTTTTACTTCATTGTTAGGAAGTTAATGTAAATCGCCCAGGACGAACCAATGTATTAAATCATAAGTCAGGTTTAAGACGTGTTCACAGATTACTACGTGAAAAGACGCATAGGCTGAACTTACAAAGGATTTCAAGAGAATTCAGAATTGCCTCATTATCTAATAGCGGATAGCATACAGCTCCAGTCACACAACAAGACAACGAGTCTGGGATATTTCTGAAAGAACAGTCCGACCAGATGTTAATGACTTCAAAACCCACAATCTCAAATAGCTTCTTTCACCACGAGCCCTGATCAAGTGTACCTATTATCAACCTGTGGTCGAGCATTAAAATCCGGAAGATTATAATAAGAAAGTGACCGAGGTACGCAAGCAGGCTGCCGACTCAGTCCGAGACCAACAAGGCTTTGATTGACATGGAAGCGAAATTGTTTTTCATATTATCAAGGAAACTTCAATCTTTTGCATAACAACGGAAATAGAGGCAAATTTCCTAAAAATCGAATGATGAATAAAACAGCAGCCCATACTCACGTCGCAACGGGATCTAGAAACAGGCGCCAGAGACTCGGGCCCCCAGACTATATAACCCCACGTCTTGGGGCTAATGAGGGGGGACTGATGGATGGGGGAGGAGAGGTGTTTGACCCCCTAGGAGGGACAGCACTCGGAATGCCTCGGCCGAAGCCGTAAGGGACCTTTTGTACACGCGCATGACAACCATGGCGACGACGTCCGCGAGTTTCCAGGACGATGCTAGAATTAGAGTTCATTACAGAGATCTTCGTGAATAATTGTTTACAGACAAAAATCAATTATCTTTGGGATTTTTTTCTTGAGAATATAAAGTTTTGCGTGCTGAATTCATTCGAAGTATTCCAAAAAATATTACTTAGTATTTTTAAATTTAAATTTCCGTTAAGCAAGAATATTAGCTATTGAGTATCATTTTATCATGATGATGTAGAATAAGTTTTTCTTGCAATTAATTATGATTCACGCAGCTGCAGAGAGTACTTTTTTTCAAATGTATAAAGATTTTAGTGTGTATATTAGATGAAGCAAACTGATCTATGATGCATTATTTAATGTAGGATGTGTTATTTTAATATAAGATGGTTTAATATAAGATGCGGTATGAGATATACCATAATTTATCATTTAAATATTAGTCCACTTTAATGTTGTCTCAATAAATAAAATAAATAAAATTCTCAAGCACATAAACAATGTACTTTCATACGAGATAGCGTTTTTATTATTTAAGTCATAAAAACCGACGTACACCACTTCTCGGAATCCGAGGGAAAGCCTATAGTTCACAGTCGTAGCGTAATTCGCCCTTTGGTACACGTCCAGGACACTGTCGCAAACGTGCACTCTGCTGTGCTTGGGATTACGTCGACTGGCAACAAGACGACAGACCATTGATTATATTGCTGTAACGATTTTACAAATATCAAACGCAAATATCAGATACCCTCATACTTGTTTAATAAACTCATGTCGCATAGCTCGGGATAACTAGGAGTCCGACTCCAAATATCATGTTGTTGAAATTGTACATAAACTGCCGGGAAAAAGAAAGTATACACTTGAAAATTGGATAACATTACAAAGGTTATCAAAACGCTACTAGGCTTAACACAGTCGCCAAAAAACACTGTAAGCTGAAGGTCCAAAACATAACTATGATATCCGTATAACATACATCGCTATCGGATAACCATTTCTTGTTTGTTGCTTTTATGGCCACCATCAAACATTGGTGTATACTTTGTTTTCCCCAGCAGATTATAATCTTTAGCCATTCGTATTACCTTTCTGAAAATAGGGGTGAATTTTAAAGTGTGTTATGTCATAGAAGTATTTGCTATGCCTTTTCCCGTTCTGTGACAAGATTGTGTTTTCGCCAACGCGATTTCGAGACAGGGTGACTGAACTTAGTTTTTCGCCGCATTAGTTTGTTGCAGTTATTCGCCACAGTTTCGGGTTCCCGCGGTTGTCAACTAACCCCTAATTAAAGAGGTATCTTTGGTCAGTACCGATGTTGAGGGCTACCATTTTTCGGCATGTGACAGCCTAGCGAAAGGCTTGAATAAAATCTCACTGTTTCCGGGAATGCGATAACTTCAAGCTGGGAAACTATTTACTTTAACACGGATCACATTTATACTTCCCGATAACAATCCTTCCCTTTCTGCTCTTTGGAACGAATCTTAAAAGTTCTTTGACTTTGTGCTGCACGACATGAACAACAGAGAAACACCGGAACATCTCCACAATGGCAAACTCGTTCAGCAAATCATCTGAGAGACTGAACTTGTTAATGCCAAATCAAAATGTCAATCCATTCTAACAGACGTGTTCCAAATTGATCTATATCTTGAAATAACCTTGAAATATGAAAAATGTCATCAACCCGTAATTGATAATATATATTTGCTTTTAAGAGCATAGTTGTTGTCTTAGAATAATAAAATTCCACGCTGAAGATCATCATAAAAGAGAAAAGGACTACATAAGAGTGTTCGTATGTCGGTTTATAAATGTTAAACTTCGCACACCTCATTTCTTCTTAAATTGATAGAGTAATCTGACCAGCCTTTCCAGATATTGTATAGATGTGACTCCGCAACAGTCACAAACAATGAGGATTTATAATTTTCTATGGTTTCATGGATTCGATTAAATATTATGACATAAACGTCCTTGTCTTTCCCTCACCATAAAAAAACCACAGAAAACAAAAGTAAAAGAAGTTAATTCAAAAGTAAAGGTAAACGTTGTTGTTTTTTAAAATGAATAACAAAAAAAAGACAAAAATAACAGAGAATGACAAAGGGCGGTCTTGGACCACAAAGAGGTACGTTTGCGCCCACGACAAAAGGATGCGTATAGGGTTATCTGCTCTTGGGTCAGTGAAAAAATAAGGAAGGTCAGCATAATACGGTGAAACGTTGAAGTGTGAAACTTGAAGAAAATACGACAAGCTGTCACCAGAACGAAATGTTGCCCTCCTAAAATTAGTCCCCAGTGCTTCAAAGCGCGCCAAAATGAGCGATATGAAAACGGAAGTGTTCCAAAACGATACGAGGTAGTCCCGGGGCAGTAAGGTCTCACGCTTGACACTGCTGCAGTCGACGTACCCAGCCAAAATGAAGATGTATGAACCGAAGGGAGGGCCAAGTTGACAGTGCCATAGTCGTCTAATCATATGCTGACTCATAGCTTCTGGCCTCGGAAACGGATCTTTCACGAATTTAGCCTAGTAATTTGTTTCCATTAATGAAAATACCATAGGCTAGCAAGCAGGGTTGAGGGGACGGGGCGTGCGTGCTATGCGTTCCGTGATTGAAAACATAAATTGCTCGGTCTTGCAGTCACCAGTGGAGGAATTTTTCTTTCTTGCGCAATTTTTAGTGAAACGAGAGCCCGCCGTGCTGCAGCCGTCATTACAGACTGAAGGTGTGATTTTCTGCCTCTTTTCCCATAATGCCATGGGCTGTCACTGGTCGTTGCAAGGTCACGTGACCCAAAGTGACGCGCTCCGTGCAGCAGTGCCGAAAAAAACAACGCACGTGCAAAAATTGGTGGAACTTTACGCCATCGGCAATTATCTGGTGACCATGTGATAGAACGGGAATACTCCCGTGGCCTGGCTTGAGTGAAGCGCGTCTATACAGTCGCTTGATGGGACTATCATTAGACATTACTTTATTGAAAGTCTGATGTTCAGTTCAGACGTGTCTTTCACCCAAACAGTCAATCTATATCAATGCTCAGATCAACGTTCGGCTCAGATTGTGGCGAATGAACTACAGGAAAATGAACAAGGGATTATTATTACCGGAAAAAGATTTTTCACTTATATAAATAAAATTCAATTACATCCAACCCAATGTGACGCTGATTGTGCACCACAGACAATAAAGTTGAAATCCTTCAATTTGGTGTCCGCTTTCGACCTTCCCCAGCTACCTTGAATAATGGTTTGTGTAAGTGTCGAACCTGCCCAAGCCGCGTGTTTGTGTTGTAAGATTTGAACATATATATTTGTGTGTTTCCTGAAATAATTCTTGCGTCTTTACAAACATGAATATGGGGCATAATTAACAGCTAGTTAGAAAGTTGATTATTGTGATAAAAATATAAAGACGTTCTCCATTATTCCGTTTTGATATTCGAGTAAACTAAACTGTTGTTGTTGTCCTTTGTTAGTTGTTTTTTGTAAGGGCGAAGTAAACTTAATGGTTATACACAGGAAAGTATTTTATAGACACACATTACACATGGAACGTCAAAGTCATTACTCGACGAAATACGTACTTTGATTTCTAATAAACACACGAATATTTTAAAACTCTTTCAACAAACGGAAACAACTTCAGTATCAAATTTCTGAAAGGAGTTAAATGTCAAAGATTAATTTCCTGTTATTAGTTTCCAGGACAATTAGAAACATGTTCCAAATTCATAGATCGAACAAATAGTTTCCAAGTCGCACAAACCTCGCACGGACGTGTTCATGTAATGGGGAGTGAAACAGCCCTTTGAGGACTCACAAGTGAGTCAGACTTTTCGAAATGATTTCAATTGGTTGATAATTTCAACAAAACATCATCAAAATGCCATTATTTCTGTTCCAATTGTCTTTGACTAAAAATGTATCTCTGTTCCCATTATGACGCTCTGTCAAGGCGTAATCCGAGACCGGATGCTATTTGATTCAAAAAGACTTAGATGTTTAGCTTCTCTTAAATCAGCCTTCTGATTGGACGCCTCAAGTTCCACTTCTTCATGGACTAAATATAAGTTTAAGGGGGGATGGAAAGTGACTTTCACATTGGGAAGCTCCGGCTACTCCTAAACTCCTCTTACAAACTTCACATGCTTAGCGTGGCGTTAGTAGTTTAGCCTTTCCGGAAGGCAAGAGAGAGGTGGATTTCTTGAAAAGAAATGGCTGTTTTCAAGGATGCTTCTTAACTCTTTCAAAAAAACACATGATGAAAATCGATTCAAAGTTAGAAAATCCCTATTAGATATCCCCAACTTCATATTTCTAATGTCGTCCCCTCCTTGATTAAAACCTGGATGCTAAATGATACTGCAATCATACAAATTGTTCGAGATCAAAGCCAAAAGTATAATCACTGCTGAGCTGCTTCAAGAAGACCGGACGCGCACCTCCATCCACTAGTTAAATTGAGCCTTCTCATATCACTGCAAGTGTAAAGCTCAAGTCCAACTACTAATTTCATGGCAATCAGACTGGGACTTGGACCAAAGACAAACTTTAGATCAGCTTATGGGTTGTAATAGGAGCGAAGTCAGCTCGCGGTACCTGGCAGGTGAGAAGAGACCAGGAGAAAGAGGTTGAGGTTTATAGGGCCCCGTAATAAACCCCCGACCACAATTAGACAACGAAAATGAGCTACCCAAGCTTCCCACCTATTCCTCGCCAGTGTTGTCAATTCCGCGAGTTTTAGGTCGGCAATTATCGCAAAGCTCCCTGTCCGATATTTTGTTCGTCGATTTGGACCATTTTTCACACCTGCCTCAGACCTGATTAATTGGTGGATTGCAAAAGACCGTTGCCGTCACGCGCTCTAATTAACGTTGTAGTCCAGTGAGCGGTGTAGAAAATTGAGCAGTGAAAGAACCACCGTTTCTAGAAAGAAGATCCATCTTGCATTGCCTTGTGACTTAATGGTCTGAACATGAACAGCACATCAAACTAATTCGTGCTGTGGACTTTTGACAGGATTGTCCGTATTTTAACGATCCACAGCATCTTGCGTTTACAAGAGTTCTTCTCATCAATGGTTTGAGTCAAGAGATCTAGGCACCACCAAACAGTGGGAAAGGTTGATCGGGAAGCCTCAATGATCGCCAAAGGAAATGGCAGAATTGGGAAAAGATACGGGGCCAATACTCTAGAGTGACCCAGGATACTACTTTCAGAAATAATTAGTACTGAAATTGAACCTGAATAGTTATAGTGAATCGTATGCTGCAAGTTTTTAAATCCAAAGCCTTTTCGATTTTCTGCTGTCCTTGGAGTCTCCCATTTCAGAATTACTGGCTTCGTGATCTTCATATGGTTGAACTACAGTTGGTTATATAAGGAATATCTGGGTCGGAACATATGGCAAAACTGATGTTTAACATTGAGGATCGTTTATATTTCTTAAGCAAACGCCGCAAATGCTTAAGTCGTGATACCTTTAGGATGATAAATGGTTCCTACATGTCTTGTTCGTAACAGCTTCCTATTTGGTAATACGTGCCTTGATCAATGCAATGCAGTTATTTGGGACATTAGGTTTCCATGACAGTCGTTTGAATAACTATCAAATCATTTATAGTATAGATGTGACCGCCTCCATGGTCTAGTGGTAGAGCGTTTGCCGGGAGAGCGGGAGGTCGGGGATGCGATCCCCTGCCGCGTCATACCAATAGATGTTAAAAGATGGTACTTTTGTTACCCTGTCTGGCGCTCGGTATTAAGGGGCTAAAATAAGGACTGATCGGCTCGGATTCAGTATACTGTGTCTGAGTGGGGTGTACGTATTAAACTGCGGCATGGTATCTCAGTGGGCTAGCACTATAAAATCGTCATTAGTCCGGACTAGTACAAACAGCCACACTCACGCATGCATGCACGTCGCTATACAAGTGTAAAAATCTTGAACACGACGTTAAACCACATTCATCTTATCTAAGCAATAATACAGATGTACTTTGTCCCTCATGTTTCGTGTGAAGAAAATAAACTGGTCAGATTAACGAGGTTTCGGATTCAGGTTTTTTTGTCGTACCAATCAGTATTTTGTTATAATGCTAGTCATGTATTAAATGTATTCTGTATTTTATTAACGAGGATGTAAGTTGGGTTTTTTCAGTAATATGTTCTCGCACGAAGATACAGCTTACATGTATCCGTGGCTATTTAAGATATACGTTCGAAATACAAGACACTTACAAGTCAACACGTCGCGTCTTCGATACTTTGACTCGAAATTTGTTATAATCTTAAAATAAATTAAAAAAATTCTTTGTCCTATTAAATTGTACTGTCAATCGAATACATTTATTTTAATTATAATATACACATGGTTATTAACCACACCGAGAAAAAACAGAAATATCTGGCCCGCTTTTTATCCAACAAAACATCAGACATTGTGATGCTTCCTCAACTGAGGGATGAAACCTTGAACTACGTAACCCCACAAAAAAACAGTCATTGTTCTGCAAACACCACAAGCTACTGCTAGTTGCAAGTACATCGTTGCCAGCCTCCCAGAACAGCAACAACCGGCGACAGCTACGACCACCGTCACCGTGGCCCGCGACATCCTCACCAATACAGCGTATTTCCAACAGCGTTGTTTTCCGCCAAGTCATAGAAACCCCTTAATTACACCGCGCGTCCTAATACACTCTTTAATAGAAGTCCCGCATCGTGGCGTGCGGAGTGGAGGTAAAACGGGACGCTTGCCTCGGACGAGAAATTATTGGGCGTATCACTTTGACAAAAGACCCGTCTTTCATACAGAGAGAGTCTTCAGATTGGACTTCTAGAACGTATAGATAATAGAATCTTTGTTTGAGCCAAAGACCAAATACATAAGATTTTCGTTGCGTGAGTTTTGTGTCTCTCTCCAAAAGGCCAAAGCTCTGTTTTCGGTGTTCTATCATCTCTGACCTGACTCTGCAGTGGTTTCAAAGTTGGACCAATCTGCCAGCAAATGTCTCTATTTTGCCTTGTTGTTGATGTCCGAGATGCATTGTGTCTTCTACGTAGTATGAATATGAAGATAGAATTACAGGAACTCTTTATTTATTTCTTCATAGCACTATATACTCAAATGAAATTTGCAAGGATTAATCTTCAAAAGTGGGAATTCCAGTGATGTTAATTTCAGGAAATATCTTGCGCGTATATTGGCGAATGCATTCCTATTTCTGTAATAGCATCGTGGGAAACTTTCGAGAAGTAGTTGATTGAATCTTCATTTCTCAAACGGCAAATGCATTACATCAGTGTGTCGCCCCTACACATGCTAACATCTGTGGTAATGCTCTTCTTGAGCTGATGCATATAGGATTAATAACACTTAGCTTCAGTTCATGTGAATATGCTCATGTCATTGAAGGACTGTCAGTGCAGTGTGTACAATGTTTTGTTGATGGATTTGTCATGGATAAAATGTTGTTACATTAGAGATATATTCACGAGGATTTTTATCACGATCTGCAACGTGCTGTCAGATAATTGTCATCATCACTATCACAGTCATCATCATCACCATCATGCTCAATATCATCAGGATCATGAATATAATAATACACACACAAAACATTTGTAGCAGTAGTTGCAGCAACAGAAGGGGGAGAGTAATATGGGGAGTGGCACAGTAGCAGAAGTAGAGGTAGCAATAGTTTGTTAGTTTGTTTGTTGTTTAACGCCGCACTCTGCAATATGGCGGTCTGTAATTAATTGAGTCTGAACCAGATTATCAAGAGATTGACATCAAGGTATAGCAATAGATTGATTACTACAAGTAGCAGTTTGTTTATTTATTGTTTAACGCCAGACTCTTAGTAGTTGTTGTTTGTTGTTTAACGCCGCACTCAGCGATATTGCAGCTGTATGACGGCGGACTGCAATTAACGGAGTCTGGACGGGACACTCCAGTGATTGACATCATGAGCATCGATCTACGCAATTGGTATAGGATCACATGCATCAACTACGTCAGCGAGCCTGACCATCTTCTTTAGACAAGCATAGATGGCTGAAGACTAATTATAACCCGGATCTTAACGACAGCAGCAATAGTGGTAGTAGAGTTAGCCATAGAGGTAGCAATAGTAGTAGTAGTAGTAGTAGTAGTAGTAGTAGATATAGCAACAGTAGTATTAGAGGTACCAATAGAAGTAGTATAGGTAGCGCTAGAGATATCAATAGTAGTAGTAGTAGTAGAGGTAGCAACAGTAGTATTAGAGGTAGCAATAGAAGTAGTAGAGGTACCGCTAGAGATAGCAATAGTAGTAGTAGTAGTAGTAGTAGTAGTAGTAGTAGTAGTAGTAGATGTAGCAATCGTGGTAGCAGACAAAGCAATAGTTGTAAAAGAAACAGTAATAGTGGCAGTAGAGGTAGTAATAATAGTAGTAGAGGTAGAAATACTAGTAGTAGTAGTAGTTGTAGTAGAGGTAGCAATCGTGGCAGCAGGCAAAGCAATAGTTGTAAAAGAGACTGAAATAGTGGCAGTAGATGTAGTAATGATAATAATAATAATAATAGTAGTAGTAGTAGTAGTAGTAGTAGAGGTAGCAATAGTTGTAGTAGAGGTAAAATACTAGAAGTAGCAATAGTTGTAGTAGTAGTAGTAGTAGTAGTAGTAGTAGTAGTAGTAGTAGCAATAGTGATAGCAGAGGTAGCAGTAGTTGTCGTAGAGGAAGCAATAGTTGTAGCGGCAATGGTGGTAGCAGCGGTAGAAATAGTAGTAGCAAAAGTGGTAGTAATGGTAGCTATAGTTGTAGTTGCAATTGTCGTCGTGGAAGTAGCAAAAGTGGTAGCAATAAGTGGTAGTAGAGGTAGCAATTATAGTAGTAGTAGAGGTAGTGATGGTAGTAGTTGAGGTTTTGCTCGGCAGGTTGAAGAGGGAAGCCAACATGATGCTGGTTTTAGACGTTTACCACTGTGGTGAATCCCACGGGTATGGAACTGTCCAACGAATTACTGTAATCAGGGGCGAATCTAAGTTTCGAACCTTCCCTCCCGGAATCCTGACATACCTAAGGGGCGCAACTCTGCCCCCCTCCCCCCCCCCCCCCTCCCCCTCTCCCCCCCCCCCCCCCTGTGGCGGTATCTGGTGTGGTGTAATAGTGGAGTAGTACAGTGGCAAGTGTCGAGATAAGATGATAATTGGGTAACTTACTTATCTTTAGCTGGAATATTGCGAGTGCGGCGTTAAACAACAAACCAACCAACAACCACTATGGGATGAATATTATCATCACACAGGATAACTCTACATTACGTTTACACAAATATAATGTGGCAGACAATCCAAGGAAGATTGACATGTCATGTACAAAGGCGATAAGGTGCGGAAATATAATCCACCTAAGTATTTTAACCGGCTAACAAAAATGTCTGGGTCGACAGGACCGGAACTGAAAGCCTGCCTGCCTGCTACTGGAGCACATCTACCGCAGTCTATCGTACCAAGCCGGCGGGGGTAGCACTATGTGAACAGATGATTCTGTCTTGATCCACTTTTAAATACCCATATTGTTGTAGCAGCGCCCAGTGCGGAGTTACGACCCTGTGATGCCAGGATCCGTGGAACGTGAGTTCGAATCCCAGATTAGGAGCCAGTGTCATCAGGGCTATACGAGAGTCGGTTTTCAAAGTGTGAACGTCTACGATGTAAGTATTTAGAACTGACGCTGAATTCCCTTCACTGCAATACGCTATACAGCTCGTCACCCGAGCATCCTTGTCGATAGCATACGCCGTTGGCCTTTAACTTTCACATAATCGCTAAAACACCGATATGTACTGACGCCGTGGGTGATCAATTAATTTAAACAATAAACATATTTTTTTTAAACGATGACATTTAATTCATCTTTACGTAAATTATTTTAATTTGTGTTATCAGAAAGCCAGAGCTTCAGCAGTTAATTTGCAAAGCTTTAGGGGTGTTTGTATCGGATTTTACAGTAGCTCATCAACTGTGTTCATACAAGTTGTCCAATACTAATTATTTCAAATCTTCATGATTGTATCCATTAGTAAACTGTGGGGCAAAAGAAAGTGTACAGCCATGTTTGATAGTGGATAAAACTGAAACCAACAAGAAATGGTTATTCGAAGGTGATGTATTTGATACAGGTTTTGATCCTTTATTTGCAGTGTTTCGGCGACGGTTTTCGGCCAAGTTTTGATGACGTTTGTAATTTTTTGGTCAAATCCAATTTTTAAGTGCATACTTCTTTTGCCCGGTAGTGTATCAACAAGATAACATCTCCCGTTCTGTCTCCCTTCCTGTGTGCTCATCTGGTAATGTGCCTACACAGACGTCTTGGAGTCGGTACCGACAATGGTGTAACTTGTGAAGTTTGCATAACACCACATATACCTCCTTAAAGTACAGCAATAATTAACAGTTGCATGTATATTCTCATTGTTTATACCCATATCTGTTTAATTGTATGTTTTAATCCTAGTATATTCCGCAGGTCCATATTGTTCCGATCATGAATGTATTTGGGGCAAAACGCCTTTATACTGAACAAAACTGTCTGTCTATCTCTAATATCTAGGTTTACTGTCGTCACAAGATCAAACTGACCTAACACCGCCTTGTACAGAGGGGCGTTGGGGTAGCCTAGTAGTTAAAGTGTTCGCTCGTCATTCTGAATGCCTATTCCCACATAGGTACAGTGTCTGCCCACTCCTTGTACGGACGGTAACATGTAGGGGATATCGCAGTCATACCGAGGTCAATGAACCATTTGTGTTGTCCGTATATATAGTTTAATATCTCAGTGTTCCAAGTGCTCGCCCAGTTTTGCCAACCGGTGATGCGTTTACTCACCGCTCTGTAAGTACGTTTCTGCCCGGCATGCTTCCCCCCTCTGCCGTCCATCTCGACGTGGACGCTATAGATGATGTCGAAGAAGTCCTCAACCACCGCAACCTTCTTGTAATCCCGCTCTGCATCACTGCACAGGGGGTCGTTCTGGAACATACAGACAAAGTGTGAGGATAGCTCCGTAGTCTGGGGACGTCAGGACATAGCCTTTAAGACAGTGAAAAAAAGAAGGAAAATTGTAGGAAGGCCTCTGGACTACACAGAAGTGTTCAGTTGGATTACAGTGGCAACCATTGCAAAACAATTGACGTCGAGTGTGTAAGCGTGTAAATATACCTAGATGATGTTTAAAAAAAGTTGAATGTTTACATATTAACACTAGTACCAAAACATCCAGACTTCCGAATATATCACTTCCTAATGTGTTGCATGTAGAGCAAAGGAACATAAAATCAAATTCATTTCTTGTGCATATTTACAAATTGGGCATAATCATAAAGGGATATTAATTGCCATTTATGAGTGAGTGAGTGAGTGCGTGAGTGAGTGAGTGAGTGATAACGTCCGGTTGAACGCTATGTTAGTCGTAGCACGTTGCGTCAACCCACTGTAGAAGGAAAGTTTATGACGTGGCAGTTTACCCAAAATGAGCAAGGGTATATTGCTGATAAACCATGCACAATAATCGCGAACATACAGACACTTTAAGAACATACAGACCCCGTAAGATCACCTTCTATGTTCTATGTTGACTGCGGCGTTAAACACCCGTGAAGATCCGGGTTAGAATAGATCTTTAGCAACCTATGCTTGTCGTAAGAGGCGACTAACGGGATCGGTTGGTCAGGCTCGCTGACTTGGTTGATGCATGTCATCGATCCCAATTGCGTGGATCGATTCTCATGATATCGATCACTGGATTGTCTGGTCCAAACTCTATTATTTACAGACCGCCGTCATATAGCTGAATATTGCTGTGTGCGGCGTTAAACAACACACGAACCAATCAACTAACCAACCAACCAACCGACGCCGTTAAACAATAGCTGAAGTACGAAGATTATTCACGTTTTACAAGAAGGAAAACACTCAAGGAGCAAGGAGCACTGATGGGCGGTGTCGGGCAACAAACACTATGTCATATTTTTTTATGCAAATTGTGTGAGTGGTGGGTGCTACCGGTAGAGCAGGACATGCTTACCCTTTTCGCGAACACCTGGTGTCGTCACCGATTTTCTGTGACCCTTTCATATACTTTTCCCCGCTATTTTGCCTTTTACGCGCAAAAGAATCTGTTTCGTCGGATGATCGAGACTGGTTATTCTCTGGCGTTAACGCTTTGTATTTATGTACAATGTAACATTATTAATATTTTAGTTATTCTTAGTTATTATATAGTTTAATATGCAGAAATTTATATTTTCCACAATTTATATAGACACATCCTGATGCTACGCAACTGGATCAATCAAATAGTCGGCTACACTTATGCTTCCCGGTATTTGTTCTGAAGAAAAAACATTCAAACATGTGAATAATAAACTTCGGATATGGAGAATGGATATCGATGGTCCCGTGTAGTTCGTTATATCCGCCATTGACTTGATTGTTAGTAAAAGATGGAACGCTGATATGGACATAGAAGTTGTATACCCCTTCACAATATACGTGTGGATTCCGTGGTCGTCGCTAGCCCTTGTATGACCTGAGATCCCCGCTAGCCCTTTCTTGACGTGAGATCAGATCCCCGCTGGCCCTTGCTTGACGTAAGACCCCCGCTGGCCCTTTCTTGACATTAGATCCCCGCTATCCCTTGCTTGTTGTGAGATCAGATCCCCGCTAACCCTTGCTTGACGTAAGATCCCCGCTGGCCCTTTCTTGACGTGAGATCAGATCCCCGCTGGCCCTTTCTTGACATTAGATCCCCGCTATCCCTTGCTTGATGTGAGATCAGATCCCCGCTAACCCTTGCTTGGTGTGAGATCCCCGCTGGCCCTTTCTTGACGTGAGATCAGATGCCAACTATCCCTTGCTTGACGTTAGATCCCTGCTTGCCCGTGCTTGACCTGAGATTCCCGCTGACCTTGCTTGATGTGACATTCCCGCCAACCTTGTATGATGTGAGATCAGATCCCCGCTAACCCTTGCTTGACGTGAGATCATCGTTATCCCTTACTTGACATTAGATCCACGCTATCCCTTGCTTGACGTGAGATCCCTGCTAGCCCCTGATTGACATTAGATCCCCGCTATCTCTCGCTTGACCTGAGATCCCCGCTAGCCTTTGCTTGGCGCGAGATCCCCGCTAGCCCTTGCTTGACGTGAGATCCCTGCTTGCCCCTGATTGACATGAGATCCCCGCTAGCTGTTGCCTGACGTGAGATCCCCGCTAGCTGTTGCTTGACGTAAGATCCCCGCTAGCTGTTGCTTGACATAAGATCCCCGCTAGCTGTTGCCTGACGTGAGATCCACGCTCGCCCTTCCTTGACGTGAGATCCCTGCTAGCCCTTGACTTGACGTAAGATCCTCGCTAACCCTTGCTGAATGTGAGATCCGACTACGGAGGATTGGGTGAACAGACGGGTTCGTCATCCCCGATGGTATCGATCGTTGATCATGCGGTTAGTTGGTTTGTCTGGTCCAGACTCGATTTTGAACCGGAGTTTTGCTGACTGTGCAGGTTCCAATACACCCGATTCAACTCCAGTAATTTCCATACCTTGCGCAATCATCGCTTAATTTTAACCACAGTTATCTCACCAAGGTGTACAAAAAAAGTTTTAAAAAAAAAATTTCTTTCCTGTCATCGGCGTACAATATTCTCCGCTGAATAATTAACTCAGCTGCATAATATTTCAAAGGACACTAAATCCTGCTCCTCTCTAGCTTCCTACACGAACCTCACTCGCCATCTTTATAAGATTCCAATAATGGATTGTGCTATAGAATAAACAGAGCTGACTGCGTCTTCTGAACATCAACAGCATAAAAACGCCCTTAAGATATTTCATAGTCTGATTTCATCCTGAGGTAATATAACCTGGAACGGCCAAAGAGCCTCTATTTGGCTTTCAGGACATATTTAATGCCCCATTAAAAAATCAAATGTCATTAGACGCAAATGAATTCATTTTAGATATGTGCAATCTCTGAGATCATAATAACGCATGTTGGAGTCCAATGATCTGACGTGAAAGGCGAGGTGTCGCCTTACAATAAGACCACCTGTGTTGCGTTCTGTTTACCTGTACAGCTGTTCCCAGGAGGTGTTCTTATCCAACAATGTGTGGTCGTTCGTTCGCCACACCATATTGCCAAGTCGGCTCTTATTTACCGAAATATCACATTACAAAGAGTGTAATATCGTAAAGGGATTAATATCTGTTGCTTGAAACTGTGTTAACAAATCGGTCTGGCTCAAGAAGACCGACAGAAATAACTTACCTTTGGTTTGTACAGCAGAGGGTTCTGCAACGCTGTAGTTAGTTTGTTTTTTAACGCCGCATTCAGCAATCTTCCAGCTTTATGACAGCGGTCTGTAGATAATCCAGTCTGGACCAGACAATCCAGTGATTGAAATCATGGGCATCGATCCACCCAAATGGCATACAATGACATACATCAACCAAGTCAGCGAGCCTGACCACCGGATCCCGCTAGTCGCCTCTTACGACAGCATAGTCGCCTTTTACGACAAGCATGTGTTGCGGAAGACCTATTCTACCCCGGATCTTCACGGGTCTGCAACGCTGTAGGATTAATGACCATATGATGTTTAATTAAACGTCAGTGCTTTTGTGTTGTAAGAGTTTGTTTGTTTGTTTGTTTGTTTGTTTCACGCCGCTCTCACCAATATTCTGTAAATAATCGAGTCTGAACCAGACTACCAACTGATGTACAATTGATATGAATTCATTTTGTTATTATCTATCCAGTTAAATTATTAAAAGATATTCGAGAACAGTATCACTCAAAGGTTATTGCGCAATATTATCTTCATTCCTTTGATTATCATGTCTTAAAAATGTAAATTTATTTATTTAAAAAGCCCTCGATGTGAGGCAACAACTCCTACTTAAACAGGATACATGAATGTATAGTATCATGAAATAAAAGCGCTTTAGTCAGTGAAAATGTATGATAATGAATGACACCCCGAAACAACCACGCAGCTAAATGCTGTTTCTAATGTTATTCTTGCATATAGCCAGTGGCATCATGTACAGAAAAAAAATGGAATTGAATTGAACCGTCATGCATATTCTTCAATCAGTGGGTTTTTTTATAAAACTTGCTACTTTGACCTGTACCACATGTTCCCGTGTTTGTTTCAGGTGAACAATCGACTCGTCTTTTCACGAACACCTAGTATCACGGCTATGTCATTGTGGTCCATTGACACATGAATGATGTAATGAGAATCGCAGAATGGACTCAGCAGAGATTTTTTGTTATTATGGAGGTCAGGTGGGGTTTAGAAGACATGATCCTTCCGTGTAAAGATACACCGTTATGATACACAGTTATGATACACCGTTTTGATACGCCGTTATGATACACCGTTACAGCGTTATGTTGTAGCCTAAAATTACCCCCGACTTCGAGCAAAACTATCAAATTCATTTCAAATAAAAAATTAATATCGCTGCTTTTAACTGGTGAATCTGCATGGTTGAGCATAGCAATATCAAGACGGGATATAAAGCGTACCTTATCTAGTCTTGATAATGCACAAAAACAACAGGATGGCATTCAATTCCTGTCTACACATTTTACGTTTACCGTTTGATTCGTTTTTCACCTGTATTGATTTAAGATATGCTCACTCCTCACTGAAATTCTTGGTGTCATGCGGCCCGGGGTGTAGGTCACCAAGCACTGTCCAACAGGCGAACACCTGGTGTCATGAAGGTCAGTGGTTGTGGGCAACGCGTACTTTCATGTGTGGCCACCTGGTGTCACGCTGGTCCATTGGACATGGGTAAGTATATCCCCATACGAGAACACCTGGTGCCGTGATGGTCAGTTGGACATGGGTAAGTATATCCCCATACCAGAACACCTGGTGCCGTGATGGTCCATTGGACATGGGTAAGTACTTCCCTATACGAGAACACCTGGTGCCATGATGGTCCATTGGACATGGGTAAGTCTTTCCCCATACCAGAACACCTGGTGTTATGATGGTCCATTGGACATGGGTAAGTATTTCCCCATACCAGAACACCTGGTGCCATGATGGTCCACTGGACATGGGTAAGTATTTCCCCGTACGAGAACACCTGGTGCCATGATGGTCCACTGGACATGGGTAAGTACTTCCCCATACCAGAACACCTGGTGCCGTGATGGTCAGTTGGACATGGGTTAGTATTTCCCCATACCAGAACACCTGGTGCCGTGATGGTCCATTGGACATGGGTAAGTACTTCCCCATACGAGAACTCCTGGTGCCGTGATGGTCCATTGGACATGGGTAAGTACTTCCCCATACCAGAACACCTGGTGCCTTGATGGTCCATTGGACATGGGTAAGTACTTCCCCATACGAGAATACCTGGTGCCGTGATGGTCAGTTGGACGTGGGTAAGTATTTCCCCATACCAGAACACCTGGTGCCGTGATGGTCCATTGGACATGGGTAAGTACTTCCCCATACGAGAACACCTGGTGCCGTGATGGTCCATTGGACATTGGTCAGTACTTCCCCATACGAGAACACCTGTTGATGGTCCCTGTGTGGATAAGCAACTACTGCGCTATACACGAACACCAGGTGTCATAGTGTTCCACAGATACCCAGGGCTTTGGATAAATGAACTTCATACTTATGATATGCAAGTTGATGTGTGATATTTAGTCTTGATTTGTTGTTGAATTTGCGATTCCAAACTAAAGCAAGGAGTGTCATCAAATTCATTTCGCTGTGTTAAACTGGCTGCATATCATTAATTGTTGGACAGCGTTTCTCTAGAAAGTACACTTATTATAGTGGCGCACCCAATTACAAACAACTCCAAGACTTACATCATTTCCTAGCTGCAAGACAGATGCGTACAACTACATGTACTCTAGGGTTTAAACCTTTAAATTTCTTAAGTCATAAACCAATCCTTTTCACCACAAGATGACATCAAATACAAGATCTACAAGAACCCAGGTAAAATCACTTACATACATGCCCCTGAAATTCATGTGATCTTCTGCTAGTTGTATCACCCGAGTAGGTTTAAGCAAATCGCAGCGAGTCTCATCTTTGAATCCAGCAATGCTACGGCGTTCACTGCCGAAACCTAACACCCTGCCGACCACAGACAGTGACAGTTAGGCCTGTGATAAAGCGAATCCAGCAAGGGATATTATTACTCCTTAATTTCCAGCCGCAATGGATCACCTTTAGTTTTTATGTAACTAGCTCATCTTTCATACCAGGATCGGAACAGGGAAATATGCATGATACTGCAATACAATGCCTTTGGTAACTTCGAAACGACAATCTTGGACTCATTTTTTGTGTGAAAATTATAAAACGTTTTCTCGACCGTGCGCTACAATCTCAGCTTGTCTTCAAAGCAGTTGTTTTTTAAAGGTCTCGTCCGGATATCCTTTCCTCCTTGAACTTGATCGTGTCCGGATTTTTTGGCTCGGCGTTAATGGCGGACACGAAGAAACGGCTTGGAATTTAGTAGTGATATGATCCCAAAGCAATAAGTTGAAAATTTAATGAGCGCTAAGTTACTTCCAGCGTCAGGATCAAGACAAAATCCAAGTAAAACCCCGCAAGAGATAATTTATTAGATTAAATATTGTTGTTTTTGCAATGAGACATATGATAGTAAACTTTGAGGTAGAGAACTGAAAACGCCAACCAGCAAAACCGCTATAAAATGACATCCCTCTAGCGGATTAGGAGTACGTTATATTATACGTTACCTCTGAAAATTGAATATGTACTAATTTGATGTTCCATTCGGAAGAAACTTTAATTCGTCAAAAAAATACAAAAATTACTTTTATCACGGAATCTCAATATTTACTTGCAATATATGCTGATGGAAACGAATAAGGGAAGAATGAAGGCTATAGTGAAATACGCTTTACTGTCAGTACATAGGCAATAGCGCGCAATACAAAACAGGTCAAAATCAAATGTTGAGATGCGTTTGTGTGCACTGTTTCCAGCGCGTATTTGGTGAACAGGGCTGGAAAACCATGATAGCATATCATTTTACAGTGTCATAAACTGAGTGTTCCCTTATCCATTTCCATCGGTACATTAGCCGCAGCCTTGCCAGACTCAAGTCCCCTCCAAGACACGTCTTAACGACATTAGGTCGCCGTTTTATTGCAGTTTCAGGATGACTATCAAAATGTGACATTTCTGCGAACATTACCGATTGCAAAGCGTATACGAGTTATGTAGGTGGTGGGATGTCATTGTAACTGAAGTATTATTGGTTGAAGGAGTCGCACGTTCACATTACGTATCACGATTCTTTGAAATGGTTTTAATCTCATACTTCACAATGTCATAGAACAGAACACCTTCGTGTTTGATGCGAACTGATAACTGCCAATGACAGTAATATGCGAACGGTTACAGCAAAACAGTGTTGTCACAACCTTGAGAATTTGACGCCATGTTGCTAGACTATCCCCTGTCCGTTAGTATGATTCGTCAATGAGTTGACTGTCAACTTAAAGCAATGACACAAGATGCCCATGGATAACTCTAATATCTGATAACTCTGTGATGACCATCTAAATAGGAATAGGATTGTGTTCATTTTCCCATGTGTTATTGTCAATCGAACAAACAAGTCAGTTCGAGCCGTGATGATTACATTGGTTGTATAATATATAGGAGTTTGAATGAGTTAGTGAGTGAGATTCGGTTTCACGCCGCTTTTAGCAATATTGTAGCAATAACACGGCGGGGGACACCAGAAATGAGCTTCACACATTGTAATATGTTGGGATTCAACCAGAGACTTCGACGTGATGAGCGAACGCTTAACCTTTGGTGTCAATATTCTGTACGAAGACAATAGAACACAGGATAAGAACCTTAGACTTTGGGAATGATGAACAAACTGGAGACAGGACATTTCAGAGCAATGCTAAGGCCGTCTGTAGATATCGAGTAACTTTAAATGTGGATATAATTCGACCGGGGAATACCCATCATGTATATATCGACAGTCCAACTCAAAGCCCTGACAAAATATCCAGTGCCCCGCATTTCAGATTCTGTTTGACTTAAAGAAGTACTTGAGACGACGCTAAAAATTCAATTGAGCTGACTCTTATTTCAGTGTTAGTTATCTCACGAATTAGGAAAATTTATTGTACTTCCAGTAATTCAAAGTAGCCGTCCAAATGGACTGTATTTCTTGTGTTATTATGCATTCCGCACGTAATGAAGACCGTTGAGCAATATACTGTATGGAAATAAGCCTGGTCTCGCGGTTTTCTCGCCTGGCCTGCCAGCTACCTCATTACGGCTTCATTAGCGAGGAACGGCGGGCAACTAGTCGGGGCAGACCGTGATAGAAGCACGTTTACATCGTTCAGGGCACGTGCACAGAAACCAGTCAAACACCACAGTTATTCGGTGTTGGTAATGTCTCATATGCAATTCTTTCACATGGCAGGACAAGGCTTCCTGGCACGATGGCCATTTTTCAGACTTCAAATGAAAGGCAAATATTAGCGCTGTTCCTCTTTAGTGAATCATTGAAGCACCGTTTAGCTCCTTGGTCGTGCCTTTCAGTCCGGATCATCTTCTACCCGGTGTTCAATGGTGACGACAAAGTGAGAAGACCTAGAATTTGGTGACTTGAAAGACAGAGGAGAAGACTGGGAAAGTCTCAATAGAAGCATTTGCTGCGGGTTCACAGGGAACGGAGCATATGAGACGATGATAAAATGGCCGAAGCCGCACAGTTTGCCAGGATTGTATGGGTTGAACAAATGTGAAGAAAGGGAGGTCACTCATCAAGGTCATCGTGTTGACCTTGACAAATCAGTGGGTTCATGGAACAAGTCTTGCTTTTCACTCATTTGGCCAGGGCAGGGTATGCATTCTGGTTTATTTACCTTGTTCATTATTTGAGTTGTAGCATTAAATATTGATTGAAATATTAACCAGCTAAAAGGTGCCGACGACGCAATGTTACTCACATATTGGACACACAATCTAAATAAAAAAATCATAGTCATAAAAATCCGATGTTTTTAACAACCACCGATTTCGTTCCCAAAAATCTTCTTGTTTTGCAAATGTCCCTACTATGTGTTAGAAAATGTAATAAGCACTAATTGCATGCCAAGGTGTTGATTAACAAATCACAAATAATTACTGTTTGCAGTTGCTGTTAGACATTTCCAGAAGCCACACGTACGTTTTCTCCCGAAGTTCATGCTAGCGTTGAACAGTAGGATTACGGTATTTATGGACCATTTAGCATTCTGGAGCTTTATGCTTTTGGTCACTTATTCAAAATACAATTATTGTCTGTGTAAAGAGTCGAACAATGCCCAGCGTACAATATTTCTATTCACGTATTCTGTGAATCGTCTATTATTACCACCACCACCACCCCACAACACCCCCCTCCCCCACCACCACCACCACCACACCTTCACCAGCCAACCCCCCACCACCCCCCAGCCACCCACCCACATACGCGCACTTCAGAAGATCAAATAACCGAGGTCTTGCATCACATACAATCTGCTATTATCACTGTCCTGCCTAATGCCGACGTTCCTGCATAATACCAACGCACTGTCAACGCACAATCACGCACTTCTCTCTATACAAAACATCAACACGGTATAATAGGGTATATCTCTTTCTTGTATCAATATATTTTTCAGCCAGCCAAAAACCAAGAATTATTATTTTAACTCTTGAATCCGCAGTTTAATCACCTGAATGAAACAACGCTTCCCAGAAAATATATACAGAGCAAAATGCCGAATCACGAACTCTATTTCACATCGATAAACAATTCCTTGGTTGCAAAACTAAGAACGGAATTATTTTTTTTCAAAACAATCATATTTTGTTTTAACAAACTTTCATCATGTCAGTGAGGCACTGCTTTTCACTATTGATATTACAAAGACACATATTCTTTCTATTGATTTAACTTAGGCACTGATTCTTCTTATATACATTACTAAGCATCTGGCATGGTTCTATGTCGATATTACTAAAGCACTGGTTCTCTCAGCTCGCATTACAACGGAAATGGTTCTCTTCATGGGACTAACTTTGGCTCTGCTTCTTTCTATAGATCTTACAAAGGCAGTAACTCTTTATATACATTATTACCAAGGCACTGGTTATCACAACTGACATTATTAAATTAGTGGTTATCTCTGTTGATATGACTAAAGTACTGGTAATTTCCATCGATATTAGTAAGGCACCAACACTGATTCTCGCGCTTGATAATTCCGAGGCACCAGTTGCTTCTAGTGATATTACAACAGCACTGGTTCTCTCCACTGACATTACAACAGCACTGGTTCTCGCTACTGATATTACTAAGGCACTGGTTCTCGCTACTGATATTACAACAGCACTGGTTCTCTCCACTGATATTACAACAGCACTGGTTCTCGCTACTGATATTACTAAGGCACTGGTTCTCTCCACTGACATTACTAAGCCACTTGTTCTCTCTATTGACATTACTAAGGCACTGGTTCTCGCTACTGATATTACTAAGGCGCGTGTTCTCTCTACTGATATTACTAAGGCGCGTGTTCTCTCTACTGATATTACTAAGCCACGAGTTCTCTCTACTGATATTACTAAGCCACTTGTTCTCTCTATTGACATTACTAAGGTACTTGTTCTCTCTTCTGTTATAACTAAGGCACTGGTTCTTTCTATTGACATTACTAAGCCAGTTGCTCTCTCTATTGACATTACTAAGCCACTTGTTCTTTCTACTGATATTACTAAGCCACTGGTTCTCTCTACTGATATTACTAAGCCACTTGTTCTCTCTATTGACATTACTAAGGCACTGGTTCTCGCTACTGATATTACTAAGGCGCGTGTTCTCTCTACTGATATTACTAAGCCACGAGTTCTCTCTACTGATATTACTAAGCCACTTGTTCTCTCTATTGACATTACTAAGGTACTTGTTCTCTCTTCTGTTATAACTAAGGCACTGGTTCTTTCTATTGACATTACTAAGCCAGTTGCTCTCTCTATTGACATTACTAAGCCACTTGTTCTTTCTACTGATATTACTAAGCCACTGGTTCTCTCTACTGATATTACTAAGCCACTTGTTCTCTCTACTGATATTACTAAGGCATTGGTTCTATCGACTGATATTACTAAGCCACTTGTTCTCTCTACTGATATAACTAAGGCAATGGTTCTCTCTATTGATATTACTAAGGCACTGGTTCTCTCTACTGATATTACTAAGGCACTGGTTCTCTCTACTGATATTACTAAGGCAATGGTTCTCTCTACTGATATTACTAAGGCACTGGTTCTCTCTACTGATATTACTAAGGCGCGTGTTCTCTCTACTGAAATTACTAAGGCGCGTGTTCTCTCTAGTGATATTACTAAGCCACGAGTTCTCTCTACTGGTATCACTAAGCCACTTGTTCTCTCTATTGACATTACTGAGGCACTTGTTCTCTCTACTGTTATAACTAAGGCACTGGTTCTCTCTATGACATTACTAAGCCACTTGTTCTCTCTATTGACATTACTAAGGCACTGGTTCTCTCTACTGATATTACTAAGGCACTGGTTCTCTCTACTGATATTACTGAGGCACTGGTTCTCTCTACTGATATTACTAAGGCGCGTGTTCTCTCTACTGATATTACTAAGGCGCGTGTTCTCTCTACTGATATTACTAAGGCACTGGTTATCTCCACTGATATTACCAAGGCGCGTGTTCTCTCTACTGATATTACTAAGGCACTGGTTCTCTCTACTGATATTACTAAGCCACTTGTTCTCTCTACTGATATTACTAAAGCATTGGTTCTCTCTGTTTATACTATAATGGCGCTTTGTTCATCAGACAATCTCTCGCTACATACATTACTAAGGCAACACTTCTCGCTATTGATACGTGTTTATTGATAGGCCAGACTTCTCGATACTGGAATTACAAAGAAATCATTTCTATATATTGAACTATAACATGCACTATGTCCTCGAAGGAAGGTCGGGTTAGAATAGATCCCTATCATCATCCTAACCTTGTCATATAAGGGGAATTATAGTAAGGATGACTTGATGGATTCCATCTCATCCTACCCCAGTGGCATGGAGCTTTGATCAATCACTGGTATATCTGGTCCAGACTTATTACCGGCCGTCGTCATATTGTTGGAATATTGAGGCGTTTACCAAGAAAGTAGAGTATCTCCTGCACGATAGTTAATCAGTCCGACTCTAACGAGACTTCGGAAAGAAGACTCGAGAGTACAAAGGGGACAACGATGAAAAACATTTTGCTGAGTCAGCAGAAACGAACCATCAAAGGGCACACGAATTTCTAACTCTCAGTTATCATATTTGTCAAGTTTAGATGTTGATCTTGTATCGTAGGAATATTTCCCAAAAAAAATATCATCAAATATATTTCAAAACTTTCAACGCAAGCCGTCGTCTTTGTCCTGCGATTATTAAAGAAATACCAACATGGTGAATCCTGCCAGGGGCACAGCTTCTGACAGGGGAGAACCGGACGTCTAGATGACGTTGATAAACTGAGAGACTTTATAGCTCAACTGATTGGCTTCTGTTTTTGTA
The DNA here is from genome assembly GCF_023055435.1 of Haliotis rufescens. NCBI lineage: Eukaryota > Metazoa > Mollusca > Gastropoda > Lepetellida > Haliotidae > Haliotis > Haliotis rufescens. Next base: position 11,118,122 of record NW_025963890.1, read on the forward strand.
ACGACGTTTATACAACTATAAGTCCAGTGGAGAAGTCTCGCGGTTAAGCGTTCACTAAAGACCCGGTTCGATACCAACATTAATGCATTGTCCCTTGCTATTGCTATTATATTGCTAAAACGTCATCAATATCTTACTTACATAATGTAACAAAATGTGTTTACATTCAGTCTGCATTTAAAGACCAGTATATGGCATTGGATGCGACAGTTTGCCATCGCAAACTATATTACCACTGCTATAAATAATGCGAATGCCTACATACTTTCGGCACCAAAAAATTTCATCGGGTTGTCAAGATACTTTTTTGTATCCGGTCTGCTTGGCGCACTTTAGATGAAGTCACGTGACAAAAAGCTACTTTGTCAAAGCCAATTGTCCCCAGGAGAATTCAAGTCATGTGCCAGTCAATTAGCACCATCTTAAATTTTGCGTGTCCCTTTTCACACTGCGAATTATGAGTAGAAGAACTGCCTGTTTGTGATCCGACTCGAACCCCCCGGTTCAAGCTGAATGTTTCAACCAATCAGAAACCGTCTAGCTCGCTGCCCGATATTACGACATTCACTGCGGGATGACATGTCAGTTCGGCTTCCATTTTTTACCCCTCTTCCAAATTGAATTTTCGCTACTGGAAATGTCGTGTCTTGGGACAGCCCAACACACGGGTAAACCTTCTTCGCAACAGTTAATTTTGTTGGCGAACAAAAACGATCTCGCAGCGACAGACATTTCTTGAAAGGCTTATCTTACCCAGAAAGCATCTTGGTTATCTTTTCCCTGATTGTGATGTATTGTATCTTAAGTAAAATGATGTAGTTGTTGCGTTTTCATCCATATAACCATTAGGGTACCGGGAAGTTCGCGTGTCACGGTAACTGGCAGGGCAGTCTAGCACAAGGAGATGCCAGCTACAAAACATGGCCCGACTCGATAGTCTAGTGTAAAAGGTGTCTCATGAGTCCTGTCCGATCGCCGTGTTACGTGTGACTAGTCATGCACAAGACTCTCGGCCAAATGCCCTGATACTGATTCGACTTATGTTATCCTCCAAAAACCAGGCTTCGCATTCACGTGCAAATTTCTTACTTTCTTTTACCTTTTCTTTTACTGTTCTTAAGATCAATTATAATTAGTGCTCATTAATTGGGTTATTAAAATGAATTCCGATGGGATTAAAGACACTGCGTCAAAACATAAAAATAATGCTGACACAAGAATTCAAACAATTCTATTTTTTCTTTTTCAGGACATTTTCCAGCGCACCAGATTTTCAGAAATACCTCAGAAACAAACGTACCTTCGATCATATACAATGAACAACTTAGGGAACTTGACTAATACATGTACGGCATTAGCTCGACGCTATGTGTTAACCTAAGCGGTTTAGTACACGTTTGGACTTACGCAGATCAAAACAAGGTATCAGGCACGTCTTATAGAATTAGTTAAGCATTAACGTAATGATTATTGGGTCTGTGTGGGTCAGTGATCAGATTTGATGGCATTGCTTAAGGTAATGTAGCTTACCTTCATATGTTTACGGTCATAGAATAAAAAATTACGGGGATTTTTATCCAGAGGAAAGGATTCGAAGAACAAAGAATTATCGGTTTTCGAAGCCATTTTATAGTTGATTAACAGTATTAGGTTTAATCGAACTGCGTAATTTATTTAATTCACCTTACGTTTACGGAAGCTTGTCAACTGAGATAACAAGTGTTTTAATGGTGTATAGATTGACGTATATGGGGAAGTGTTTATATTAAATGCAGACAATATATATTATACTTAATCACCTTTCCGTTTATATTCCAAAGCAGCTTTCGATATAAATGTACATATTCTTTACACTGGTATTAATATCAGATTCACAATTAATATAATAGCATAATTATGATTAATATTTTGTATTTAATCAAGTTCAGCAAAAAGTCAAAGAATGTTTGTCGTTCAGTTGTCCTGTTAAAAGGCTGGGGGAGGGGTGTAACCAAATGTTAAAGCCTTCGCTCGTCCGGCTGAGTTACCCCGTGGGTATTATGTGTGAAACCCATTGTCTATGTACTCCCCACCCTCACAGCCCCCCACTCACACACTCCCTTGCCAAACAATGTCCGTTTGGAGCCGTAAATATATTTACTTTCTAATGACAGTATTGTTAAGCATCACTGTTAAGCTCATGATAATCACATGCTAAGCACACTAGTCCTGGGAAACAACGTCATTTGGGTTTCTTTCGGAAATTAAGTTCGTTACGTGTGATTTTTTTTTTCCAGTGACTCCATATAACGTTGTAATTTGTACTTAGTTCTTTAACAAATACATGGGCTACAATAAAGAGAAGTCCCGTTAGCTCCGACAGTAGTGTTCCCTGTGATACTAATCATTTGTAAATAGTAATGTTCCGAATAATTTGTTTGTTTGTTGTTTTACACCGCAATCAGCAATATTCAAGCTATATGACGCGGTCTGTAAATAATCGACTCTGGTCCAGAAAATCCAGTGATATACAATTCATATTACGAGTAGAACCACCAGATCATTTCGTGTTACAATAGTTAATGTCTTGGCAGATTTACTATAGTGATATATTATGATAGAATCGGGTCGTACTTAATCTATTTTGAGTACTAGTATAATAGGACATGTTATTATACAACCGAGCAGGTTTAATAGTCAGAAGATAAACTCCAGCAATTAAATATCATTTATAAATTGGGATATATCATTTCAAGTAAGTGAGTGAGTTCGTTTTAGGCCGCTTGAAACAGAGTCACTTGTACCACAACGTATCAGCTTTCCTGATGTTTAGGCGAGACTTTCCTGCCATGGTAGAGTGGTGACATAAGAAACATAGTCAGGTCGAAACTGGCTATCAGCTGGGATAAAATGGATAATAATGGCATCAGACTCGTTAACTGAGGTTCTGATTAATATATACTGTTATCAAACACTGTATACTGATCATAGCTCAACTGAGACGATAGCCGCACAGCACAATCACATGCGCAACCCGTATACTAACAACGTACAACTAATTAAAGTAGAAAAACTTATCGACCGTTCCTAAACATTTAATGTCTCACCGGTACTTATACCCCTGACAAAAAATCTTTTAACCCCTTTCGGCTTTTCTACGTCTGGAAAAAATGCCCATAAACATATGGGAGAAATCTCGCTTGAATTTCAAGCAAGAGGCTTAACAAATATTGGAAATGATATAAAAATCGATAATGAGCAGCGAATCTGTTGCAAACTGAAAGACAATACGGCCCATGTCAATCCTGTGGCGCGGGAGAGAATCTAATCTAATCTACGCCAGAATGTTCAGCGAGCGAGGCTATGTTTTGTCCAATACTGAGGGAGAATGGTTATACTGTTATTATCGTTGTCGGCTCACGCACACATTTGCTCTAACATTTGTCATCAGGAAAGTAGTATCTGCATGTGAAAATGGCGGAAATCATAGGTTTTCAAAACGAGAATTAATCTGTTAAACATGTTATCTGCTCCATGAGGCCATGATTGCCAAATATGTGAACTGTATCATGCATTATGGATAGAGAATCGTATGTCAGCCAGCAAGGTTCTGTCAGTATTATTCACCATTTGGAGAGTGTCTCACGATAGAAAATTATCTTAACAGGCAAATCTCTCACGTTTGAAACATGGTACATAGATTTATAGATATAAATTAAACTTGTTTCTTAACACGTAACCTATACATTACCAACAATATTTATAAATAAAAATTCACTATTTTTTAAATGGTAAATAGAATATGTTCCGAGATTGATACTTATTGATTGGCCCACAACAAATATGGCTTATAATCATTAATACAATGTTTTGTTAACATGAATAATGAAATTCTTAATTTGATCAATTATTTTAGTTCAGTAGCATGAACAGAATAGAAATCTGATTGTGTAAAGAATGCTATAATTGTCATCATTATGAATCAGTTGTTCACATCGTGGTGGTTTAGAAATTCTGTAGAGACTGATTTTAATGTTAAGGATCATTCGAAACCTTACGATTGTGTGTTCACAAATAAATTTAAACGAAACGCACGCATTCTCTTAACGGAAACGTGTTTCTCCTCATTTTGTCCGTCAAAGCATTAACAAAGTGTCGTTAAATCTTAATTTAACTTCCAAACCTAATGTTTCAAAGTGTGCTCAACTTTCTAGAACCAACAGAGCAGAATCTACCAATGTCGGCAAGTTTTCTCGGGCGGAGAGACACACAGTCCCAATCCTACTTGAGATCGGCAACCCTTACCCCTGATTTACCAACAGTCGCATCTGGTCTGCCTTCTTTACAAAAGCCCGTCCAGAGCCAAAAAGACCTACGCACGGTCCACGCACGCCCTTAGGGGGTTCTGTAGAGAGGGGTGAGGACATTTGCGAGTGCGCTCGGCAGCTGAGGGGACAGTCCAGTCGACATGTCATATCTCGCAGGCTTCCCCCGGTGCCGAGTCCCTGGCTTCAGATGCTGCTCCCCGACAGCGTTCCATCGAGACAACCCTGAAGAAGGGATCATTATCCGTGAAGGAGGAGGAAGCATCTGTGCACTTGGGGATCTTAAGAAATCCCACGAAAATTCTCGATCATGCGAAAAACCTTCTTTATTTTCAGTTTCCTAACGGCGTTTGTAAGGCTTATTGATTGGAAAAATCCGTGATAAATTTTGAACATGTACCGCAAGCTTCGTATCTCGAGGCCTGAGACTGTGATATGCGTTATCGTGACTTGGAGTTGCGGGACTTACTGGGGGAGAGATGTCCCTTATGCTGTTGAAGTAATGTGGTCCATGACGAGGCAACAGCGAACAGGCTCGGGTCAATAGAACGAAATTAGTCACTTATAATGTAATACTGATTTGAAAATTGGAATTGAAATTCTAAAGCTTCGTTTGAGCTCAACGATGTCGGGAACACATTGCTGGTTACAAGCGAGCGAAAATGAAAACTCCGTTAAGATCATACATAATTAAAATTCAATGTACATGCTAAATCTCTGTTGCTTAGAATCTGGTTTAGGTACATAATACATCAGAAATACTTTCTGTTCAAATGTATATTTTCTTAAGCTTGATGCTCCGAATTTATTTTGTGCTAAGTTGTAAACAAACTAAAAGCTATAAACCATTTGTTTCTATTTTCTTTTAAATTACAAAAAGTAAGTTTGCACAAGAGAATTTATTGATCGCTTATTTATTTCAAATCGCTCTCTAATTCGATGTTACAATATTTATGTTGGTATACTTTGCCAGGAGATAAAAAGGTTTTCAAAAAGCACAAGACTCCTTAGACAAACACTGCCCACTCCCGGTCACAGTCACAGTGTACAGAAAATTTGTGATCATCAGTATCCGGGTGTAACTGTGTATACATAAAGTTAATCCGAACATCGATGTTGCAGAATTACCAGTAGCTACAGATAGGGTACGGGTGGTACTATTGGTAAATTGCAAAATATGTTGATACAAATTGAAATCCTGGGTCACTGAGTAGCGTCTATTCACGATCAGAAGAACAATGCAGGAGAAAAGTCAGGGAAAATTACAGCTGAGAATATATAGATATGATGTGGTCAAGGGTAAGTTGAGTAGATGATAAAACACCATTCGATGTTTTATGGGACATTTAACACCCAGGGGTAGACACAATATGTAAAGACAACAGCTCTATTCGGACCAATGGTTAATATGTTCCAGATGTGGAATATGTTCTTGAGAATTCAAGTGCTCCTTCCACTAGTATCGCAACCAAAGGACGGGCTTCACACTGAAACCTTGCTATAGGGATATGATCATTTTGTGTAGAGGTATTTTTAATTAATATTTTGCACCAATGATATATCTTGCGAGGAACTGACGTAAACTTTGAGATAACCCATTTAAAGTTACAGGTTTCAACATAGCATGCAATATTATGTTTAGGCAGTAGGCTTACTTCGAGATGAAAGGACCAACAAAACAGGAAAGATGTTGCCGAGACCATAGACTCTTTAAAACTTCTTGGGACCATGAGTCTACTCCGAGATACAGAAGTCCACAATGACGTCCAGTTTGTGTGGCTACTTCGAGAGATTGGTAATAAAGAAGCAAGATGTTGCTGACATCGTTGAGCTAATTCAAGAAACAAGGACAAGTTACATTTCAACGACTGAAATACTTCGAGATCCAAGAACTAATATGAACATACACTATGCTTTCGGACTTCAATGTACCCGGATCCAACACAGCGATCTTCAGCTGTATTGCAGAGCAGGTATCAACCCCCAGGTCAGCTGTTATACCCGGATTAGACACAGCAACCTTCAATTGTATTGAAGGAGAGGTTTCAACATCTAGATCAGCTGTTATACCCGGATTAGACACAGAAACCTTCAGTTGTCTTGTAGGAGAGGTGTCAACATCTAGATCAGCTGTTTTACCCGGATTAGACACAGCAACCTTCAGTTGTATTGTAGGAGAGGTGTCAACATCAAGATCAGCTGTTATACCCGGATGAGACACAGCAACCTTCAGTTGTCTTGTAGGAGAGGTGTCAACGTCAAGGTCACCTGTTAGACCCGGATTAGCCACAGCCGCCCTAAGGTGTAATGCAGGGAAGGTTTCAACATCTAGGTCAGCTATTATACCCGGATTAGACACAGATACCTTCAGTTGTATTGCAGGAGATGTATCAAATCTTGGGTCAGCTGCTATACCCGGATTAGGTACAGCGACTTTCAGCTGAACTTTTTGTCGGGAGGTGTCAACGCTGAGTATTAGATATTTATCCTGGCGGTCTGCAGGTTTCACGCAGGAATACCTAAAGCCGGCTGCAATGTAAGCATCCACACGTTTTTCCCGCCTAGATGTCAAAGCCAGCCAGAGTTCAGACCGGTTTCCCATCTTACTAGGTCTCCAAGTACTATCTACTCATGGCAGCCATTGTGACCGACCAATACCCGTTTTATTCGCCCCTTTGTTCCATACTTTACACTGGTATATGTCAACAGGTTGGGATGACATCATTCAAGTATTCGAACTCCTTTTCAATTAAAATCCACTAATTGCAATCAAACTACGGTTTCAGGATTTGACTTTTTCTCCTCGCTTTGCCTTTGGCCTTGTCTCAATCTCAGATTTAGTTGGGAGATATTAAGGAAATACTAGTCTAAGAGTAAGAGGCAATTCAAATAATCGACTAATCAGTGACAAGAGCCTTGGGTAAAAGGACTGAAATCTTACATCCATAGCCCAGGGATCGAGTCGGGCAGCCTTGAAAATTATATCTGCTGATTTCATAAACCATCAGCCGAGCACTAAATCGCTTCTTCTTGGCCCTGCTTTGATAAGCATTCCAGTTATATCTCTGAGTGTCAAGTTAATGTGGGAGGAAAGCCCGAAGTGATGCAGGCTTTAGACGTTTACCACTTTGTATAAACCTATGTGTATAAACCAAATATTCGAGGCGAACCGGGATTCGAACCTATAATCGTAGGTTTCTGGCGTGCCCAAGGGGCACAACTCTGCGAAGCGAATTGCGGCGCCTTTGGCGACTGGGCCACCCGTGTCCCTCTTCAGGCCACATATCAACTTAATGCTGCTTGGATATAACACAGCTTTACGTTCTGTGAAGGGTTTAATGAGAATGTTATTTGATGTCACATATGATGTTCATAGCGTGCAACAAATACTTTGGTCAATGGATGAGTATACCTACAATTTGCATTCTCAACTCCCTGGGAGTCATACAAACCAAACTGCATGTAATACCATTCTACCGGGTACCCATCCGATGCTCGGAGACCAGAGGTAACGTTCCAACTACGTCGCTTGCTTAAGGCTCCATGTTGAGTGATTGAGTGAGTGAGTATGGTTTTACGCCGCTTTTAGCAATATTCCAGCAATATCATGGCGGGGGACACCAGAAATGGGCTTCACACATTGTACCCATGTCGGGAATCGAACCCGGGTCTTCGGCGTGACGAGCGAACGCTTTAACCACTAGGCTACCCGACCGCCCGCTCCATGTTGAAGTGAGAAATGGAAATTACGCCATTTTCAGTGATGTTTTGATAGGATTCGGAAAACGGATTTTGCAATTTGTTCCACAGAGTGGGCATCGAACCAGTGTCAATATTCGAACAAACTAAACGCACCAACCGCTGTGATATTCCTATAGTTCTACCCACTGGCTACATTGCACCGGTCGTTAAGTTTGCTTTACATTAAAACCTCGTTAAATCGGACATCTAAAATATAACCTCGTTAATCCAGACACCGTTAAATCAGGAAACCCGACCTTTTGATGATTACTGCTCTGGATGTCTATATTCACAGTAGAAACTTCTTAATCCAGACACTGCGTTTTATGTGCGATTACAATTGGAAACGTTAATCCATACTGAAGCTTCACGCTCACGTACGAAATACAGCTTAATTTCTGAAATACGCTAAAACGGAAGATTTCACTGTGAACGGTGCGGTCCGGGTTTCTCTGTATACAAAGTTGGACATTACTCATATATATATTACTCGTTGATCCAGACAATTGTTTACATTGTCACAGTCCGGATTAATGGGGTTCATCATTTTCCATGACTTATCAGTCAAAACTAACCAAAGGCACTGACGTATTCGTTGTGAAATAATGTTTTCTGATCATTGTCTGAGTAGCATCGACCGACATGTTTCCACGATTATCGAAAGCCAGATCAGCCATAGTCGTGTACACCATAAATTATACCGTGTGTGGTGACAGCCCTCATAGCCGCGTTGATCAAATAAGTCTAATATACACGTATCAACTCCGAACAGCGTCAGATGGCATCTCTTAGGTTTTATATTTCCACCGTGTTCATTTAGGTGGAAAATGACATATGGTTCAAGACAGGGGTCATTGTTGACCGGCCAATCGCTAATGACCAGTGGCTAATACTGAGAGACACGACAGACTTGGGAGAAGCCGGTTGTCAGACTAACTTACATCAATGAGTATGTACTAAATCTGTTTTGGGGCACAGATATCAATATTACACAGGTTTAATTCGGACATGAAGGAGTATGCCAACATTAACTGGACAGTGGAGGCGAAAGGACTGACTGTTCCTGCAAGGAGCTTTCAACCTGTGAGATTTTTTAAAGACTGTAGAGCCCGTCTCCGGAATAATCCCCCATATGTTCAGTATCTGTACACACGTTAAGTCCCTTTGAGAGCAAATTACCTGCGAGGTGGGGCCCGGCTTGTCGCGAGGTCATGTACCATAGATGTTTGTGTTCTTCTTTTTATTCATTACCCGATTAATTTAATCAGCCATGCGAACAGTAAACAACTTAATCAGTTGTTGTTGAATACTGGTTTCTATTTTTCTTTACTTTATGTGTAAACTGGCCGAATGAAAATAATTAAATCCCACACGGGCACGAATATAGTTTATTCCTCAAAATAATGGTTTGTGGAGAGGTAGGAAAGAGTTGGCTGTTGAAGGGCATTTGTCTAAGGGCTGCCATTATTTATTTATTTATTTATTTATTTATTTATTTATTTATTTGTTTGTTTGTTTGTTTGTTTGTTTGTTTGTTTGTTTGTTTGTTTGTTTGTTTGTTTGTTTGTTTGTTTGTTTATTTATTTATTTATTTATTTATTTATTTATTTATTTATTTATTTATTTATTTATTTATTTATTTATTTATTATCAACCCCCACCCCCCTTTCCACCCCATCCCCTTCTTACCCGAATCCCTGGTATTTCGAACAATGCTTCAAAGAAGAAAATACTATATTGTTACAAAATTAGCTTCATAATTGCGTATCATATTCCAATAGATACTTTTTTTAGACATGTCTTCATACACATGGCTAAGGACCATGTTAGACTGGAAAATACCTAACACTTTGATAACTAATTGTGTCCCATCTCTCGAGTGTATCACGACTCATCGACCTTATCGTGTTCATGTCAAGCACATAATGTCACTCTATGTTGTCCAATACGCAAGTTTCAATGTGATATCAATAGTTCGATTTATTGAACTTGGGACCCGCTTCATTATCGATGCGGTTTACTCTATGGCAAATATTATTATTATAGTTTAACGTCATTTAAAATTTATAGTTTAGATGAGCGGGTTACAGTTACAGTCTCTCTGAATGTTGTAATATATAATGTCCTGTAATATTTATATCATATGATAGTACTTGTACACATATCTTGTGTGATACTTTCTACGTGCTGTTAAAACGCTCGTGTCCTAGCTACTTATATCACTTCGTTTACTAGGATGTTAGAAAACCTACAGTGTTATAAGGGGAAACAGATGGGCGTGGTTCTTGTGTAGGGGAATGGGATATCTATTCATATATCCATTTTTACTTTTCTACTTATATTTTTCTATAGGTCTAAGTTGCACACACACACACACACACACACACACACACACACACACATACACACACATACACACACACACACATATGTAACTATTGCTATATAGTATATAAAAATAGTATATATTGTTTCACTAAGACTGTAAAGGTGGATGAATTTCTAAGCGTTGTAAGGAGGCCGGCTTGGGGAGGAGGGTAGATACACTTACGGTTAACATGCATATAGTGCATGCATACATAGTGCATCATATAGACATGAAGATAAATAAACGGGTAAGCAATGGGGTGGGAGTGGGTAGGCACATTGTTTTCTGTCAAATTATGAACATCTTCCGGTTGTGTTGGTTGACTGGTGGGTACAGAAGTAGGCAGGTAGATGGGAATATAGTTGTGTTTACAGTAAGGAAGTATACGTGTTCAAGCTGGCAGAGAGGCAACTACTTACTGTTGGGAGAATTTTTTATTATTAGGCCGACAGACAATGGGTTGACAGGTAGAGAGACACATGGTTATGTGTAAAGAAAATTAATATTTGGACAATCGGGAGTGCTTGTCTGGGCGGTCAGATTGAACAGACTCATACACCATACCTACTTTGTTGTATACTCCAACATTTGCCACGCACCAATATCCCCACGACACAGGTGCACAAAGATAGCTTCATCTGATCTTGAGGAATGTAATCCGGGGATAACTGACACCACTCATTCCACACGTTAATCAAATTACTTTTGTTTTACTTATGTATCAATATCGTCAGGAAAGTAGTATCATATATAAATTAGCCTTCTTTGGTATTTCGCCCGTGGTGTATACAGTTGGTATAATTTGTGTGACGTGGAGTCCGAATTGGACAATTACATTTTGAGGTATAAAGCAAAATTACATTTTATATTTTAAGTTCAGATTTTCATTTTGAATTGAAGTCATTGGAGCTACAAACCAATATTCTCCTGGTCATATAAAAGAGTATCACATTGATTAAGGTTGTCTCATTGCTCCACAACAAGATATCGTAAACAGACAAAGCCCAGTAACTAGCCACGTAGGTTTGTAATGGCTAATTATGAAATCGAGGCTTGCATGTGCGATAATAAAACCAAGGGGAAAAAGATGTCATAAACAAGCCGTGATCGAACGACAGTATACACATGATATCTTGTGTATATAAATATATTTTAATCTGAAATTAGTTTTGGGACGTTGCATCTCAACTACTGGCTTTATATTCCTTAACATACTCCACAGTCTTTGGTCTATGTCGGTCTATGTTGAAGACAGTATAAATATATAACTCATATGTTTGTGAGACGTCTCTATCCTCCTTCGTAATAATTCGTTACAAATTTACTTCCAGTTTATTAGACAACTTATTAAATTCCCGGTATAATTGGTAGATATGTTATGTAAATTACAGTTTTATGATCTACTTTATCTTTTTAAGTAATTATAGTAGCCAAGTCATTTTATCGAAATATTTTCAACAATTAATAGACATGATCAATATATTGAAAAGCCTAAATTCTTGCTTTGTCGTTATTTCTTTTTAATCTGCAACATTTCGCTACTTTGTAGCAATGTGAGATACTGTGTTCATATTATTTCAGCCAATCACAAATCAGCACAGGTCTTTAGGCTGACGTTTCACAATTACAACTGTCGTCATTTAATGCAAACTGTGAAAGGCAGTTTTGCAGATTGTGTCAAACTCTGTTTTAGCACGCATACCCATCTCTTATCTGCAGCTCGCTCGTGATAGTTATAACACGTCTTAGAAAAGAACATGCTAAACCCGTTGCTTAGTTACAAGCCGAATGTGTTTAACATCTAAAAGTCTAGACACGGCAAAACATGCGAAACGGACAATTATGAAATATCAAACAGTATATGTTAAAGAATTCCTTTTGTAATTTTTCTTAAACGCATTTAGTTTGTTCAAGAGGAAAAATGTAAGCTGTTGTAGAACTCCGACAGGAATATTAGAAGCTATTTCATTTAAATCCTTATGATGAAGTTGTAATCATGAAGGAATACAGATATCATATTTCAAAACATATGGAGATTTTAAAAGTATTGCATTTCTAGGTAGCAAAATGTTTCATTTTTGGTGATTAAAAAACTGAAATAAATTGTCAGCCATTAATAGTATTAACTTTTGCTAAAAAAAATGTTTTAGCAAAGATATACAACCTTTCTGAAATGTATGTTTTTTTTATTTAATTCAAAAGTATTGTTAATCTTCTTTACGTGTCTGACCACTGTTGAATGAAATAGCGCGATCTTCATTCACAGCCGAGGCAATATCACTGTTATTGAAAAACTGCCTTTGTGCGGTCAGAGCTGTGTCCAAGCCCTTCTTGTCCATTTGAAAGATCAATACACTGATAGACAATGATTACCAGCTTAACCAACAGCACAATGCCCAATGTCCAACCAATGCAGTACTAATTAGGGAGAGACATTATTTAATCACACTTTTACATAACCGCCATCGATCGGATCTTTTGGGCAGAGTCATCAGTTTGGGATAACACCGGCTTGTGATTAGCGTCACAAATGCTCAGACCTTCGACTCGGGAGTGACACTGTTTGTTAGGTAATAAGTGATAATTAGGTATGCACGGTTATTACAAGACGATAAATGCAGTGACAAAATAGGACCGTGGAAAATAGGACGCAAAAGAACCTTTGTAACAGCACGACGGAGGCAGATGCTATTAACCAAGTTTTTGATGACTTTCACGAAAGATAATATAGGTCAAAACACGGAGGGGGAGGGTGGTCGCCATGTACACATGATGTCTTTATTGATTTTTTAATTCCCACATTTTATGAAATTTAGTACTGAGATAATCATATGTTTTTTACTGTTTATAAGCTAGGATATATTATTTGGCAAATTAGAAAATGTCAAGACAGAATAATTCGGAACACGACTAATAATATTGATGAATATGAAACAAATCAATCTGTTCTGGATTGACTAATTCAGAAGAATATATATCTATATCTATATCTATATATATCTATCTATCTATCTATCTATCTATCTATCTATCTATCTATCTCTCTCTCTCACTCTCTCTCTCTCTCTCTCTCTCTCTCTCTCTCTCTCTCTATATATATATATATATAGATAGATAGATATAGATATATATATGCAGACATCCCCATAAAAAGATTCATATATGCGGACAGTCCTATGAAAGATTCATAACTTATTTCCATGTGTGTGATTTCTTTGGTAGAATCTGCCGGTAGTAGATGGAAGCTGGCAGAGTTGCTATGTAAGCTCAATTAGGGCCATGTGTTTCATCATGCGTTCCCCGAATCGGAACAAACATTATCAGAAGTATATGTAGTGTCTGCGTGTGTACAGAGGGAAGTCTTACTTAAGAAACATGAATAACAGTAATGTAAAGACAAGGAAGAGTCCAGGTTAAGGGCAATAGATATAATAGCATAGTCCCATCCGAATTTATACATCATGAGAAACTAGCTCTACTTGTATATTCAAAATAACCTACATTTGGATAAAAAATAATAATAATTCCTCGCATTAATACACATATGTATGACATGTCATGTATGCATATAATTATAAAGGGGTAAATGACAATGTAATTATTATTGCTATTATTATTATTACAAATAATTTAGAGCATTATAATGTGAATATTTATAGTCAAAATATTATTCTTAAATCTGTGAAAGGATATTTCCACAGGAACAAAAGAAACGCGCTATTTTCAAAAATATATATATATGTATTTTTGTGCCGCGTCATCTGATGACAGGGGGGCGGACATCGATCGAAACTATCGCAAATCATTATGACTATTTATGCATCCCTTGTTAGATATGTCAGCCCCATCACTGTACCGACTCAGACAAACATACAGATGTTTAACAATTCGTGGAGAAATAGATATCCACCCCTTTTTGTTCATTGAAATCGGTTCGCGCCGACGTAGAGTTCTTACAACACGCACTGTACCCAGGAGTGCATAATGGAATGTATAACGATGCATCACCACTTATGGAGTTTCATTGCGGAGTTTCCATGTTGACGATAAATCTCTACAAGCCCTAGGGACGTTTTAGATGAGATCACATAATTAGAAAAAGTGTCTTTGTATATTTGATATATTACGACAAATTAAAATAATTTCTTTTCTCAAGTTCAGTTTACAATGTATGTTAATTTTCTTCCGCTTTGGGTGTATGTAAAACGACACCACGAAACGAAATAATTGGACATCCTTTTATGCTATCCGTAAACCTGTTAGCGCTTATATGAGATTAGATTTAAAAGATGTATTTGCTGTTATTCCCCGGCACAAAACTATCTTTTGCTTACTAACTCCTTAAAGGTTTATATAATAATATTCTTGAATTTAGCCTGAACCTCACATTCTGCAGACATGGACTATTTAACCTCACAGACACACAACTGTGTTTGATACTGAAACTTCATGAATCAGTCAAATTCGATATTTATAATAATCAAAATGCGTTATGACTAATAATTTCATGCAATGTTTCTTTTCATTTGAATTGTAAATAATTTCGTTGGAGGAAGTATTCACTCTCAAAAATGAACTTTATTTATTTCAAGACGCCCTTTAAAAAATATTGGATCTTTCCGTTCATCCAATCTTCAGTTTTTGGACATTAGATGTATTGGTAATATTTTTCTATTTCTAATTTCAAGACTTTGACAATAACTCACAATCTAGATACCGGCAGAATGATTGCTTTTACCGTTTTTGTCAGTTATTTGTTCCCTGGACGTATCCCGCTGCGGGCGACTACAACCGCCGTACATGTTCTGCAGAAGTTTAAAATTATTTCGACTGTATATTATAGTCCCATAATAACAGTCGACAGTTGAGTAGTTTTAAGTCAATTATCAGCCAATTTTCCGTTCATTTTAAGAACATTTTGAACTTAAAAAACGCGCAGCTGTAAGGAGATATAGATTATGAATGCAAGCCTAGGTTTCGCCGAAGGCAGGCAGTTTCAAGTTAATTGCACAAATCTCTAAATGCTGTATCGTCGAGATTAAATTGAGGACCCTGTCGCTAACGAAGCGGTAAGACTTGGGACATAAGGGACACATCACTTGAACGGGATGGAATAACGATGGAAAATATTGTTGTAACGAGTCGTTGACAGGAATTCTTCAGGGAGATTCTATTGACATTTTGGACGAACCTTATCAAAGCAGACAGGGGCTGAACTGCGAGAGGAGAAAGCTTTCAACCGCAGAGAAAATACGATTTATCCATTCTGTGAAATGGCTTCTGTAGTATGGGTTCGACCTGCAATTCTTCGAACACTGAGATTCCTGCTAGTCCCCCATGAAATCGGCCGGATGACGGAACTCTCGTTGCCATGACTACTGAGTGACGATGCTTGGAAGCAAAGCAAGTTACATTATACATAGTGACAGTTTGAGATGGGATAGTGCTCTGTCCAGCCTGTGCGTTACATTAAGGGGACACCCTACCCGTACAGCCATCGTCTCCCAACTAATAGCTTTTTCAAACATCATCGGGGATGAATCTGTAAATGCCAAAGAAACTTCCCAGGCCTTTGGTGTTTCATATCACCAAGATATGGGCTTCGGTGCTCGTTTGTGAGCCCGTATGAAAGATGAATCTCAGCGAGCAACACAATCGTTTATCTCTCTCGCACAAATTACCTACAAGCTCTGTGGCGAAGAATTATTCACAAGAAACAATAAGACACACATCAGGGCATGTCTTATGTCAGACAAAGACCCATGATTTAGCTAATTAACTTAAAGCCAAGAGATTCGATAGGCGTATGTTAGTGATTCTAGTTTCTATGGAAACCTTAGTTATATGAATTTTGATCAAGACGTTCCCTAGCCTTCGTATGACACTGCAGCAGTCAGACTACAGGGAGGGGGGAGGGGGAGGGGAGTGTGTGTGTGTGTGTGTGTGTGGGGGGGGGGGGGGGGGGGGGGCTACCTGGTCGTTGGACGCGCAATTAGAGCCGAGTCGGGACTCTTCAATGAGATGCTGCAACCTGAGCAGTGGCCTTTAATAGGACGTATCTGTGCTCGGCCTTTGAGGCAATGCGATCTCAGTTATCAGAGCTTGAACATGGGTCAATTTTAGTCAGTTCGATCCACTACAATCTGTCCGAGACTGTCTCATACGAGGTCGAAATAAGCTCTGTGAAAAAAATAGAATTAGCATAATTCCCGAGCAGCGCGATCCCCATGTTGGCGATAGGGGAGGTACGGTGGTTGTGGATGCATTGAGGTTTACTGTCTTGCTTGTGACCTATCGACAATCTAGTTTTATTACACCTTGTCCTCTATCATGTCCTTACGTCACCGTAAACTTTCTCAGCCTCCGACAGACTTTATTAAATGGATCCTATACACTTACGGACCCTCTCATATTAAGAAACTAGAACCGCTGCCCTACTGAGTCCGGATACGACTCCGGGAATACTTGTCGGGTCAAGGGGGTCGCAAAACGAGACTTGTGAAGTGTGGGGCTTCCTGAGTTTTGCGATTGCCGGTCGGTGGCCGGTCGGCCGTCTTGCCGGGTTGGTTAGATGTCAGAATGGGCTAGAACGGGAGCTTTTACAATCGATAGTGGTGGAGAGGGGTTTACGCTCCCATCACCCACCGTCAACCCCTCACTGACGGATAATAGATTCAAGTCCGTAGTGCGTGAATTCAATTTCAATTCATGGGATCCCAGAGCCCCAAGAGAATCCCCGTATTTTACGGGACATACACCAACGGGTGATTTCAATCTAGCGTTTATGAACAATTCTCACTATCTTTATTACAACAAGCACTTTGCATATCATCTTTTTGCCAATTGAGTAGCTTATCTGTCCTGTGTCATCTGTGGTGTGACCCCGGAGTAGGGTCTTCCCGTAGGGGGATAGAGGGGTTGTGGGCCAGAAGGACAACACAAATTACTATTCTGTTCATTATTCCTAGCAATAACACTCGAATTGAGCTCAAACTTTTAGTGCGGGGTTATTGTGATTTATCAAATAGCGTGATTGGGAGCTGACAATCTGGAGTCTGTGGCGTATTCTACAGTGCCTGTCCCTGTCAACCGGCTTTATGGTCGCAAGCTCGGAACTGATCGGGACAAAAATTAAACAGGGAATTTGAGGAGATCGAAGTGAGATGAAGTTATTAAGATTGAGGAGCTAACGTCTTCTCCAATCTGCTCTCGCCCGATATGGGGATTGACGGACTAGCGTCGAGCCGATATCAGCCCTACGCTGGTGTAGCGCAGCCTATCTGAAAATCGAAGAGATAATAAGTACTGCCATGCAAACAATGCTGAGCTAGGTGTACACAGGTGTAGGGGGTGGGGGTGGAGAAACAAACAAAGACTGATTGCCACTTACCTGTACGCGTGATGGGACGTATAGCACTTTCTCAGCATTGTTATAAGACACTCCATTTCCAGGTATGGGTCCCAATCGAAAACCTTTGGCTTTTACCCAAAATCTAAATTTGGAGTTCTCAGCTGTTGGCGGCTCCTCTCCCGCCAAAATATGCACAATACGGGTATATTTCTTCCTTGTAACTGTCTTGGTCTTCCCGCTGTCTCCATAATTCTGCAGTGCCCAGGTTTGAAATGTCTCGTACATTATGTCTTTGTTAAGATCCTGACCGCGTAACGCAGCAGACGACACACTGGAAAGAGTAGCAGACGACATTGTAGAACTCAGGGCTAGACTGTTGTGATTACGGCTTGATAAGCATTCCTATTAAGGTATACACACACAAAATCGTCCTCCCTCAGTTGCTTGTCCAAATGAAAAGCTTCCAGTGACCACGACGGTAGAACACACGCCAGTCCGGAGTAATTAGCGCATTCGGCAAGTCTGACACCTAGGTAGCAAAACTGTGTACCAATCAAGACCCTTTGGCGCAGCTGTCCCATTTAGGAATACAGGGGACCCGGCATGCACACAATAATGGCTCATTGATCTGGGGAAGAGGCATCGCCTGGAGAATCGTTAAGAAGAAGTGTGAAGTTTGGTTTTGTAACTTGGCATGGCAGTTGCGACTGAGATCTGCGGCAGGTCGTTGTGATGTCCCGCCTGCTTGCCTTGACGACGGCCGGGATATGCGAATGTCGTGTGGTGGTCCCAGGCTGAGGGCGGGACTTATAGGGAAAGGTTGTTGGAAGCTGAGGGGTCACTGGCCACAAGCCCAAGGCTCATTCCGCGTCATTTCGGGGTTGAAGGGGTTTGGGCTGGCCACGAGAGAATTTGTTTTAATTTAAATGCATTACAATATATGTTTATTCATAAGCTGTTCCGGCGAGGAAAACCTACCCGCAGAAATGAAATTTTCCACACGGTATGCATATGTTGTGTTACAATGATAGTTGTGTAATACAAATTGATGTTCATTAAGCGGAGGTAATCTTTACGAAAGGGGACTAAAGTGAGAATAATGAGATGGCAGTTTGTGCAAGGTAATTGCGCGGACATATCCCGATTCTAAATTCAACACAGTAACATTTGTCAATGGTGCGGGTCGTGCTTCGAAAATTGGAAGCTTTGAAGCGTCTAACCTCTGTTTTTGTATTAGAACATGTCGAATGGGACACTTAAATCTACCTTTTATTGATTAAGTGATTTGAACAGTAGTTTGCTGCAATGGAGCCTCGTGTCGGAACAGCCTAGTGTCGTGTAAACTAACGCAGACTATCCCAGCATCAACGACATGAATATAAGCATTTCCAACGCCAGTGACCGCGACGTTGTGCACAGCATGCCCAACACTCTTGTGTCAGTGACATCTTTACACAGGTCATTAACGCTGTCAAATGTTCTCAGTCAAATAAGGTGCTTTAACTTAATGGTTATATTTATCTATTTTGCATTTATTAAATTAAAACATATTTATGTATGGCGCTGAAGAGAAACTGCGAATTGCAAGTTATATGTAAAAAATAGATGTCGGTGGAAGTGCATAATTTCGGAATTATTTTGACGTTTTTTCAAAACCTTTAAGTAGAGCTGTAAACATGTTTTCTCATAATTTTCATATCGTGGAGCGGACATGTTTCCTGTGTAGTTGAAGATGTGTTGGTGTATATAAATCGTTTCTGTGGAATAACAAAGTCATGCAAATCGTTTTATCTCTATTTATAATCGATACCTGTGCAATAGATGAACATTTGTCTTAGCATGGAAGAATTAGGGAGTTTATTAGATCGCTAGTGCTACAAGATTGATTACGAGAACGGACAAGTTTTTATATTCGTGCAAGCGACCGCCAATACAGCTAGTTGGAGTTAAAATAACCCGTGTTGTTTGACATGGTTAAGAGGCAGGAATACTTAATGGCCCGTCAAGTCAAGGAAGAACTGGAAACAGCACGCAACTTCGTTAAATATTGTAACTAAGGCCCCGTCACTTGCTAATTACGGAGAAGAAATAGCTTAGTGTGTTATACGACTAGACTCGTGTTTTATGGTCCAAGTAATTCATAAGACTGAGTACATCATACGTGTTGTCGATGGACGTTTGTTGTGAAATGAACGTCCAGGGATGCATCAGTTAAAGTTTAATTTGTTGGGGAGGATACAGCTCTAGCAAAGCGCGCCTCGTGGGATTACTGGCTAGAACCGCCCCCATTAACCCGTGCGGGGACGAGGGACGAGCAGGGAGCACCTCGGGGAGCAGGTGGTCAGAGCGAGCTGCTGACAGTGGTCAATATTAAGGCTAGTGACCAGATGGTCCGTTAACTGACTTACTACGTGTGTCATTGTAACTCGATAAAAATGCGGTAGGCGATATGGTCAAACAGCAGGCGAGATGGTCACACACTAGGTGGGATTGTCATTCAAAAGGTGGGATGATCATACAGTGGGCGAGGTGGTCACACAAAAGGTGATATGGTCATACAATAGTTGGGATAGTCACACGGTAATCGAGATTGTCATGCAATATATTGGATGGTTGTTCAATAGGTGCGATGATTACAGGTGAGATTGTCATATACAATAGGCGACATGTCATACAATAGTTGGCATGGTAACACAATAGGAGATATGCGCACACTATAGGTAGGATGGTTACAAAGTAGACGAGATGGTCATACAATAGGTGAGATGGTCACACAGTAGGTGAGATGGGCACACAGTAGGTGGGATGGTCATACAAAAGGTGTGATAGTCATACAAAGGTGTGATGGTCATACAGTAGGCGAGTTGGTCCTAAACTACGTGGGATGGTCATACAGTAGGTGAGATGGTTATACAAAAGTTGACATTGTGATACAAAAGGAGTGATGGTCATACAGTAGGCGGGATGGTGAACAGTAGGCGAGGTGGTCATACAATAGGTGGGATGGTCATACAATAGGTGGGATTGTCATACAAAAGGTGTGATGGTCATACAGTAGGCGGGATGGTCGTACAGTAGGCGAGGTGGTCATACAATAGGTGGGATGGTCATACAAAAGGTGTAATGGTCATACAGTAGGCAAGCTGGTCATACAATAGGTAGGATGGTCATACAATAGGTGAGATTGTTATACAATATGTGGGATGGTCGTACAAAAGGTGTGATGGTCATACAGTTGGCGAGATGGTCATACAATAGGTGGGATGGTCACACAAAAAGTGACATTGTCATACAAAAGGTATGATGGTCATACAGTAGGCGGGATGGTCATACAATAGGTGGGATGGTCATACAAAAGGTGTAATGGTCATACAGTAGGCGAGATGGTCATACAATAGGTGGGATGGTCATATAAAAGGTGGGATTGTTATACAATATGTTGGATGGTCACACAAAAGGTGACATTGTCAAACAAAAGGTATGATGGTCATACAGTAGGCGGGATGGTCATACAATATGTGGGATGGTCGTACAAAAGGTGTGATGGTCATACAGTTGGCGAGATGGTCATACAATAGGTGGGATGGTCACACAAAAAGTGACATTGTCATACAAAAGGTATGATGGTCATACAGTAGGCGGGATGGTCATACAATATGTTGGATGGTCGTACAAAAGATGTGATGGTCATACAGTTGGCGAGATGGTCATACAATAGGTGGGATGGTCACACAAAAAGTGACATTGTCATACAAAAGGTATGATGGTCATACAATAGGCGGGATGGTCATAAAATATGTGGGATGGTCATACAAAAGGTGTGATGATCATACAGTAGGCGGGATGGTCATACAATAGGTGGGATGGTCATACACAAGGTGTAATGGTCATACAGTAGGCGAGATGGTCATACAATAGGTGGGATGGTCATACAATAGGTGAGATTGTTAAACAATATGTTGAATGGTCACACAAAAGGTGACATTGTCATACAAAAGGTGTGATGCTCATACAGTAGACGGGGTGGTCACACAGTAGGCGAGGTGTTCTTACACAGTAGGTGTGATGGTCATACAGTAGGCGAGATGGTCATACAATAGGTGGGATGGTCATACAATAAGTAAGATGGTTATACAATATGTTGGATAGTCACACAATAGGTAACATTGTCATACAAAAGGAGTGATGGTCATTCAGTAGGCGGGATGGTCATACAATAGGTGAGATGGTCATACAATAGGTGGGATGGTCATACAAAAAGTGATATTGTCATACAAAAGGAGTGATGTCATACAGTAGGCGGGATGGTCATACAATAGGTGGGATGGTCATACAAAAGGTGTGATGGTCATACAGTAGGCGAGATGGTCATACAATAGGTGGGATGGTCATACAATAGGTGAGATTGTTAAACAATATGTCGGATGGTCACACAAAAGGTGACATTGTCATACAAAAGGTGTGATGCTCATACAGTAGACGGGGTGGTCACACAGTAGGCGAGGTGTTCTTACACAGTAGGTGTGATGGTCATACAGTAGGCGAGATGGTCATACAATAGGTGGGATGGTCATACAATAAGTAAGATGGTTATACAATATGTTGGATAGTCACACAATAGGTGACATTGTCATACAAAAGGAGTGATGGTCATACAGTAGGCGGGATGGTCAAACAATAGGTGAGATGGTCATAAAATAGGTGGGATGGTCACACAAAAGGTGACATTGTCATGCAAAAGGTGTGATGGTCATACAGCAGGCGAGGTGGTCATAGAATAGGTGAGCTGGTCATACAATATGTGGGATGGTCATACAAAATGTGGGATGGTCACACAAAAGGTGACATTGTCATGCAAAAGGTGTGATGGTCATACAGTAGGCGGGATGGTCATACAATAGGTGAGATGGTCATAAAATAGGTGGGATGGTCACACAAAAGGTGACATTGTCATGCAAAAGGTGTGATGGTCATACAGCAGGCGAGGTGGTCATAGAATAGGTGAGCTGGTCATACAATATGTGGGATGGTCATACAAAATGTGGGATGGTCACACAAAAGGTGACATTGTCATGCAAAAGGTGTGATGGTCATACAGTAGGTGGGATGGTCATACAGTTGGCTAGATGGTCACTCAGTAGGCGAGATGGTCACTCAGTAGGCCAGATGGTCACACAGTAGGCGAGATTGTCACACAGTAGGCGCGATGGTCACACAGTAACTGGGATGGTCACACGGCAGATAGGATGGTCACATGGATGGATATAAAATAGATGGAGGATCAAACAGTAGGCGAGATGGTCACACAGTAGGCGAGATTGTCCCACAATAGGTGGAATGGTCATACAGTAGGCGAGTTTGGCATACAGTAGGTGGTATGGTCATACAATAGGTGGGATGTTCAAACAATAGGTGGGATGTTCAAACAATAGGTAGGATGTTCAAACAATAGGTGGGATGTTCAACCAATAGGTGGGATGTTCAAACAATAGGTGGGATGTTTAAACAATAGGTGGGACGTTCAAACAATAGGTGGGATGTTCAAACAATAGGTGGGATGTTCAAACAATAGGTGGGATGTTCAAACATAAGGTGGGATGTTCATACAATAGGTGGGATGGTGATTCAATAGGCGAGATGGTCACACTGTAGGCGAGATGGATGATATTCAATAGGCGAGGTTCTTGTTACCCACTCTGTGCGAAATGCGTGATATTCACTCTGTGTACGAGATGCTTGACAACCATTCTGTGTACGAGATGTTTGATACTTTCTCTGTGTACGAGACGCTTGACAATCACTCTGTGTGCAAGATGCTTGATACTCACTATGTATACGAGATGGTTGATACTCTCTCTGTGTACGAGGGATTCTTGAAACTCACTGTGTGTACGAGATGTTTGATACTCACTCTGTGTGTGCGAAATTCTTGAAACTCACGCTGTGAAGGATATATTTGATACTCGCTGTGTGTACGAGATGTTTGATACTCACTCTGTGTGTGCGAAATTCTTGAAACTCACGCTGTGAAGGATATATTTGATACTCGCTGTGTGTACGAGATGTTTGATACTCACTCTGTGTGTGCGAAATTCTTGATACTCACGCTGTGAAGGAGATATTTGATGTCACTGTGTGTACGAGATGTTTGATACTCACTCCTCTGTGTACAAGATATTTGATATTCCCTTAATGTACGAGATACTTGATATTCACTTAATGTACGAGATGTTTGATATTCTTTCTGTGTACGAGATGCTTGATATTCCCTCTATGGACGAGATGCTTGATATTCCCTTAATGCACGAGATGCTTGATATTCCCTCTGTGTACGAGATGCTTGATATTCTTTCTGTGTACGATATACTTGATATTCCCTCTATGCATGAGATGCTTGATATTCCCTCTATGTACGAGATGCTTGATATTCCCTCTATGTACAAGATGCTTGATATTCCTTCTATGTACGAGATGCTTGATATTCCCTCTATGTACGAGATGCTTTATATTCCCTCTATGTATGAGATGCTTGATATTTCATCTATGTACGAGATGCTTGATACTCACTCAGTGTACGAGATGTTTGATAGTCACTCCTCTGTGTACGAGATGATTGAAATTCCCTTAATGTACGAGACATTTGATATTCCCTTAATGTACGAGATGCTTAATATTCCCTTAATGCACGAGATGCTTGATATTCCCTCTGTGTACGAGATGCTTGATATTCTTTCTGTGTACGATATGCTTGATATTCCCTCTATGTATGAGATGCTTGATATTCCCTCTATGTACGAGATGCTTTATATTCCCTCTATGTACAAGATGCTTGATATTCCCTCTATGTACGAGATGCTTGATATTCCCTCTATGTACGAGATGTTTGATACTCACTCAGTGTACGAGATGCTTGATATTCCATCTGTGTACGAGATGTTTGATACTCACTCTGTGTACATGTTTAATACTCCCTCTGTGTACAAGATGTTTGATACTCACTCAGTGTACGAGATGTTTGATACTCACTCTTTTTTACGAGATTCTTGATACTCACACACTCACCATAGTGCCGCCTACAAATGCAGTGCCCTAAATCTACTATCGTTACTCAGTCTAAGATCACACCAAAAGTCTACACCACTTTGCAGGTTGAGCAAGTGCATGAGCTGCATGACGGCATGGTTGTATGGCCTAGGTGTCGTATTTGTCATGCCTTGATGCTTGATATTCCCTCTATGTACGAGATGCTTGATATTCCCTCCATGTACAAGATGCTTGATATTCCCTCTATGTACGAGATGCTTGATATTCCCTCTATGTACAAGATGCTTGATATTCCCTCTATGTACGAGATGCTTGATATTCCCTCTGTGTACGAGATGTTTGATATTCCCTCTATGTACGAGATGCTTGATATTCCCTCCATGTACAAGATGCTTGATATTCCCTCTATGTACGAGATGCTTGATATTCCCTCTATGTACGAGATGCTTGATATTCCCTCTATGTACAAGATGCTTGATATTCCCTCTATGTACGAGATGCTTGATATTCCCTCCATGTACAAGATGCTTGATATTCCCTCTATGTACGAGATGCTTGATATTCCCTCTATGTACAAGATGCTTGATATTCCCTCTATGTACGAGATGCTTGATATTCCCTCTGTGTACGAGATGCTTGATATTCCCTCTATGTACGAGATGCTTGATATTCCCTCTGTGTACGAGATGCTTGTGTACAAGATGTTTGATATTCCCTCTATGTACGAGATGCTTGATATTCCCTCCATGTACAAGATGCTTGATATTCCCTCCATGTACAAGATGCTTGATATTCCCTCTATGTACGAGATGCTTGATATTCCCTCTATGTACAAGATGCTTGATATTCCCTCTATGTACGAGATGCTTGATATTCCCTCTGTGTACGAGATGCTTGATATTCCCTCTATGTACGAGATGCTTGATATTCCCTCTGTGTACGAGATGTTTGATATTCTTTCAATATACGAGATGCTTGATATTCCCTCTATGTACGAGATGTTTGATATTCCCTCTGTGTACGAGATGCTTGATATTCCCTCTATGTACGAGATGCTTGATATTCCCTCTGTGTACGAGATGCTTGTGTACAAGATGTTTGATATTCCCTCTATGTACGAGATGCTTGATATTCCCTCCATGTACAAGATGCTTGATATTCCCTCCATGTACAAGATGCTTGATATTCCCTCTATGTACGAGATGCTTGATATTCCCTCTATGTACAAGATGCTTGATATTCCCTCTATGTACGAGATGCTTGATATTCCCTCTGTGTACGAGATGCTTGATATTCCCTCCATGTACAAGATGCTTGATATTCCCTCTATGTACGAGATGCTTGATATTCCCTCTATGTACAAGATGCTTGATATTCCCTCTATGTACGAGATGCTTGATATTCCCTCTGTGTACGAGATGCTTGATATTCCCTCTATGTACGAGATGCTTGATATTCCCTCTGTGTACGAGATGCTTGTGTACAAGATGTTTGATATTCCCTCTATGTACGAGATGCTTGATATTCCCTCCATGTACAAGATGCTTGATATTCCCTCCATGTACAAGATGCTTGATATTCCCTCTATGTACGAGATGCTTGATATTCCCTCTATGTACAAGATGCTTGATATTCCCTCTATGTACGAGATGCTTGATATTCCCTCTGTGTACGAGATGCTTGATATTCCCGCTATGTACGAGATGCTTGATATTCCCTCTGTGTACGAGATGTTTGATATTCTTTCAATATACGAGATGCTTGATATTCCCTCTATGTACGAGATGTTTGATATTCCCTCTGTGTACGAGATGCTTGATATTCCCTCTATGTACGAGATGCTTGATATTCCCTCTGTGTACGAGATGTTTGATATTCTTTCAATATACGAGATGCTTGATATTCCCTCTATGTACGAGATGTTTGATATTCCCTCTGTGTACGAGATGCTTGATATTCCCTCTATGTACGAGATGCTTGATATTCCCTCTATGTACAAGATGCTTGATATTCCCTCCATGTACAAGATGCTTGATATTCCCTCTATGTACGAGATGCTTGATATTCCCTCTATGTACAAGATGCTTGATATTCCCTCTATGTACGAGATGCTTGATATTCCCTCTGTGTACGAGATGCTTGATATTCCCTCTATGTACGAGATGCTTGATATTCCCTCTATGTACGAGATGCTTGTGTACAAGATGCTTGATATTCCCTCTGTGTACGAGATGTTTGATATTCTTTCAATATACGAGATGCTTGATATTCCCTCTATGTACGAGATGTTTGATATTCCCTCTGTGTACAAGATGTTTGATATTCCCTCTGTGTACGAAATGTTTGATATTCCCTCTATGTACGAAATGCTTGACAGTCACTCTGTGTACGAGATGTTTCATATTCCCTCTATGTACGAGATGCTTGATATTCCCTCTATGTACGAGATGTTTGATACTCACTCAGTGTACAAGATGCTTGATATTCCCTCTATGTACGAGATGCTTGATATTCCCTCTATGTACAAGATGCTTGATATTCCCTCTATGTACGAGATGCTTGATATTCCCTCCATGTACAAGATGCTTGATATTCCCTCTATGTACGAGATGCTTGATATTCCCTCTATGTACAAGATGCTTGATATTCCCTCTATGTACGAGATGCTTGATATTCCCTCTGTGTACGAGATGCTTGATATTCCCTCTATGTACGAGATGCTTGATATTCCCTCTGTGTACGAGATGCTTGTGTACAAGATGTTTGATATTCCCTCTATGTACGAGATGCTTGATATTCCCTCCATGTACAAGATGCTTGATATTCCCTCCATGTACAAGATGCTTGATATTCCCTCTATGTACGAGATGCTTGATATTCCCTCTATGTACAAGTTGCTTGATATTCCCTCTATGTACGAGATGCTTGATATTCCCTCTGTGTACGAGATGCTTGATATTCCCTCTATGTACGAGATGCTTGATATTCCCTCTATGTACGAGATGCTTGTGTACAAGATGCTTGATATTCCCTCTGTGTACGAGATGTTTGATATTCTTTCAATATACGAGATGCTTGATATTCCCTCTATGTACGAGATGTTTGATATTCCCTCTGTGTACGAGATGTTTGATATTCCCTCTGTGTACGAGATGTTTGATATTCCCTCTGTGTACGAAATGCTTGACAGTCACTCTGTGTACGAGATGTTTCATATTCCCTCTGTGTACGAAATGTTTGATATTCCCTCTATGTACGAAATGCTTGTACAGTCACTCTGTGTACGAGATGTTTAATTCTCACTCTGTGGGCGAGATGTTTGATACTCACTCAGTGTACGAGATGTTTGATATTCCATCTGTGTACGAGATGTTTGATACTCACTCTGTGTACATGTTTAATACTCCCTCTGTGTACAAGATGTTTGATACTCACTCAGTGTACGAGATGTTTGATACTCACTCTTTTTTACGAGATTCTTGATACTCACACACTCACCATAGTGCCGCCTACAAATGCAGTGCCCTAAATCTACTATCGTTACTCAGTCTAAGATCACACCAAACGTCTACACCACTTTGCAGGTTGAGCAAGTGCATGAGCTGCATGACGGCATGGTTGTATGGCCTAGGTGTCGTATTTGTCATGCCTTGATGCTTGATATTCCCTCTATGTACGAGATGCTTGATATTCCCTCCATGTACAAGATGCTTGATATTCCCTCTATGTACGAGATGCTTGATATTCCCTCCATGTACAAGATGCTTGATATTCCCTCTATGTACGAGATGCTTGATATTCCCTCTATGTACAAGATGCTTGATATTCCCTCTATGTACGAGATGCTTGATATTCCCTCCATGTACAAGATGCTTGATATTCCCTCTATGTACGAGATGCTTGATATTCCCTCTATGTACAAGATGCTTGATATTCCCTCTATGTACGAGATGCTTGATATTCCCTCTGTGTACGAGATGCTTGATATTCCCTCTATGTACGAGATGCTTGATATTCCCTCTGTGTACGAGATGCTTGTGTACAAGATGCTTGATATTCCCTCTGTGTACGAGATGTTTGATATTCTTTCAATATACGAGATGCTTGATATTCCCTCTATGTACGAGATGTTTGATATTCCCTCTGTGTACGAGATGTTTGATATTCCCTCTGTGTACGAAATGTTTGATATTCTCTCTATGTACGAAATGCTTGACAGTCACTCTGTGTACGAGATGTTTCGTATTCCCTCTGTGTACGAAATGTTTGATATTCCCCCTATGTACGAAATGCTTGTACAGTCACTCTGTGTACGAGATGTTTAATTCTCACTCTGTGGGCGAGATGTTTGATACTCACTCAGTGTACGAGATGCTTGATATTCCATCTGTGTACGAGATGTTTGATACTCACTCTGTGTACATGTTTAATACTCCCTCTGTGTACAATATGCTTGATACTCACTCAGTGTACGAGATGTTTGATACTCACTCTTTTTTTACGAGATGCTTGATATTCACACACTCACCATAGTGCCGTCTACAAATGCAGTGCCCTAAATCTACTATCGTTACTCAGTCTAAGATCACACCAAACGTCTACACCACTTTCCAGGTTGAGCAAGTGCATGAGCTGCATGACGGCATGGTTGTATGGCCTAGGTGTCGTATTTGTCATGCCTATGGTTTTAATGTGTTCAATCCGTGAGCAAGTCAAAGACATAATGAAAATGAATATACTGATGAGTGCCTCCATGCTGGCGACAGCAATCCTTTGTTTACCTTGCTAAGACTGGCATGCCAGTCTCATTTCATTAGAGTCGCGGATCGCCGCAATTCGCTGTGCAGAGCGTCGTCTCTTAAACTGATGATCTAGGGTTCGAATCTCAGATTCGCCTGATTATGATTCCAGGATTGTCAGCATCATACTCGTGGTTGTTGTTTCAGCAAAGTGGAAAGATCTGCATCCCTCTCCTCCCACATTAAGCTGACACGCAGTGATATAACTGATATACTGTTCATTGTGGCATCACCCAACTGATAACATCAGGGACATGTTTATCTGTCCTACACAACCTGCAAGACCCTAACTGGGACGATTGTCTAAGACGCCACAACCCAACCTGGGAACAATAGACCTTAACTAACTGTCTAAGACGCTACAACCCAACCTGAGAACAATAGATCTTAACAGGTTGTCTAAGACGCTACAACCCAACCCGAGAACAAAAGATCTTAACAAACTGTCTAAGACTCTACAACCCAACCTGAGAACAATAGATCTTAACAGATTGTCTAAGACGCTACAACCCAACCTGAGAACAAAAGATCTTAAAAGATTGTCTAAGACGCCACAACTCAACCCGAGAACAATGGATCTTAACAAACTGTCTAAGACGCCACAACCCAACCTGAGAACAATAGATCTTAACAGATTGTCTTAGACGCCACAACCCACCCCGAGTACAATAGATCTTAACAGATTGTCTTAGACGCCACAACCCACCCCGAGTACAATAGATCTTAACAGATTGTCTAAGACGCCGAAACCCAACCCGAGAACAATAGATCTTAACAGATTGTCTTAGACGCCACAACCCACCCCGAGTACAATAGATCTTAACAGATTGTCTAAGACGCTACAACCAAACCTGAGAACAATAGATCTTAACAAATTGTCTAAGACGCCTCAACCCAACCCGAGAACAAAAGATCTTAACAAATTGTCTAAGACGCTACAACCCAACCTGAGAACAATAGATCTTAACAGATTGTCTAAGGCGCCACAACCCAACCCGTGAAAATATATCTAAACAGATTGTTTAAGACGCCACAAACCAACCTGAGAACAATAGATCTCAACAGACTGTCTGAGACGAAACAACCCAACCAAAGAATAATCGATCTTAACAGACTGTCTTAGACGCCAAAACACAACCGGAGAAGAATAGATCTTAACAGATTGTTTGAGGGGCGGTGGGGTCGTCTAGTGGTTAAAAGGTTCGCTCGTCAAATACCCGGGTTCGATTCCCGACATGGGTACAACGTGTCAAGCCCATTTCGGGTGTCCCCCGCCGTGATATTGCTTGAATATTGCTAAAAGTTTCGTAAAAGCATGCACACTCACTCACTCAGATTGTCTGAGACGACAAAACCCAACCAAATATTAATCGATCTTAACAGATTGTCTAATCGCTAGTTATTAGGGGTGTTCATCCCACTGTAAAGATAACCCACAGATTATTATTGATATTATTATTAATATTAATATTATTTAGGACCACAATAAAGATCACGTTTTAACAATCATAATACTAAGAAGAAGAATGATAATTGATATTCTCCATGATTCTAGTTCTTTCTAATCATAATATAAATAAGTATCAATCGGTAAGATTGGCCGGCTCTGTACGTTGTCCTCATCTTAGGATCATAAACATGTACAATACCATGATGCTAGGTCCGATTCCGTCGCACTCATCAATATAAAACTACAGAGGACAATTGAGAACTTCATATCGCCTTGCGGCCTGCATGAATCACCGAACACCTGAGGTTCGAGGCAGCTTTTCTTCCAAGCGACTACCGCAAATGAATCGGTAGCATAGACCCTTCAACATGGCCGGCATCGTGATTGTCGTCTATTAATATATCGAGTCACAGCCATTGAGAAGAGTCTATGAAAACTATCAGTCTAGAATGGACTCATTTATTCTTTATTACTTTCTCGCTCTATTCCAAAGGGCTATATTCGTTAAATGATGTATATTAAAGAAATATCACAACACAGATAATAAGAAAGTTCAACAGAAGATCGGACGGAGATTTGAAAACGCCAACAGCCGAGTTTCGTTACCCCGCGTGGTACTCTGTGATGAATTATTATGTTTATAAAATGTTTTCCTTTGTTGTATCTGTCTGGAAATCTGAGGCGTCCGTACTATTAGGGTTATGTGTGTTGGAATAAATGGCTTCTTTAGCAGTCATGCCGTTTACTATTTTATTACATAATAATAGTTTGAAATGTAGGTTTCTAATTCCACTCAAGGCATGTTCATAGCATCCAACATCAGCATTTCGTCAACGGATCAATTTACATTCATGTTTCATTCTCAGCTACCTTTGAGTACACAAACTGAGGTGCCTGTTCAGAGCTAAAGGTTCTGCAGTCACACTTCTACCTCCTCTTGCCGGGCACGTGCACTGACATGTGTGAGGAAAACTGTTCTTGTTCGTTTCCATGTGACAAAGTTGAGCGAATGTTCATATCCATGTGGCACAGTTGAGCGAATGTGCGTATCCAAGAGGCACAGTTGAGCGAATGTTCGTATCCAAGTGGCACAGATGAGTGAATGTTCGTATCCAAGTGGCACAGTTGAGCGTATGTTCGTATCCAAGTGGCACAGTTGAGTGAATGTTCGTATCCAAGTGGTAAAATTGAGTGTATTTTCGTATCCAAGTGGCACAGTTGAGCGAATGTTCGTATCCAAGGTACACAGTTGAGTGAATGTTCATATCCAAGTGGCACAGTTGAGCGAATGTTCGTATCCAAGTGGCACAGTTTAGCGAATGTTCGCATCCAAGTGGCACAGATGAGTGAATGTTCGTATCCAAGTGGCACAGTTGAGCGAATGTTCGTATCCAAGGTGCACAGTTGAGTGAATTTTCGTATCCAAGTGGCACAGTTGAGCGAATGTTTGTATAAAAGTAGCACAGTTGGGTGTATTTTCGTATCCAAGTGGCACAGTTGAGCGAATGTTCGTATCCAAGTGGCACAGATGAGCGAATGTTCGTATCCAAGTGGCACAGTTGAGCGAATGTTCGTATCCAAGTGGCACAGATGAGTGAATGTTCGTAACCAAGTGGCACAGTTGTGCGAATGTTCGTATCCAAGTGAGGGGCGGTCGGGTAGCCTAGTGGTTAAAGCGTTCGCTCGTCACGCCGAAGACCCTGGTTCGATTCCCGACATGGGTACAATGTGTGAAGCCCATTTCTGGTGTCCCCCGCCGTGATATTGCTGGAATATTGCTAAAAGCGGCGTAAAACCATATTCACTCACTCACTCACTCGTATCCAAGTGGCACAGATGAGTGAATGTTCGTATCCAAGTGGCACAGTTGAGCGAATGTTCGTATCCAAGTGGCACAGATGAGTGAATGTTCGTAACCAAGTGGCACAGTTGTGCGAATGTTCGTATCAAAGTGGCACAGTTGAGTGAATGTTCGTATCCAGGTGGCACAGTTGAGTGTATTTTCGTATCCAAGTGGCACAGTTGAGCGAATGTTCGTATCCAAGGTGCACAGATGAGTGAATGTTCATATCCAAGTGGCACAGTTGAGCGAATATTCGTATAAAAGTGGCACAGTTTAGCGAATGTTCGTATCCAAGTGGCACAGATGAGTGAATGTTCGTAACCAAGTGGCACAGTTGAGCGAATGTTCGTATCAAAGTGGCACAGTTGAGTGAATGTTCGTATCCAAGTGGCACAGTTGAGTGTATTTTCGTATCCAAGTGGCACAGTTGAGCGAATGTTCGTATCCAAGGTGCACAGTTGAGTGAATGTTCATATCCAAGTGGCACAGTTGAGCGAATATTCGTATAAAAGTGGCACAGTTTAGCGAATGTTCGTATCCAAGTGGCACAAATGAGTGAATGTTCTTATCCAAGTGGCACAGTTGAGCGAATGTTCGTATCCAAGTGGCACAGATGAGTGATTGTTCGTATCCAAGTTGCACAGTTGAGCGTATGTTCGTATCCAAGTGGCACAGATGAGTGAATGTTAGTATCCAAGTGGCACAGTTGAGCGAATGTTCATATCCAAGTGTCATAGTTGAGTGAATTTTCGTATCCAAGTGGCACAGTTGAGCGAATGTTCGTATAAAAGTGGCACAGTTGAGCGAATGTTCGTATCAAAGTGGCACAGTTGAGCGAATGTTCTTATCCAAATGGCACAGTTGAGCGAATGTTCGTGTCCAAGTGGCACAGTTGAGCGAATGTTCGTATCCAAGCTGACGGGCATGGTATGTTCATATCTACGATCCTGGCGAGTCTGCTGTACACAAAGTGCCGCCTTGTTCTATAATGACCACAGTGTTGCGACAGACTGTAACAAACTTAAAATACTACTTAAAGCATATATAATAAGCAAACCATCGCCGTCAAACTCCATCTTCTTCTTCAACATATGCCTAGATCAGACGCTATTCCCACAGAGAACGTGTGTATACAAGATAGCATCCCACAATTTATCATGACGCTGATACTTGCGCTGATGATACTGAGGAATCCCGATCTATATAAGAATTCCTTCCCATGATTGATAGTATTAGGTTCTTTCAGAAGTATCCAGCGCTTGAGTCAAGGGTGTTAGTTTCATGATGAACGATAGGTATTGCATTGTCATTTTCCTGATCACAATATCAATGAGGAATAGTCCCTATGCTATAACGTCTATTGTGGGTCTTAAAGATCCACGCCAATGACGCTCTCAACCTGCTCTACACCCTAAGTAGTATTCAGAAAACAACCGTTGGGTTGAAATCTTAGTTTTCACGGAAATCAACCATGGGTACAGCATGTATCCCATTACCCCATTTTGATGTTGAACAAAAAATATGTTCACAGTATACATACGGGGTTGATTGGAATGTTCTGACCCTCACATAGAAAGACTTGACCTAAAGATATTTAAATGATTTATATTTCAACATCATTCCCTTTCCTATTGATACACTTTTGCCAAAGATGTTGGAGATATTTTATGCCAGTTTTGTAGAAGTTCCGTATCTTGGCTGTCCAAAAGGTATCCTAAGCTCCTATGAGTCGACATGGGTTCCGGATGGAGCTTTCTTCAAGTTTGGGAACAGATGGAGTTTAACGAACCAGATCCAGAGAATAAGGTGGATGCTGAAAATCAAGGCTACAGTCGTGGATTGTAACCATGGCTAATTTGTGCACTCGGACATTGTCCTGATGGAATAGCACACCTTTCCTCAGCCTCCCACGTCGCTTTGTCTTAATTTCATCCCGTAATAACCCCAAGAGTGCAGCATAATATGCGCTGTTCATTGTCTGACGATTTGGAAGATAGTCCACCATGTCCACCTCGGCATCCCAGAACACGGTCATAACCTTTCCAGACGACAGGACAGTCTTTTCCATCTTTGGCGGTGGTGATGTCAAATGCTTCCACTGTTTCGATAGTTGTTTGGACTCAGACTGGAAGTGGTGAACCAAGGTTTCGTCTATCGTGACAAATCGTTGCAAGATCTGTTCTGGTTCAGCTTTAAATGGAGCTAAATTATCGAAAGTCATGTTGTGCGTTTTTGATCAAACGTCTGGAGCTTTGGAACCCCATGATGATTTTTTTTCATTGCCAAAGTTGATATGTGCACTGTGATATGTACACTTTCCTAAGAATTGCCCACTGAACTAGCAACATGACGTTCAGTCATTCGCCGGTACGTCATCACCATATCGTGAGTTCTCTGGATATTTTCTGGTGTCGCGGACGGCACAGGCCTGCCAGGACGGGGGTCGTCCTCAAGGCTCTCCCTGCTGCACACACATCTTAACTGTGGCATAGGAAGGGGCTTCCTTAACTAATCTTTTACTCACATCTTCATGGCTTTTGGTGATAAGCCCTTTTTCCGCAAGTATACTGAACCGCAAAAGAAACGTCACCATGGATAGACAAATGAGAAACCTTATTTTTGCAAACACTGTAAACATACTTTGAGATATATTAAAAAAGATGAAACTAGGCAAAACTGATAATCAAGGTTGAGATTAAAGTGTCAAATGTTCTTAAAGTGAAACACAGCATTAGTCTCTGAGAAAATGGTATCACAAGTATCTCGTGTGTCCGCCATGTGCATTGTTGACTGCCGTGAAACGTTGATACATGGACTGGATGAGGCGGTTGAGCCCACACTCTGAGGAACGCCTGACGCAGTTCAGCTGTCGTTGTCGGCCTTTGTCGGACGTCATTCAGTCTTCTTTCAATCTCGTCCCACAGGTGCTCAATGGGATTAAAATCGGGACGGAGGGCCGGCCACTTCATGGTTCTGATGCCATTCTGGTGGAGGAAGTCTCTTGTTGCTCTCGCAGTGTGGGCACGAGCGTTATCATGCTGAAACTCGTGGTTGCGACTACGCGCCAAATGAAGTATGGCGTGCAGACTCAAGGCTTGATCAATGTACCGAGCTGCTGTGACACCATTACCTCTCCCTGGACCGATGTTCTGGAAGACCACAGGGCCGACCCTCTGTGCAAGACCAATTCCATCCCACACCATGATGCTTGGACCACCCCACGAGTCTCTCTCAACAACACAAGCATCCGAATAACGTTCCCCACGGCGTCGCCAGACTCTCTGCCACCTGCGGTTGAGATACAGTAACGGCTCTCGTCTGAGAAGAGGACTCTTCTCCACTGCTGGTGGTGCCAATGCTGGTGCTGTGTTGCCCACTGAAGACGCTCCCGGCGATGAATGGGTCCTCGGTGTGGCCTGTGACAGTGGAGGTGTCTGCTCGTCAATCGTCGACGCAAGGGGTCCGCACTTATGTGTCGCTGGTGTGCCCCCATGGTCTGTCGAGCAGTTTCCGCAATCAGTCACAAAGCGATCTTGAAGATGCTGTCGCACAATCTGACGATCCTGACGTAAGATGGTGACCCTTGGTCTTCCACTACGTGGTTGGTGATCTGTAGTGTTGGTGGTCTGGTACCGTTGCTGGAGCCTGAAAATGGTCCTTACGTGGACTTGAAATGCATTGGCTACTTGCCGGGCGGTTTGTCCAGCTTACAATCGTCCAAGGGCAGATTTCTTGTCAATCTTAGCATGTGGAAGCAATTAAATGAATGTTATCCGATCTGGGTGGCTCTTGGTGGAAATGGGGGAACGCATGTGCATTTCAATTTGCACGGAACTCACGTGCATCGCGTTACCATGGCCGTTGCCGTGATGCGTTTTGGCAATCGGTTTTATTGTCATCTGCTTTGTTTTTTATCATCAAATTTCATTTTTCCGGACAAGGTAATGTTAATTTTTTTAGAAACTTTGACAAAAATTACCTAGATATGTAAAATACAACTTTTCATGCAATGTAACTAGGGATGACGTTTCTTTTGCGGTTCAGTATACTTGATCACTGAACGAAGTTTGTCGTTGTACCTTCCAAAGGTCACATGCCACTGCTTATTTTACTGACTTATCACAGCGAAACAATTAGCTCATTTTTTGTATCTCTGTGTAATATCCATAATAAAATATTTCACTATAACAATTATTTCTATAACTCATTTGAACCTCAGAACGTATCAGTCAACCCTTGTGTGGTTTTAAGTCCATCCACTAGTTTTCAGATACAAAGCCAAAGCAAAGTAAAAAATAAATAAATAAAAAAACAGCACGAGAGTTCATCAAAATATACAATAACTTATCCATTGATGTCCAAAGCTGAAGGAGAAACCTTTAGATGATGTACGTGTGATTGTTAACGGTCTTCCCGACGGATTTTGCATAGTCTATTTTAGTCATTTTTTAGTAGGACCTTCTGAACATATCGGTAGTGCGAAACGAGTTCTTACTTTTTTCAACATGTGAAAAAACGGCCCTAGATCACTCCTCAACAGGATTCACCTACCACACGAAGTGATTGAAAAATGTCAAGCAGAGACGATGCCTTCGTATTTTTTGTCGTACCGAGACACGGAAAACCGCCCATCTTGCATTTGGGACAGACATACATAGCGCATGCAAACCTCCGTCTCCTCTAATGCATGTAAATCATAAAGTATGTGGTACATAGAAATTAGCCGAGATTGTTTTCGTGTAGTAAATATCCTATATCAGGAATGCGAACATGGTATGCACATAATTTGTGTTTACAATATATGATCTTTATGATATGAAAATACACGAGAATCACAATTGCTCTATCATAATATGTCTCTTAAAATAATCGAAGTTTAAGACATTTTTTTTTCATACACTAATGCAACTTTATACAACGCGTAGAAATATAACGCTACAGTGAACCGCCCAGTTTATGATATAGTGCCAAACATTTTGCAGCCATGTTTGTTTAAATAAATACTCAAACATCCAGAAAACTCTATCTTAACTTTTTACCAACGTTTGTACATGTTTCTTTGCAAGTAGGCATCGCATCGATGCCCACCGGTTATTACAATCAGCTCCTACTTGATAACCTCATTTGCATTATATTACCATTTTTTATCATAATTTTGTACATTATATGATAACATAGGGCTACGACTATCTTATGTTTAAGTGTGAGAGTTTGACATAGGGATAAATATACATGGTGGAAAGAGCCTGTGAGCATGACGTCAGTAAACCGAGCCGTGAAAACAAGCAGGTGCTGTATTCATATCAGTAACAGTTTGTGAGAATTGAACGGGTTTCGGTAACTAACCAGGACACAGTTCTGAATGATCGTCACACTATGGCCATGCCTTACGAACGTAATGTCAGGATTCAACCAGTACTGTTGGCCTCAAGGTGTTACCTTCCGGTGTGTCATCGTACGCCGAAGGTGTGGTTCGTGTACCGTGCTGGCAACTGGTAAACAGCTTATTAACAACGTATATCGTTATCTATAGGTATTCGTGATATAGCGTAATTGGTGTTTCGCACTTCTTAGCAGATGCAGGTGACCCTAACATGTTTGGATTTATTCTCAAATTTCAAATGGAACAATATTTTGATAAATTTGAAATTGTATCCTGCTACTCTAACCCAAGGGCCTAGTATCCGTTTTCGAACAATCTGGTCTATTCTAATTAAAGATCGGTAGACACACATCCATCCGGGTATGTCTGAAACAGTTGATTCCGGACACTTTACATGTCATTGTAGAAGGTGAAGTATCAATGACAAAATGCTGAATAATGAATATGAAATACTGTATTCTTTCAAACCGACTTTTCGGCAGGATGATACAGGTGCTAGTATCTTTAACAAGCAAGTGATGTAATCGAACGTTACATAACTTGCTTGATAAAGGCACCATCACCTGAACCGAAACGTCGCACTGGAAGAATAATGAGCTTGAAATAAAGCCAATAAATACATATAACAAAGCAGATTATAACATTTTCTTTGTTTGTTTGTTGTTTAACGCCGCACCTTAAATAATTGAGTCTGAACCAGACAATCTAGTGATTGACATCATGAGCATCGATCCACGCAATTGGGATACGATGACATGCATCAACCAAGTCAGCGAGCCTGACCACCCGATCCCGTTAGTCGCCTCTTACGACATGCATAGTCACCTTTTACGGCAAGCATGGGTTGCTGAAGACCTATTTTACCCCGGATCTTCGCGGGTCCGCAGTTTATAACAAATTACCTGCCATTAGATACTAAGTTGTTATACCCAAGCAGTTGAACCCCGCTTTATTGTTGATGTGAGCTAGTTACAGATAGGCGGGCACAGTTCTGTTTGTATTGTAGGCCATGTGATCCATCAC
This sequence comes from Haliotis rufescens, assembly GCF_023055435.1. NCBI lineage: Eukaryota > Metazoa > Mollusca > Gastropoda > Lepetellida > Haliotidae > Haliotis > Haliotis rufescens. Next base: position 11,157,428 of record NW_025963890.1, read on the forward strand.
TGAGAAAAAGGTCAAGTGAATTCAACTAACTTAAGTAGTAACAGCAGTCAGAAGGTTAGTAAACTGCGAATTTACTGTCCTGCCTCGTAGATTGCACGCGACAGCGGTGGAGAGAAGGTGTATCATATTTTAGTTTCGGCATCCAGACCACGTGACATTCTTCACTTCTGCCTTGGTAAGTGTGACGCTCGCCATTTTGAGGAAACAAGGAGATGAGATTGAGTCAGAGTGTTAGCTATGTGTTGGCTTGATAAAGGAAGTAAGTCGACATGGAAGAAACTTTATTAAATTGACAACTGAATATTTTCTTACTAATATTGTATTAACTTATGAAATCTGAAATATGTGTTTTATGTTATTCGTTGTACGAACGTGTGATTTGGTACCTTTTCGTTCAAAGAAACGAACAGATAGGAATATATTGTCTCTTATCTTGATCTTATACTTCTTCATGTCCCATGTCTTGAGAGATCCAGTTATGTCCTGAACCATGTTTACAAAAAACAAGTTTTTGATGTAATGTGCGCAAGTAGATCGCCTTCTGTCACAAAAGTGATAACATTATGTGTAGAACGAACAGGTTAAAAATGTTGTGAATTCGATCGATAACAAGATGTAGCGATACTGCCCAAACACATCGAGTATTGTCTAAACCAGTAATCTTCCTCCATCACCGGATGTTGACTTCTGTCAGATGAGCAACTTGATCGGAAAATGTTAACTTGTACCTTTGTGTATTGACTTGTTTTTAATTAAGACCTCATCAGCATTCACGATTCTTGAACACATTACAGAGGTATCTGAACAATAGGAATCCAATGCATCCTCATTCAAAGTAAATTGGAATCGGTTTTTTGGTTTTGTTTGTTGTTTAACGCCACACCCAGCATTATTCCAACTATATGACGGCGGTCTGTAAATAATTGAGTCTGGACCAGACAATCCAGTGATTAATAACATGAGAATCGATCCACGCAATTGGGATCGATGACATGCATCAACCAAGTCAGCGAGCCTGTCCGCTCGATCCTGTGAGTCGCCTGTTACAGCTAGCATGGGTTACTGAAGACCAATTCTACCCCGAATCTTCACGGGTCAAAATGGGGATCGGGTGGGTATTGAGTCTGGTGTGGCGTTGTTCATGCCGTAAACTTTTTTTTAGGCCACCGTGATGTAGCTGGAATAGTGTTGAGTGCTGTGTAACACAATCATTCACTCCCAAACCGTGGCCTACCGCCCTTCTGTGAACAGCCGTTGTCGTCTTTCCACAAAATTGCCATATTTCGTTTACTATACGTTTCATATTAAACAGCAATATCATTTCGAATACACATTTATATCTGCGATGATGTGTAGTTTCGAGCCGCGTTATGCAGTTTGAAATCAATAAATTTTCACTACTCTGAGAATGGACTGAACAACTTGTCCCCATGATAGAACCGACATTACAACGTGTACACTTCCTCCCCGAATATGTATGAATGTATGACATCCGCGAGACATTCAAGCTTGAGTGGTTCACTTTATATGATGTTAATGAACAAACGGCATGGATAATATGTTTCGCTAACGCGGTGTCATTTGTCATGTAGTTTTGTAAAACGACGACGTTGACACCAGTGCAGATGTTCGCTTCGAAAGGAACATCTTCGGTGGTAGAGTGACACTCACGCGCCATGACTGTGAGGCTACCGTACTAACCACCAACACCAACTGATGCCATCCTCGCGTAATTGTTTTTTTAAAATTCTCAATTTATGTGTGTATTGATCTGGATTAAATTGTAAAACACAATTAGATTTGTCCCGAATTCCTGGCTTTTTTACCCCAAGGGGCTCATTTGTGATAATACTGCACATGAAATTACGTATCTACCTATCAGCAGAATGTCTTCGGCTATCTTGTGAGCTTTGATTGATGTTTTCTTTGAAATGTAAATCCTTGCGTAGTGTACTTTCTATAAATGCCACGTCGATAGGATTAAAAATACAGTGTTCAAATTCCTCTCACATGCAGACTACGCTGTTCACGTAATCGTTTCAAATATACATGTGCATCTCTCATTGCGTATGAGAGCAGTATTCTTGCATCAAGACGTACATGAACACCCGATCTCGCATGTGCAGGCTACATGTATGTGAACAAAGGTAAATGTGTCAGACATGTATAAACCATCTGAGCTAAAAATAAAAGAGACCAGTGAAACTGCCTCATTTGTTTCAAATTTAGATCTTTTCATAAAAATTCAGAGTGACACAAGGCACTCCTAAAGGCGGTCGGGTAGCCTAGTGGTTAAAGCGTTCGCTCGTCCCGCCGAAGACCCGGGTTCGATTCCCGACATGGGTACAATGTGTAAAGCCCATTTCTGGTGCCCCCCCCCCCGCCCGCCGTCATATTGCTGGAATATTGCTAAAAGCGGCGTAACACCATACTCACTCACTCAAATTTCAAATTGTCACCTTTCCGTTTATGTCGAGCAACTGTAATCTTTGGTGTCAACATTTCACAACTTTTGAAGTACAGTGGAGCTTGCCCTTTCTGCGAAGAGTTCGAAATGCGTTAAGACCCTTGCTCAAAAGTTGTTTCATCAGGGTTACAATAGCCATGGCCTCAGTAAAGCTTTCAGAGGTTTTGAGACAGACAAGTGGAGGACATTACCCAATTCGACGCATTAGTGACAACTAAAAAGATGTCGGATGCAATTCCCTACTTTAACTTCTGTTATGTACCGTATGTTCCCGTGTTCTTTTGAAGTGAACGACTGACCTGCCTTTGCACTGCCACCAGCTGGGCAGGATACGTTCCCTTTTTCGCGAACACCTGGTATGTGATAGTGATTTATAAACGCATGCTTATGATATAATACGAACCGTACAATTTACATAGCAGAGACTTCTCATGAACATTGAAGGTTTTGGTCGCTGTTATTCCCATGGCAAATAAAGTAAGCCATTTCTTACCGTTGTGCATATACTATCAATCACAGCCTATAGATACTGAATACTGTTTTACGACACAGTCAACACTTATTCACCTATAACTCGCCGACTTGTATATATAATCGAGTTCGAACCAGACAAACCAGTGATTGAAATCATGAGAGTCGAGCCTCGCCATTGTGGCACGATGACACACAAATCATTACAACCAACAGATCCTCATTTTAGACAGTTCTTAAAACAATCACGGGGTAGTGGGGACGTACTTTATCAGAATTGCAATAATATCATTATTAATTTCCTTATTAATCACCATGTCGTAATTGTGTATGTATAATGTTTATATAATATATAAGTTTTCTTCATAATTTCATTGTACTAGGTGCAAGAAGCGACAGGCTGAGGATGGCAAGAGTTCAGTTTCGTCTTAACGAAAATAAATTCTAATTAGTTAACGCGAATGAAATCGTACATTCAGTTAAGAGATCAATTGAGGCACCATGAAAATCCTTTGTAAGTAATATGTTGATATATGTTCTACCTGACGTGGATAACGTACCTGACAGCGATGTATCTCATTTCTTAAGAATGAAAAACTACTTGAAGCAAAGATGATTAATAAGGGATTGAGAAGCTTACCATGACACAAGACAATTTATAAGAATTTGCAAAATGTCTCGCGACCAGTCGAGTAACCTTGTAGGCGTTGATATCTCCCGAACACTTCTTAAGAAAACAGATTTATTTTATGTAAAGTCACGATCGGGGCGCCGTTATGTTCCTATTTTGACAAAATCCTGGATTTGTTGTGAACTACATTTCAATTAGTACTGGTGATGGAATAGGTAAGAAATACTCCGCCACAAAGGCATGAGGCAGATGAAGGAGATGCTCCTGAACAGGTAGAGGAAAATAAGAAGTATCCGGTCAGCAGCAGGACCACGGAGAGAGCAATGTTAGCAGCTGTTTAAAACTACGTGGGTTTGCATTGTATAGACTTGATCTAATCAAGCATTTCATTACCATTATGGAAAAGAAAGACGTTCTATTTCTTGTGTTTGGTTTCTAATGATTTGATTTTGACAGAGAGGATCAAGGTCTACATGTTGAAGTCTCGAAGTGTCATCTTGCCTATGTAAGAATTTATGACGGGTTATTGAAAATATCAACACCAACTAAACAACGCCATGAACTCCAACTATTGGGTCATCAGTGGCACCGGAAATACCACATGTATCCCCAGTACTAAAACTACCAGCCACATCAGCTCTGTCGGCAACAACAACAACGTCCGCACCCCCACTCCCTTCCCAAATTCCGCCACACATACTCACCGCCAGGAACACCAATATCTCCATTACCACCTACAATCCATCGACAAGAACCACCACCAACACTAATGTTGCCACATAACGGCAGCTGTCATTGAAGGTACGGTAAGCTAACATGCTCGCCCCCTGTAACATGAGCCCGCCACAATGACCGTAACAGCTCCCACCGAGACCGCAAGCTTAACCTAAACCACAGCCGAAAAGATAAAACTGCGGGCCAAGACACAGTCACAATCACAGATACAGGTACATCCACAACCACTGAGACACAGAAACAAAATATTTAGTTAATTCAGAATATGACCTACTTGAGATGGCATTTATTTCTACTTTCGTCAAATTAATTTTATGTACAGTAGTGTGTCTTAACGACACTCAGTGAGTGAGTGAGTGAGGGACAGGTTTTACGTTTCAGCAAAATTCCATCAATATGACAACGGGAACACCAGAAATGGCGACACACATTGTAAACGCAAATACACACCTGAGTAGATTTGCATATGGTACAAAGTTGAACTTAGTTGGACTAGGTGCAAATTTTTATCCATTTGCAATTTTACACCAGGACTATTTCTTACCATGTAAACGCTAGGAAATATGCTAATGCGTGATTTTCTTCAGAAGATTATTAATAATTGCCTCACAAATTTTGTGAACACATTTCAAAAAACATTACTAACACCAAATATACATCCAACAGTTCTGTATGCAGATGCAGGGTATGGCAACTTGGACTGTAGTATCCTGTGGCATTAAGTTGCCTTCTAGCTCTGAACGTAATAACTCCAAGGTAGGCTTGGTCATACGGAGGTTCGCTTACCAGCATCGGTGAATGTTCCCAAGTCTACACGATCCCACAAATCTGATCTCCCCTTCTTTTTCCAGATATTGCTCTCCCTATTAGTCCACATTCGAGGCCAAAACAGAATGTACAAGGAAACGTTCTTCCACGTCGCCACCTGGAAAAAGTGCAGTCCTTCCATCATGAAAGTATCTTTGCAACTGAATTCACTGACGATTTGGCACTGATAGTTTCGTGTCATGTGAACACTTAGCAATTTTACTCATCTTAACAATAATATACATCAGAAATGCATACGTGTTTTTATTCCTTCGAACTCTGAACGTAATCACTCAAAGTTAGGCTTAGTCATACTGAAACACAGATAAGCCACATCCAGTCAAAGACGTACACAAGAATAGATACAGTTACAACCACAGAAACACACAGAAACGCGCACAGAAACACACACAGAAACACACAGAAACATACAGTTACACCTCCTGAAAGAGAAAACAGCAACAACATTACAACTACCATAGTCCTTGTCACAAATTGGCAAAAACAGTCATAATCATAGCGACTTTCACAATGGACACAGACACATCCACAACTGCAAACTCAGCCGGAATCACCAACACAACAACAACCACTTCTGCAACCACAGACACAACCGCAATCACAGACACAACCACAATTGCACACTCAGAGGGAATCAACAACACAACCACAACGACTTCTGTGACCACAGACACAACCACAATTGCAAACTCAGCTGGAATCACCAATCAAACCACAACCACTTCTGCGACCACAGACACAACCATTGCTGCTGCACCATGAACAATTCAAAGCATCATGTAAAATAAGTCCGCATCTGCTGTTCATGGTGAGGAATGAATGTGCAGACTAATGCGACGGTATTTAAAGTTTCTTATCTAAATGTCATTCTTCCCGAATTCTGCCTGCGCAATCCAAAGCTTGAAGTGAAGAATATTACTGACATGCTGAAGCCACAGACCAGAATCTCTTAGCGCATCGGACAGATATAAAGCTATCGACACACTTTAACACTCTGCTTGTCAAATTTATAGAAAAAAATACAAGTTAATTAAAGAATCAACATTCAAGCACGGGCGACATATGTTCAATCAATGATCCCGTGGTAACACTACATCCACGAACACATGTCGAATGAAATCGTATAGGTCTTGTGTCACATCGCTTGAAATTTCGTACTTCTCCTTGTTAGTTATTCATCTTCTCTGCGCACAGTGTCTCGGGTTTTTTCCTTATAGCGAGAGTGAGGATTGAAGGTATTAAACTTGTACACATAAGAATCCGTTTGTTTGAAATGTAATCTCTTCTGTAGCCGGAGAACAGCTGAGAAATAGTCATGTCAGGCGAGTAACTGTCTGTGTTATGCATAATGAGCAGAATTAGAGTGAGTATTGTTTTACGCCGCTTTTAGCAATATTCAGAAATATAACGGCGGGGAACACCAGAAATGAGCTTCACACATTGTACCCATGTCGGGATCGAACTCGGGTCTTCGGCGCGACTAGCGAACGTTTATTTTTGTTGTTTTTTATAACTTTTTATTTCTGTTGCATTTTTTTACACATGGGCTATACAATGTAATACATAGGCAGTAAACAAAACGAACGTTTTAACCACCAGAGAGGTATGAGAAACCCAATAAAAGGTGGTGTCGAATTCTTTTAAAGTACAGTGTTGTACGTTTTATTTGCATTTCTCAAACTACAATGAAGCGTTATCGGACAAAATGGTTTTGTTAGTTAAGAATATGACCTACTTGAGATGACGTCTGTTTTTGCTTTCGTCAAATTAACATAGTTTTGAGTAGAGTAGTGTGCCTGCACTTAGTGAGCGAGTGGATGAATGAGTGAGTGACAGGTTTTACGCCGCGTTTAGCAATATTCCATCAATATGACAACGCTGAATACCAGAATGGCTTCACACATTGTAAACGCAAATAATCACCGGAGTAGATACGCATATGGTACAAAGTTGCATTTAGTTGGACTAGGCGCAACATCATTTTATCAATTTGCAATTTTACACCAGGACTATTTCTTACCATGTAAACGCTAGGAAATTTGCTCATGTGTGATTTTGAGTTGTATGGTGCTCTTTGAAATCTTGGTAGAAAGACCGTGCTCGATTGTACCTAAAACGTTGTAAAAATCAAGGTCTGGAGCTTCTGAAATATTCCTCGACGTGAAGGAAAAGTTAAGTATTGGAAAGTTGAAGTCATCCCTCTTGTCATACAGTCTTGTTGACAATGTTTTGTCACTTTGGATCTTTATGCTTAGAACAGATCAGGCGGTCTCACTCGCCTCCTTTATTTCTAGTTCAGGTGGGTAAATTAGTTGAAGGGAAATGGCTATTTGATGGTTATTGAACCACCCTAAATTTTACGTAGATGTAATCAATGAAGGAGTCCAACATTTCACATATTGTTTTCTCAGTAAACGTCAGATGGCATTTCCTTTCATTTTTAACAAATAGACTTGAACCTCTGTAGATTTGTAACTGTATCTCTGGCCACCACGGTTTGTTACAAAAGCCCCATGAATTAAGGCATGAAGTGTTTCCTTAAGTTTGTAATGTGGGATAGTGGCGAACAAAGTTGAAAAATAAATGTGTTGATAGAATTGAACCTGGTTCTGAGATTGTAAAAAGTGAAGTAAATCCTTTTGTTTTTGAGAATCCGAATGGTACTAATACTTCTTGTCTCAAATACTGTGAATATAAGGAAAGTCCTTCCTTGATTGTATTAAGGATTATGGTTAATCTTTAAGATTTGGTGGCACATTTGCTGGACCAAGCAATATATCGCTCTTTGTACGGATTTTTACAGAGCTTTGGAATCCAGTACAAAAGAGGAATGTCTTCAGGTTTTAGAGACATGTATCACTTAAGGCATTCCTCGCGCATTTAGCTGACACGCCGTTAAACCCCATTTACCCATTCAAATTGTATCACAGTACATGGAGAGGTTAAAGGATAGCCTCTTAAGCACCACAACGCTGTCTGCGAGATTGGGTTCAAACCCAACGTGCCCAGTAGGATCCTTAACCGTCCTCGTGGGCTCAAAACGTAAATAAAAGCGACAGAACCACTTCCATAATAATAACAAATCTCCACTGTATGATTCCGACAAACTCATAAGCCTGTGTTTATCAATCAGTATCAAATGGTGATGATACCGGGAGTTCGAGAAAAGGACAGCGTTTCCGGCCCCACTTGTGGCATCCGTCACAAACGCACGCAAAGACAAGTCAATTGTTCACCTGAACAAAATATGGGAACACGTGGTACAAGTCAAAATAGGGAATTGCATCGGACACCATTTTGTTCACCGATGCATCAAATTTGGAACTGTCCTCAACGTGTCTACCATAAAACGTTTTTTATGCTTTTGTTAATAAATTACTAAAGCCTTGAATGATGTAACCCTGATCAAACAACTTTTGGGCCCGAGGCGTATGACGCTCTTTGAAATCTTCGTAGAAAAAGCATACTTGAGTGTACCTCGAAAGTTGTTAAATGTAGACACCAAAGGCTGGAGCTGCTGGACATAAAATGAAAGACTTGAAAACTGAAGTCATCCCTCTGGTCTTATGGATAGCTTCTTGTCACTTTGATTTTGAAGCAAAGAGCTAAATTTGAAACAGATGTGAATGTTTGACTGGGCCCTTTTTATTCTAGCTCAGATTGGTAAATCAGTTGAAGGCAATTGGCTATTGGACCATTATTGTAATCAATGGGTCGAAACCACTGTGATATGACTAAATACTGTTGAAGAGGTGACACTTTAAACATTACATTCATAAGGGGACTTGCACCCCGTCCTCGTCGTGTGGAGCCAATGCTTAAACGAATGCTTAAAACCGCTGAGTACATATCGCCCTTTCTAAGTTATTTTTCTTCACAACACAAAAACTCACGTGGTACCGTGATGCGACATTCACGGGCATTTTCATCTGAACACAACGTTGAAACACGTGTATGACGAATATAACACACACACTATTCTATGTCTACGACATAGTGTAATGTTACCATAATAACACTCGCATAATAAGGGAAACGTTCTACTCTTGTAATTGTGTCTGCAGAGCAAAGATGGTAAATGATTATACTGTTCCAAGTAACGAATGAGTGTTGTTCGTGAATCGTGTCCATAAACGCCCGGCGCGAAACAAGCCGTTTTCCGTCGAGGTAGGCTGACAGAGCTAGAAGTGCTCCCACGAGATTGCAGGTGATAAATAGGAATATTTTATTCAGTTTTGTGGTTTTCAAGCTAATTATGAATTCTTTAACTGTACATTACGTTATGGTGACACAGGACAAGGAAAACAGTGCTAAGGAATTTTTATTAGATATAATTTATACTTTTCTTATTTTGATTTTTCTTGTATTTATTGTGATGGTTATTTAGGTGAATGTATATTTTTGTTGAATTCTTTGTCTGAAATACGGAGATCACCATGAATCTAATGAATGTGTTCCACTTGGACTGAATCCAGCCTGATGTCATTTTGTAATTTATTGATCGTTTTATAAAGTAAAATAAGATGTCCAGATCAGTTTGGATTGCAATTCGTTCTATTTTTTAATTTAATATTCTGGGATGCAACAGCAATTATTCTTGCCTTCATAATACGATAAAAGCAGATTTAAATAAAATGCAAGTTATCTTCGTATACATTGCAGATTTCAGTTTATGTACTTTTTAGTCTCGAAGCGCGTTCAACAGTGAACTGTTAACATTGATAGCACTTCAATATCAGTGATATAATGAGCCAATTCAAGATTGGTCATATATGTTTTGTATATTTATTCAAGTTTTTTTACGTTTCAATAACAAATCTGAAACTATAAAATGTAAATACTGTTTTTCTGTTTTTCATTTATAGCTAAAGCTGTCTTGTGGTTAAAAACCTTCACTCTTTACGTCGAAGACCTGAATCGTTCCAAACATGAAAACCAAATTAAATCATCTGTATACCCGCAGTGATATATCCGGGATGTGTTATAAATCTATCATATATCACTCACCCGATCCATACTTCTGTAGGGGGCCCAGGTGGCCCAGTCCTCTAGGGCGCCGCGATTCGCTGTGCACAGTTGCGTCCCTTGGGCACGCCAGAAACTTATGATCGTGGTTTCGATTCCCGGTTCGCCCCGATTATGTTTCTAGGTCTGTCACCACCACACCCGTGCTCGTGGGTTTTACCGAAATAGTAAACGTCTGAGGCCTACATCACTTCGGGCTTTCCTCCCACATTAAGCTGACACGCCGTGATATAACTTGGAAACTGTTAAAAGCGGCGTTAATCCAAACTCTCTCACTCACTCACCATACTTCTGTGACATAGTATATTAATTGATAGTTGCATCTTATCAGAATGCAGTGACGTCATGGATGACGTAATTTGTTGCCATAACAACACGCAATCGAGTTGGCCAATATTAGAGAGAGGTTCATGAAATCAGTTATTTTCTTTTAATTATAGCTGAATTCAAGTGTAAGACGAACACAATCAACAATGATTTGACAAATGTGATTTTGTTCTTTGTGTAAAAACATGTGGGTCCTGCAAATGTGCAATTGTGCAACTACAAACTACTTTCTCTCTCTCCCCCCCCCCCCCCCCCCCCTTTGAGAAGTTGAGAGCTCCGTTTAATCCAGGTCTAGACATTGTAGTTAGCTCCCTGCTTGAAACAGAGACTGTCTCTTATTTATTCTAGAAAAACAGTATTGTTCGATTCAAGTAGATAATAAAACAGTTAGGAGGTCAGTGAAGTGTTCAAGATTGATTCCAAGATATATTCGATTACATTTTGGGTACGGCTTAGCCACAATCGTTATCTTAGATGAACAATGATTCGGTGACGAGCGAGACGAGCGACAGTACACTAACGGGATAGATGTAAAGTTTTGCCGCCGAAATGAGACCATTTTTGGATGCGTCAGAGCCTTCATGTTTAACTAAAATGGGCCAAATCAAGTTCGTTAAATCTCCATCATCATCAGCAGCAGCAGCATCGCATACATACATTCAGTACGCATACTACGAAATCTATAAAATTTATATCAATACACAATACGTGATTAAACGACGGCCTCTCATTGGACATGTGCTATTTGTAGAGCTTAAACATTATCAACTGTACGAATATGGAAACTTATCAGTTCTGTCTTTATGGGAGTACTTTATAACGGTTGTCGAAAATAATATAGTTTCCTTTTCAGTATTTTATTGGCCGTGAAATCTTAAAACATGTAATTAAACTCGTAGCTATATAGGGAATCGAACCAGTGTCTGCGGCGTGACGAGCGACTGATTGATCCACTAGCTTACCTCACTGACCTTTTGTTACATAGCATAACACCTTCATTTTGATATGTTTGTTTTTATGTGATAATCTGGAATCTGTTCCGTGTTGCTTAAGGTGACAACTGTCAATTTCAACCGACATGAATCAATTACAATTCTGATTAAAACACAACCCAGGGCAAACGAACAAACCCCATCCATCAAGATGCATTAAATAACATAAATATTAATCAGCAGTCTTGATAATCCTGACCCGAAACTCGATCCTAAATGATTCTATCTCTAAGAAAGAAGACCTCTGGATAGGAATCTTTGCCCATTGTAAGAGACCCCTATCACGTTCCTCGGTGTAAAAAATACCAGACTCCATGACAATCCGACCCTTTGTCCAAAGCTCTCGGCTTTCAATCCAAGTGATGTCATTGCATTGTCCATACACGTATCAGGTGTACGGAGCTCTGGAGATGAGCCCTGTTTGAACTCTATACTCATTATATCGCACCATTACCAACATAAAGAAGTGTAATCGCTTTTCAAGTCATGGCGGTCGCAGGACTTCCGCCCAGCTCCAGAGGTCAAGGGGGCAGAAGGACCTCTTTCCGGCACAAGATTTTGGCCATTTAGATATTCCCCAGTGGAACAGAGGCCCGGGTAGGACATGGCGCGTTTCAACGAACCCACGTATCGATCCCCCCACACAAGGCTAATGAGAGCGCGCCGGCATTGAGCGCCACAAGCTGGTAACCAGCTTCTCTGGTCGTCTGCTCGCGCCGGAGTTGTTACCATTAGCAGCTGTTTTTGACACTGTTCACACGCGCTGTTTTGTCTCGAGGTCACGTGGGTTGAACCATTATTTGCCATGGAGCCTTATTTCATCAATAGGACAGGAAAATTTTATCCGGAAAGTCATTCAGTAATTTGTAATTACTGGTGGAAATGCTGCTGAAGCTGTGTTCCACCTTGGGATGTAATTAAGACACAAGTATATGTTGTTGGTTGTGTGGCCGTTTATACCTGACATCCCCCGTAGGACTCTTGTAGGACAAGACGCGTTGTAAAAAGTCAAATATAAACAAACACAAATATAATGCTGACGCAAGCACTTTTAAATCACTATATGATCATATATATAGTTTGCAAGAACTAGAATTGGTTCATTTGATTAAACGTAACTGAATGTTTGTTATATTTATCATGTTGACCTTTTACGTCAGTACCGGATGATTTTCTTGGCATTATATGAAAGGGAATGAAAGCATCTAATATTATTCTCTTCATATATAGCTTCGCACATTCATGTAGGATTATCCTTGAAAATGATCGTCAGTTTGCATTTTTCATTTGCTCTCGGTATGAGTAAAGCCTTTCCTATGCTTTGGTCATTGTACCTTAAAGAATACATTAGCAGCCCCGCCTAAAAACGGACCGGCATTTGAAACAGTGATGCCAATTATAACAGTATTATACGCATCAGTATAAGCAGTATGACTTGAACTAGAGATAACAGTCGCAGTAGTGATGCAGTAAAAGAGATAACATGTGCAGTAGTGCCGGCAGTAACACCAATACCAGAAATGTCATACAGCAGTGACCACAGAGGACCCGTGAAGATCCGGTGTAGAATAAGTCTTCAGCAACCAACTATTGTCCAAAAAGGCGACAATGCTTGTCGTAAGAGGCGACTAACGAGATCGGGTGGTCAGGCTTGTTAACTTGATCGATGCTGATGATGTCAATCACAGGACTGTCTGGTCCACACTCGACTATTTACAAACCGCCGTCATATAGCTGGAATATTGGAATAATAGAGGGCGGCGTTAAACAGCAAAGAAATAAAGAAACAGTGCCAGCAGAACGCCTGCATTAGAGATAACAGACGCAGAGTAGAAGCACTAGTACTAGAGTCAACAGACGCAGCAGTGCCCACAGTAACACCTGTAACAGACGCAGCGACAAACGGAAAGTGGAAACATCAGTGAATATCTGCAGTGAATCAGTGTATGCTTCTTGTGTGGCACGTGGTCCTTTGCGTAGCGTACAGGTAAAAACAGGTGAAAGCAGCGTTGGTTGCGGAGAGTCATCGGATGGGTGAGCGTGTTCGGCAGCTTAGCTCCTGAAAGTTTCTAGAGTTTTGGTCCTGCATCACAGTGAAGCACACGTGACACGTGTGATGCCTCATTGGGCAAGTGAATTTGCTCGAAATATGCCTCTGTTCACGCAGCAGTGAATTTGGTACCCTTACAGTGAGATGGCATTTGGGCTGTTAACCTTCTGGTGCCTCTCTGGAGGTGACAATGGAATTCGAGTGCACACTGGCCCAGTGACCGGGGTATCAATACGTTTTGAGCAAGGTATGGAAAAAGCGCCGTAGAAATAGATTATTATATAGAGAATACAAAAATGCAGCAAAGAGGGTTTGGGTGATCCTGGCACAGTCAGACTGGTTTTGGCTCATCATCAGCTCAGGGCCCTTGCCCCCTCTACACGCAGCCCAGGCAGCGAATGAGACTTCTCCCAGGAAGCGCTGCCTACGCAAACCCATCCTTTTCGAGGTTGTTATTATTATAATGTAGTAGTATTAGTAGTATTAGTAGTATTAGTATTAGTAGTATTAGTAGTAGTAGTAGTAGTAGAAGTAGTAGTAGTAGTAGTAGTAGTAGTAGTAGTAGTAGTAGTAGTAGTAGTAGTAGTATATAGTAGTAGTAGTAGTAGTAGTAGTAGTAGTAGTAGTAGTAGTAGTAGTAATATAGCTCAGAATCTCGTTTCACAAGGCAATCATATCACTAAGAGTGACGTAAGGCTATGTTAAACTGTTGGTATTACGACAGCCGTAACGCTAAAATCGGTTGAGAAATGGGTCCCTGAACACGTAATAATGCTGATTATGGCGTTTCACTTGAAGGTAGCAGTAGCTAAATCATCATCATCAACATCATCATCATCATGAGCATCAACATCCCCACAGCAGCAGAAGAAGAAGGAGGAAAAGCGATAGACCATTCAGCAGTACTAGATGCATCAGAATAACTGTAGTATGTCAGTTTGGCCTCGAAGAGTGAACTCCACAATTATGACAAGCAAAACATACCTATAAGGATTCTCAGTGAAATCTATTCTTGAAGGGTTTGAAAGGAAAGTGTTTTTGTTTTGTCTCATTAACATCCCCTTTGCAGCTAGTTGTCATTCATACCCATTCTTTGCGATGCAACGTTTATACGGAAACTGTACAAATATTGTGATTAACATCCCCTTTGCAGCTAGTTGTCATTCATACCCATTCTTTGCGATGCAAAGTTTATACGGAAACTGTACCAATATTGTGGAGTGTTAATGTATATTATTTTCTTCAACACCATCGACTACTAATATGATACCGCTGGTATTTACAAGAAGTATGCTCACTGACTTCTGATCATATAGATTATGTGGCAAGTTTGCATAATAAACACGAACTAGATAGCATACAGAATGCGGTTTACAACTAAACATTATACCTCGTTGAAGATGGTAGATGTATTAAAATTACATTTTCCTTTAAAGGTCGCATAACTGTTTGTTTTTTTAATATAACTTCGTCAGTAAAAATCAATAAAAAGAATAAACACTCCTCCTCAAAGGATGTAAACTAAGCGGCAAAAGAAAGTATAGGTTGGCAATTTGTAATTTTCCTAAAAACAGTGATAACTAGTGGAAAGAGGTATTGGGAATATGAATGCCCAGGAACAGGTACCAAAAAACACCTCACCCGAACGCGCCATCTTTGACGGCGCTCGTGCGGTGACAAAAAAATGGTGACACAGGTTTCCCGCCTACGGCATAAACTGCACGTGCATGTTAGCTGTATAAATGGGTTCGTCTGCAGGGTATAACCACACGTGATGAAAGCACATAAAAGAAATGCCTCGACTGTCACAGGAGCAGAGAGGGAGAGAGAGCCATCGGTAAGGCCGAAATAGGGCCAAATTGCCAGAAGGTTTGGTTGTACACCGCTGACAGTAGCCAGGTTGATTCAACGGTACAGGCAGACAGGGAGGACACAGGACAGGCCTAGAACCGGACGACCCCGAGTGACAACACCACTGGAAGACGGTCAGATACGGCTCATTCACCTGCGAAACAGATTCGTAACGGCGACGGCAGCAACAGCGTTAGGACATCCCATTTGCCAACGTACAGTACTACAACGACTTCGTGCTGCTGGAATACGAGCGTATCGTCCTTTCCGAGGAATGGTACTGACTGCTCAACATCGACGCCTGAGACTGCGATGGGCGAGGCAGGTGCGACGCTTGCAAGTGAGAAATTGGCGTCGAGTGCTGTTTACTGACGAAAGTCGGTTTAACTTGTTTCGAAATGACGGCAGAGAACGAGTTTATCGACGCAGAGGGGAACGTTTGGCTCCGGCGTGTATACGGGAGGTCCATCCATTCGGCGGGGGAGGTGTCATGGTGTCGGGCGGTATTTGTGGAGATCAGAAGACTGATTTGGTGATTATACAGGACAACCTGAACGCTGTGCAGGACAGAGACCAAGTGTTGCAGTCAGTTGTGCTTCCGTTCTTACGAAACCAACAGCAGGGGACATTGTTTCAACACGACAATGCCAGGCCCCATACTGCAAGACTGACTCGGAACTTTCTAAACCAGCAGAACGTTGACGTTTTGCCCTGGCCTGCCCACTCACCCGATAGGAATCCTATTGAACATCTGTGGGAACATCTTGACAGACTGATTAGAGCATGCCATCAGCCTCCCGTCAACAGACTAGAATTGCAGCAGGCCCTGAGAGTCGAGTGGCAACGGATTCCAGTCAACGTCATCAGAAGACTGACGCCATCGATGAGGCGGCGTATCACAGCATGCATTGAGGCAGATGGACGTCATACACGCTATTGAAGGCAACAATGAACTTACAGTGTATCTGACAAGTTTTTGGTGACATTTCAGACAACTTTTGAAAATGAAATTTCTTACCCCACCATTGTTTACCTTGAGCTTACATTACCTATGATTGCACAATTTCATTCAAACTGTGGTTGATCATTTGTTACCCCTCCCTAGATTATATTATAATTTACAACAAAACCTATTCTTGTTATTTTTTTATCGATCAATGAACTCGACTTATACTTTCTTTTGCCGCCCAGTTTATATACTAAACAGGCAAATTTTGAATGAGTTTCGCTGTATCCGTCTTGATGACGTCACAAATGACGCTGCTGGACGGGTCCTGTTTCATAGGATTATGCCTTGTGATTATGCAGGTTTTTGTTCTGTTTCCGATCATGTTCTTGTTTATGATGATGTTATTAGTTGTAACTGGTGATTCCTGTTTCTGATTATGTTAATAGTTTTAAGTGAGGTTTCGTGTTTCTGGTGATGTTTCTGACGATGGTTCCTGTTTCTGGTGATGTTTCTGACGATGGTTCCTGTTTCTAGTGATGTTTCTGACGATGGGTCCTGTTTCTGGTGATGTTTCTGACGATAGTTTCTGATCTGGTGATGTTTCTGACGATGGTTCCTGTTCTGGTGATGTTTCCGACGATGTTTCCTTATTCTGATGACGTTTTCTGCTTCTTATGGTTAATTTCTGTTCATGACGATATTCCCCTGCTTCTGATAATGTTCCAGCTTCTGGTGTTTATTACGATCTTGTCTGTTTCTGGTCATGTGTATGACGATGTCTCTGATATGCAATGTTTCTGAGGGCGGTGAGGTAAGCTGGTGGTTGAAGCTCGTCACGCCGAAGACCCCACATGTGTACACTGTATGAAGCCCATTCCTGTCGCTCCCCCGTGATATTGCCAAAATAGTGATAAAGGCGGCGTAAAATCATACTCATTCACTCATGTTGTTGATAGGGGTTGATATTATAAGTTGTAGCGGGGTCACGAGGGTTACATAGGTGTTTATGCGTCTCGCGTTAGGTTTTATACCACGAGGTTCTGCCTCACTGACATGTTTTAATATGACATCGTTAATGAATTAAAACAAATTCAAAATTGATAGCAACAATATTTGACCTGGGTGGTTTGTGTGTTAATCAGGTGTGAGCGATTGTCATCCAATCAGCCACAGGTTTCTCAAATCCAGATTCGAATATTTGTATGCATTTAACACTTATGCCACTCGTGGCTGGTTGCGATAATAAAATAGCTTGACTTTACTTGGAACAGGCTGGGTCACCTGATGATTAAAACGTCTGGCCATATTCCTTAAGATCCGGCCTAAAATAGTGCTAAAAACTGCGAATACTTCTATGTATGTGTCTCTCCCTCTCTCTCTCTCTCTCTCTCTCTCTCTCTCTCTCTCTCTCTCTCTCTCTCTCTCTTTCTCTCTCTCTCTCCTATCTCCTCTCTCTCTCTCTCTCGAATATTTCTACTTATGTGTCTCTCCCTCTCTTTCTCCTCTCTCCGCTCTCTTTCTCTCTCTCTCTCTCTCACTCTTTAAGATAAAGCAGTAGTGTTGAGTCTGATCTTATAATGTTCGTGATTATATGATTAAAACACCATATGATCCTTGAAATGTACGACCCCCTTATGCCACAATTCCCCGGATATATTCATAAATGCAGAAACATAAGACAGATGTCGGTTCTGTTAATGTCATTGCCCTCGATACGTTCGGAAAACTAAAACCGAATGTTAATCGGATAGGTTTCTGCTTTCAGTAGAACACAAACACAAACAAACACGTTGTATGAATACTTGGCCTTTTGGAACATAAATCACACAGGGACATAAAAGGTTGAAAATCTTGAAATTCAGTTCAAGAACAAAAACAACACTTCATTAAATGCCATCGAGACAAAAGATACTTTTTCATCAGACACTCAAAACCTAAATGGTTGAGAATAATGTGAAACCACTGTGCTGTGCAATGGCCATAGTAAGGTTAAACGTTGGACGGGTCTCGGATTAAACCATTATTGTGCCATTTATCGACTCCCCTACAAGCCTGGTACACGATATATGGTTGTCGTTAGAGCAATATAGGCCCGCATTACGTCTCTCGTAACAGATGCTTCATTTTACATCAAGGATGATCTTAATTACAAAGCGTCCTGGTGGTATCGTTGATTTAACTTAAAATAGTTTGGGCTTACATTGCAAAAGAGTACAGCAAAATGTATGTGATGTTTCTTGATCAGTTAGTAGAAAAATATTGTTTAAGGTGTAGGTAGCTGAGTGACACTTGAGGCGCCGTTGTTCACTGTAAAGAATCTCGGGACTTTGTTGTGTCGGGATCCGCTGATCTAGGATTCGATTTCTTCTCAGCCACATAACATTCCTCAAAGGTTGTAAACGTGAAGCAAACGCGCCGTTTTATCACTGAAGTAATTTTCAAGGCATCGTTAACCTCAATCACTCAACAACCCTCCCACTCCCCAACTCCACCACTCACCCACACACCCACTCACCCACACACCCACTCACCCACCCATGTCCCCACGCACACACCCACACACCCACACACGCACACACGCACTCCCTTGTTTTTCAGTGTCAATAGTCTTCAGCAACATATGCTTATCGTAAGAGGCGACTAACGGGATCGGGTGGTCAGGCTCGCTGATATGGTTGATGCATGTCAATCGTATCCCAATTGCGTGGATCTATGTTCATAATGTCAATCACTGGATTGTCTGGTCCAGACTGGATTATTTACAGACCACCGTCATATAGCTGGAATATCGCTGAGTTGCGGCGTTAAGCAACAAACAAAACAACAAACAAAATATTAGAGTCAATATCACAAGGTGACCGTGGTGTCCCCTTTGATGTCTGTAAGAAAGTGAGTGTTTCTCTCACCGTAGCCAACATTACATCTACTTTACGGAGCCCATTGCACCCTACTTTTGTAACCCCGTCCGGTACCAAATAACACCGGATTTTAGGACAAGTAACCCCTTCTGTCCCAGAGAATAGTTCCTCGCTCTAGACTTTACACAAACCCATCCAAACACCAATATACCACATCCTAAAAACCTTAATGGCTTCTGAAAAAATATTATGCTAAAACAATTCGTGATGGATAAAAACCCAACGGAAGTATTCCGTTCGTGTATTCTGAAGGGTAGATTGGCCAAAGATTGGTACATCATGCATCAGTTTGCAAAGACAACGTATGTGACACCTGCAAAATAAATACATCGCTGATACTCAACCTGACCTCCGCTAACCTGCAATCTCTATACATCCCTAATACATAACCTGACCTCCGCTAACCTGCAATCTCTATACATCCCTAATACATAACCTGACCACCGCTAACCTGCAATATCAACACCCCAAATACATAACATGACCACCGCTAACCTGCAATATCAACACTCCAAATACTCAACCTGACCACCGCTAACCTGCAATATCAACACCCCAAATACACAACCTGACCACCGCTAACCTGCAATATCAACACTCCAAATACTCAACCTGACCACCGCTAACCTGCAATATCAACACCCCAAATACATAACCTGACCACCGCTAACCTGCAATATCAACACCCCAAATACACAACCTGACCACCGCTAACCTGCAATATCAACACCCCAAATACACAACCTGACCACCGCTAACCTGCAATATCAACACTCCAAATGCTCAACCTGACCACCGCTAACCTGCAATATCAACACCCCAAATACACAACCTGACCATCGCTAACCTGCAATCTCCATACATCACTAATACACAACCTGACCACCGCTAACCTGCAACATCCACATATCCCTAATACATAACCTGACCACCGCTAACCTGCAATATCAACACCCCAAATACACAACCTGACCATCGCTAACCTGTAATCTCCATACATCCCTAATACACAACATTTTATTGACGGTGTTATATGCTTTAGATGCTTCAGATGCTGGCATATACTTACCGACTCCCTAAGTGGACTGCAAGCCCTCCAAAACAAAAATACCAAAAACCGACCTAAATTAATAAATCAAATACTTAAAAGCTCCAACGACCTAACTAAGGCAGGCAAACAAATAACCTTCTTGTGGATACCCGCCCACGTAGGAATATACGGTAATGAAAACGCCGATAAAGCAGCTAAACTATCCCTCAAAATCCCAGAAATAAGCTTAAACTTACCCATCTCAAAATCAGAAATTAAAAGTGTAAACAAGCAAAAAATCACACAAAAATGGCATAACCTATATCTAAACTCAAATAGCCAAATCAAAAAAGTGCTCAGCAAACCACTAACCAAACCAAAAATTCTCCATCCATCCAAAAAAATCGACAGAGTAATCACTAAACTCCAAACAGGACACACCAACCTAAATAACCACCTAAAAAATTTTAAAAAACACACTACAGGTAACTGCCCACACTGCAAACAACCAGAAACCCCAGAACACGCACTCATCCACTGCACACACTACCTAACACATCGAACCGCATTACAAACCACCCTCAATCTAAACAAGGCTCTAACTCTAGAAGTAATACTAAACGCACAAAATAAACTAGAAAACTTCAAGGCCTTAGGCGTATTCTTAATAAAAACGGAACTAATAAAACGCATCTAAAAACACAATAACCTACCAAATCAAAATCACATAAACAAACAAACATCCACCATACCCAGCTCCCTTAGTTCTCCTCCCCAATCCCATCGGCATCTATTCCAAATCTCAAAATTCCCAAATTCTATATAAGCAACCCCTAAAACCCCCCTCTTGGGTTGCACAGACCACTTTCGCCCACATTAAATGGCCTGGCCGGGCCCGTGTGCGAAATACGCATCAGTCGGAAAGCGCACGTTAAATCTCCAAAGTAAGTAAGTAAGTAAGTAAGATGCTGGCATTAATCGGTGGCAACTGAACACTGGTGGATATTTAATCACGGTTAAACTAATAGTGATGGCACTATATACTACACAAAGTTTGCTGAGGCTTAATCCCCGCAACAGCAACGGTATCGACGGCTCTTGGACAGACAGACACGCCGTGGAACGCCACAAAACCGACATAACAGGTTCAGATGGGCCATGCGGGCTCGGCGTTGGAAGGTTCGAGACTGGGGACGAGTCCAGTTCTCTTATGGGATCAGGTATTGTCTGATGGTCGACAGCTTGTGTACAAACGTCAGTGAGAACACCTATAACGCCAGGAAGGTCAGCCCCATTTTAAGGGGGTGCCGTCATGGCCTGGGGGGGGGGGGGGGGGGGGGGAATCTGTGGAGACTTGAAGATAAGGCTGGTTATCATTCAAGGCAACATTAGCGCACAAATGTATCGGGATGACGTTTTGCGACCCGTTGTTTCGGCCATTTATCCAACAACAGCCACACGGTATAGTCTTCCAGCATGATAACTCAAGAAAATGAACGTTATTATTTGCCATGGTCTACATGTCTTCCTGACATGAACCCCATTGAACATACGTGGGATCATCTAAACAGGCAAGTCAGAAGGCGACCAATACCATTCGACCAGTACCATTAGTCAGCATCTTGAGCTATGTCTCATCAAGACATAACAACGGATTCCTGCTTACGTCATCAGGCATTTGACGTCATCGGTTAAGCGACGTGTTGTGGCCTGCATTGGTGCACGAGGTGGACATAAACGCTATCAAACCGGTGATTTGTGACTTTGCAGTGACTTACAAGTTATTTATACTCGGAACAATATCAATGATCACATCAATAAAACTTGGGAGAGAAATGAAAACTTCTCGGAAATATGGGACAAAATGATACCTCCTTAGGAAATAATGATACTTCTGTAAAATCTTGGAAACATCACTTCTTCATTAAAACCTGGAAACAATTGACTTTTTGTTTTCAACCCCGGATACAGTAATACTTTAAAAAATAATACAGCTCTTAAACCCGGTGACCTTAAAAACCAGTATTTAAATATGTCAAACAGCATTACCGTCCTAAGACATATATTTATATGATGCAAGTTAATACTACCCTGTTTGTTGGTGGGTAGCCTAGTGGTTAAAGCGTTTACTCGTCACGCTTAAGTTCCGGGTTCGATTCCCCACATGGGTACTTTATGAGGAGCCCACTTCTAGTTTCTCCTTACATGATACATCCTGGAATATTGCCAAAAGCGGCGTTAAGCCATACTCACTCACTCACTCACTTACTTACTCACTACCTTGTTACTTTATAGTTGTATTTCTTGATCATGAATTACCGCGTCGATATTGTTTGGAAAGAAAATATGTAAGTTAATTTTTAATACAAGTTTAACCTTGTATTATCACGTTAAATCTATATACACATGAAAGCAAATAGGTCATGTTGCCAAGGAACTATAATTAAATTCATCTCTAGCAAAGACGGTTATGACATCGAGAAACAGTCATTACTTAGGCATCCATATCCATGTTTTAAGAAGAATGTTTGTATGTTCGTAATCCAATATAATGGCCACTTCAACAAATGTTCACGATGAGAGTAGAGCTCGTTTAACCGAACATCATAGAATGTGGATAGACGTATACCAAATGACAAACGAACACCATACCTATAAGCCTAAGAGCAGTTCTCGTGCAATTTATTGTTGCAATACTGAAATATTAAACGGGCTGACGTATGGACTGTTTTTTTTAAGTTTGGTTTCTCTGGATTCAATACAGTCCATTAATTGTTGTTGTAACATAAAGCATCAAGTATGTATTTGGATTTCAATCCCATTTTAAAAGTATAAATTTGAGTATTGCTTAATGTACAACAATGTACTTTTTAACTTATTTCTCTGTAGTTGACTTTGATCGACGTTGGCGAATTTTATATGCAGAAATGTTTCATAAAAACGGTAGCTTGCGTTCTGTAGATGTAGTTTTATGGTAAATGTTAAATGTTAAATGTGTTTCATAATGATACTAGTCATGTACGCACCAGATAATCCTATCTACTTCGGGTGCTCCTGGGTTGCTTGGCCCAGCAGATGATTTAGGACTTGTCTTGCTTATTCCAGCGACCATTTGATATTCTCGGAGAGCGGCCAGACATATTTTTAAATAAATAATTTGTTGCATTAAATATAGATGAAAAATAATTTTGTCTCTGGTTTTACCAAAAAAAGAGAGTTACTTTTCCACATGTCGAATGGCATGAGCCAACCGGTGTTGAGAAAACGAATATTGTTCAGCTTTATCTCCCAGAGAAATATAATGAATATCTTGAAGCAGCGACCGAGACATAAAGTGAATAAATCGAAGTAGTGACCGAGAAATATAGTGAATATATTGAAGCAGTGACTGAGAAATAAAATGAATATATTGAAGCAGTGACCGAGAAATATAGTGAATATATCGAAGCAGTGACCGAGAAATATAGTGTATGTCTTGAAGCAGTGACCGAGAAATATAGTGAATATCTTGAAGCAGTGACTGATAAATACAGTGAATATCTTGAAGCAGTAACCGAGAAATATAGTGAATATATTGAAGCAGTGGCCGAGAAATATAGCGTATGTCTTGAAGCAGTGACAGAGAAATATAGCGAGTGTATCGAATGACTGGTCGAACATAAAGTGAATATCTTTAAGCAGTGACAGAGAAATATGGTGACTATCTTGAAGCAGTGACTGACAAATACAGTGGATATCTTGAAGCAGTGGTCGAGAATTATAGTGCATATACTGAAGCAGTGATCAAGAATATCTTGAAGCAGTGGCCGAAAAAATCCCGTCTCAAACAATAGTCCGAGCCAAATAACTGTTCAAAGCGAGCTCAATCGCTCGCAGTATTCTGATACGAATTTACACATACAAGTCTAAGTATTCTGGAAGATAACATGTGGTATGACCTGTTTGATAGTGAAGTTATTGACTAATACATCACAGAAAGGTATAGTGGTTTGAAAAACTATTATTTACCCTGAGAGAAGATAATCAAGTGTGCATGTGATATTTTGTGATCAAATATAGGTTTTTTTATTACATCTGAAATAAGAACAAGTGAAGAATTACAATTGTGTATTGTATGGTGTATTGAAAGATAGAATTATCCCCGAGATATGATAACCATGTATGTACGTAATATTTTGTGATCAGGATAAAAGTATAAACATTTGGAGAGTTACAATTGACATTTTTATATTTCTATATTCAGATTCTGTCTATTTCATTTCATAAACCCACAATTAAATATTTGACATAAACAACTTGATTATGTTTGTCATCGTGCCTGTGATCGTAAGATCTTTATGCTTGAAAGTGGTGAATATACCAGTACAATATTCCTGCTTCAAATCTCCTACCAGAGCCAGCTAAATCGAGACCGTTGTTTACGACCTTTGCAACGGCCCTAGGAACAATACTCTCGTGATGTCCGAAGATACCAATTTGACAAGTAACTGTGACAGATTCCACATACTCCTGAAGCAAGAAGACAACGGATATAAGGTTCAGGATCATTTACTGTCGTCTGAAATTAACAAACGGGAGTAAATTGTCATGCGGCCGTGGCAGGGAAGGTTAACGTTGGCCTATTACTTGTCATGGGATGGTTCTCGCTAGGGCGTCCTGGGAAACAGGACCTGAGGCTGGCCACTCAACACGGCATGGAGCCAAATTACATATTGCAGGAATTATCACAGAAATTAGTCGCCATTCCTCCTGCATGGTTCCTGGGGACATGGAGATGAAATCTCGGGCGAAACCCGAGCGTGGTGATGAGACGAGGAAACGCTGCCTTGGAGCGCCATCTTACGGATTCTGTGTATGGTCGTCTGCTCCCCGTACTGAGTCGACACAAAGGAACGGGCCTAAATGAGATGCCTTGACGACCTGATATGGGACGAATCTTGAGCCTTAATGAGGACGCAAAGACGGTTTACCTGATCTGGCCGTGGCTTGAGGAGACGTGGTGACGGGGCAGTTGAAGATGACGTTGAGGCTGTCGGCGTTACCTGGCTCGTCCTGGCAGAACAACGTCAAGGGGGTACTGTTTCACATCGTTAGCAGCCGCGGAGAGGCAGAAAACTCGATTAAGTTCGAGTGTGATTCGGTACTGAGGCCTATAGGTATAACACTCAAAACATGTTAAGGGTTTCGAACCTTATGCTGATTGATACTTAACTTTATCTGCCTTCAAAGTTAGATACCAATACATGTATTCCCAAACGATATGTATAAGATTACATCGCAATACACATGGATATATTATTAATTTAAATCAATGTGTTCATTATAGTGTTGAATCCAAACTCAATCGATGAAGCTCACGATATAAATAAATTCATGCTAACACAGTCCACTGCAATAGGGGTCGGGTGGTTACAAAACATGAATCGATTCTCATGCCGTCGACCACTACCTTGTCTGGTCAAAACATTATTTACAGGTTGTCATTATATACTATAGGAACAGTTTATGATGTAAAAGAACATCCATTCTCGTTCCCTAGGTCTGGTGTTTTAACTCAACTTAACACAACAAATCATTCCTTCAGACTCAC
The DNA here is from genome assembly GCF_023055435.1 of Haliotis rufescens. Lineage (NCBI taxonomy): Eukaryota > Metazoa > Mollusca > Gastropoda > Lepetellida > Haliotidae > Haliotis > Haliotis rufescens. Next base: position 11,183,292 of record NW_025963890.1, read on the forward strand.
ACCGAACCACTGCAGCCGAAATACGCAACAGAAACCTCGCTCTTTCGTCACCTAAAACACTCCGGTGCACTACATATCGTTGACACATTATTATCCATCTATATGATATTTTGAAACCTATTATCGTGGGTTCGAATCCCGGTTCGCCTGAATACGATTCTAGTTCAAAATCGGTAAACGTCAAATATCTATATAACGTCACATCATACAAACAGTGAAAGCGGCACTCACTCACTCACTCACTCAAGCACGCACGCACGCACGCACGCACGCACGCACGCACGCACGCACTCACTCACTCACTCACGCACGCACGCACGCACGCACGCACGCACTCACGCACTCACTCACTCACTCACTCACTCACTCACTCACGCACGCACGCACGCACGCACGCACGCACGCACTCACTCACTCACGCACTCACTCACTCACTCCATAATATATTGTGAAATCATGTACCGTGTAGATCTAACTAATTAATCCAACCTAAATGAAAATCAATTTCTATCTCTCTTTGCCAGGCACTACATATTTTCATTTATTCACAGAAACATATTTATGCGCACGGTCCTTACATGAACCCGGCCATACGGACTCTTTACTGAAGTCAAGTAAGGAAGCACATTCTCATTTGCCATTGGCGATTCATTGCTCGAATCCATACGAGTGTCCGCTGATAATGATGATAATATTTATGTGTTGCCGGTGATATATCTGGTCTCTGGTGATCAATGGACAGAGAGACGGGATCGCATGACAGAGGTTGGAGATCTGTGCCGTAGTTGTCTAAGCCATTCGTTACCACAATCCGGTCCGTCGTTAGTTTTATCTGACATATTTTCATTCATTAACGCCAATGTGTTACATTTATTTATATTTTATACTCAGTCTTTTAATGTACTTGCGGTAATCGGACAGTATTGTGTGTATATTAAAGTAATGACAATGGGGCAAATCTAATTGAATAAGATTATTTATATATTTATATATTCCAAACTGATATTGTAACACGGAAAAAACATAAAGCTAGAAAAAAAATATATAACATCAGATATCCTTTGTAGCCATTTTTACACGAGATACAGTTCTTGAAAATGTTTTAGCAACTTTCTGTTTTTGTAACAATGACATTATGAATTTGCATACGTAAGAAATAACGATACTCATGTTCATTCAATTAATATCTATAGGATGGTGCGCTGTATTATCGCGTTAGTAAATTTAAAATTGCGCACGCTTACTAATCTATTAATTATGTCATACGAAAATGTTTCTTTGTTCAACTTTTATGACACATCAATTAGGATTGATCGATGCTGATTTTCTTTACAAAGAACTGGTCGTTAGCGACTCAAGGGCAGCAAACTCCATATTATCGCGGTATGGCTATTTTGTTGTGTGATAAGTGTCGATTATGTGGTTTACATTATTTCCTGTTTTGGATTATGCATACTCATTGTGCATACGACCTAGGTTGGGTCAAGGGACTTCGTCTAAACGAATGGACTCTTTTCTAACCAATTTCCATTGGGGGTAGTGGGTAATTCAACTTTAAACACATTCCAGAAACTATCATGATAGAGTTAACGTGTATACTTACGAGTAGTCGTGACATACTGCATTCGATCAAGCGATTAAATATCGTGCTCAGATTTGCATAAGTAAACAATCGACAGGGTGTGTGGATTACGCGATTTATCGACACCGCGATTATATAGAGTCATACTTTAATATATGACTACATACATAACTGTTAGTATTAGCGCAACAACATAAGCCCCAAATTATAGTTCTCCTGTGGAACAAGTAGAAGTAGTTGTAGCAGTTGTCGCAGCAGTAGTAGTAGCAGCATTAGCAGTAGCATAGTAGTAGTAGGTAGCACCGGTAGCATGAGTGAGTGAGTGAGTGAGTGAGTGAGTGAGTGAGTGAGTGAGTGAGTGAGTGAGTGAGAGCAATATTACGGCGGGGGACACAAGAAATTGGCTTCACACATTGTGCCCAAGTGGGGAATCGAACCCGGGTCTTCACCGCGACGAGCATTCCCTTTAACCACTAGGCTACCCCGCCGCCCAGTAGTTGTAGAAGCATCAGTACTAGTAGTAGTAGTAGCGGTAACAGTAGTCGAAGTAGCAGCAGCAACAGTAGTAGTGGTAGCAGCAGCAGAAACAGTTGTAGTAGAAGTAGTAGCAGTTCCAGTAGCAGTAGAAGTAGTAGTAGAAGCATCAGTAGTAGTAGCAGCAGCAGGAACAGTAGTAGTGGTAGCAGTAGCACTAGTAGTAGTAGAAGCATCAGTACTAGTAGTAGTAGCAGTAGCAGAAGTAGCAGCAACAACAGTAGTAGTAGCAGCAGGAACAGTAATAGTGGTAGCAGTAGCACTAGTAGTAGTAGAAGCATCAGTACTAGTAGTAGCGAGTGAGTTTGATTTTACGCCGCTTTTAGCAATATTCCAGCAATATCATGGCGGGGGACACCAGAAATGGGCTTCACACTGTAGTAGTAGTAGTAGTAGTAGTAGTAGTAGTAGTAGTAGTAGTAGTTATGTAGTAGTAGTAGTAGTAGTAGTAGTAGTAGTAGTAGTAGTAGTAGTAGTAGTAGTAGTGATCATACTGTTTTTCTTATAATTAGAGTGGGAAAGTGAGAAAATGATCGCCTTGTACAATTCTTGTTAATCCGGACGGCGCTGTCCCCAGTGTATACATACGTCTGAACTGATATAGTCCGGATAAACGAAACTCTGGTCGTGAGTCGCCACCCACTGTATGACGGGGCAGTGGGGTAGCACAGTGGTTTAAGCGTTCGCTCGTTTCGCACGAAGGCCCGGGTTCGATTCTCCACAAAGGTACAATGTGTGAAATCCCTTTGAGATTTTTTCAGTTGCTGGTTTATTGTTAAATGCGGCGTAAACCCATTTTCACTCTTTGTATATATGCAGATTCTACCCATTGCAATCCTATGGAATCGTGATGTCATTTTACACTGCAGCCCTCAATACGTCACGCGGCCTTGACAAACCCTGGTCAATGGGATGAGAATCGATCTCTGCCATCAAGGAAAAATGTCAAGCGAACAAAGCCAGGTCAAAGCTGTGCTTCAGCCTCTAGCAAGGGTGACATGCAGTAGCAAAGGTCATAAAAACGTACAGAAATATTTAACAGAGCAAATCGAAGAGCAAACTGGATGTTCTTCGTGATTGTCTCCTCGTATGCGTGCGAATCTTATTTCGTTCTTATTTTGATAGGTTTTTATGACAACCGAGCTTCCATTCACAGATTAACCTGCATCTATTAAGCACAAAACAAAACTGTTACACTGTTTATGTACTAAACAAATATAAATATAAGGGAATAATAAGAGTGCTCGAGAGAAAATAGATGTGTTTTACAGTACTACATAACAAGTGGAACACTAAAGTAACGTATTGAATGATCAAGATGCAGACAAAATTAAATCAAATGCTAAATAAAAACACACGATTCCTGAGATCTTTTATATGGTTAAATCGAAAACAGCCTGTCTTTTTAAGGTATATTTGTTTGACGTTTCGACCGCATGTGCTACTGAATCTACGATTGATATTTAAATATTCGTGAGACACGTCAGAAAACTGCTTGGGTTGTCAAATTGTTCGACATTCTTCTATCCTAGGAGTGTTTTTCCACATGTATTATGGTGAGTCTTTGAGCCCTTCATTCTGAAATCGGAGCAACTGTAGTTTGAAATGGTATTAGATTTTATGTATGTAAACACGCTTTCAAGTCTTAAAGAAACAGACGATGTCAGCAGACAAGGTACAGTTTTATGGGTTCGACTGAAATAAATATGGTACATACTGAAATATATATATATATGTACAATGTGTACTTTTTAGGTGTTTGTGAGTTTTGTGAAATTCATGTTCGGATCGTTTATATTTTATTGTGGCGCGTGTGTGCGTTTGTATTTGTGCATGTGAACACATTTACCTATGTGCACGAGTGAGAATGTGTGTCTTTAATTATATGGAAGTGCTCACCACTAATAAGAATAAGAAATCCTGTGATTCTGTGGACATCACATTAATTCAATGGGCAAATCAACTTCACTCTGTGGGGTGATGATATCAGGCAACTTCACTCTGGGGGGTAAAGATATCAGGCAATTTCACTCAGTGGGGTGATGATATCAGACAACTTCACTCTGAGGGTTGATGATATCAGGCAACTTCACTCTGAGGGGTGATGGTATCAGGCAACTTCACTCTGTGGGGTGATGATATCAGACAACTTCTCTCTGTGGGGTGATATCAGACAACTTCTCTCTGCGAGGTAGTGATATTTGACAATTTCACTCTGTGGGGTAGTGATATCAGCCAACTTCACTCTGTGGGGTGATGGTATCAGACAACTTCTCTCTGTGGGGTGATGATATCAGGCAACTTCACTGAGTGGGGTGATGATATCAGACAACTTCACTCTGTGGGGTGATGATATCAGACAACTTCTCTCTGTGGGGTGATGATATCAGGCAACTTCACTCTGTGGGGTGATGATATCAGACAACTTCTCTCTGTGGGGTGATATCAGACAACTTCTCTCTGCGAGGTAGTGATATTTGACAACTTCACTCAGTGGGGTAGTGATATCAGCCAACTTCACTCTGTGGGGTGATGGTATCAGACAACTTCTCTCTGTGGGGTGATGATATCAGGCAACTTCACTGAGTGGGGTGATGATATCAGGCAACTTCACTCTGTGGGGTGATGATATCAGACAACTTCTCTCTGTGGGGTGATGATATCAGGCAACTTCACTCTGTGGGGTGATGATATCAGGCAACTTCTCTCTGTGGGGTGATGATATCAGGCAACTTCACTGAGTGGGGTGATGATATCAGGCAACTTCACTCTGTGGGGAGATGATATCAGACAACTTCTCTCTGTGGGGTGATGATATCAGACAACTTCTCTCTGTGGGGTGATGATATCAGACAACTTCCCTCTGTCGGGTGATGATATCAGACAACTTCTCTCTGTGGGGTGATGCTATCAGACAACTTCTCTCTACGGGGTGATGATATCAGGCAACTTCTCTCTGTGGGGAGATGATATCAGACAATTTCTCTCTGTGGGGTGATGATATCAGACAACTTCTCTCTGTGGGGTGATGATATCAGGCAACTTCTCTCTGTGGGGTGATGATATCAGACAATTTCTCTCTGTGGGGTGATGATGTCAGGCAACTTCACTCTATGGGGTGATGATGTCAGGCAACTTCACTCTGGGGGGTAGTGATGTCAGTCAACTTCACTCTGAGGGGTTATGATATCAGACAATCTAACCCTGCGAGGTACATGAAGTGATATTTGACAACTTCACTATGCGGGGTAGTGATATTAGACAACTTCACTCTGTGGGGTGATGATATCAGACAACCTCACTCAGTGGGGTGATGATATCAGACAACTTCACTCTGCGGGCTGAAGACATCAGACAACTTCATTCTATATAAGGGGCACGGGTGCCCCAGTCGTCTAAGGCGCCGCGATTCGCTGTGCAGAGTTGCGTCCCTTGGGCACGCCAGAAAGCTATGATTGGGGTTCGAATCCCGGTTCGCCGCGATTATGTTTCTAGGTTTGTAAGCACCATACCCGTGCTCGTGGGTTTCACCGAAGGGCAAACGTCTGACACCTGCATCACTTCGTGCTTTCCTCCCACATTAAGCTGACACGCCGTGATATAATTGGAATACTGTAAAAAGGCGATAAACCCAACTCACTCACTCACTTACTCATTCTGCATAGTTGTGATATCAGACAATTTCATCTGAACAATTGGCACATAAGCAAACGTCATTTTGCAGAGTTGGGATATCAGGAAACTTCATTCTGCACAGTTGGGATATCAGAAAACTTCATTATTCAAAACTGGGGATATCAGAAACTTTATTCTGAATAGTTGGGGTATCAGGAAATTTTATTCTGCAGAGTGAGGGCTATCAGAAAAACTTCATTCTTCAGAAAGGGGGATACCACATATCTTCATTTTGCAAAGTAATTTTACAACTATTTTTCCATTTATTTTATCATGATAACGAATTTCAGATAGTTTTATGCTGAATTTCATCATCCAGTGACTGGAAATGATAGGATTAAAAGAAAACGAAAGTCAATGTAAATTTTTATTTCTTCTGTGGTTTCTTATCCTGGCCCAAATAGTCTATTGTGATGTTTTTAAGCAGTTTTGTTTTTAGAATATTTTTTTCTACAAATTGACTGAAAATCCATTAATTTATTTAACAGATTGACTTCAAAATTTTAAGAAGTTAGAAAGGGCTTTAAAACATAATAATAGATAATTTATGCTGTGGATTAGAAGCCACAGTATAATTTCAAAAATATACATTGACTTTCGTTTTCTTCTAATACTATCATTTTTAGTCATTGGGTGATGAAATTCAGCATAAAAATATTTGGAATTCGTCATCATAATAAAATAAATGGAAACATTATTGTTAAATTACTAAAACATGTGGCCATTTTCTTTCAATTGCCTAAGTGAATAAGATTTTACACATTGACTGATTTTATACATTTAATGTAACATGTTTTTGTTTATGTGATGGTAGTGTGGCATATGATCAGAATCATGCCATTGAACTATATGTAATTGAAGGTCTATTCTACTTCCCGAGGATAAACGTCGACACCCTTTGCGTTGAACATTAGTCTCCTACATACCTGCTTTTAGAAACGGTCGGTACTATCGTTACCGAGTTTCAAGTCTATTCTGAACATCTTTTTGAGACATTTTGAGGTAATGGCATGTAATGCTCTCTGTTATATGTGTCAATGATACCACCGGATAGTAATTCTAAGGTTGTGTAAAATATATTTTTGGGAACACCACTGACGTTTATCAGGAATTGTAGAAACTTATAAAACCAGGGCCTCGAGTGAGGAAGCAATCCCAGCGCTACAAGCGTCGTTATGCCATGTTACACTCTGTGTGTTACGACTGTCCTAGCGCTACAAGCGTCGTTATGCCATGTTACGCTGTGTGTGTTACGACTGTCCTAGCGCTACACGCGTCGTTATGCCATGTTACACTGTGTGTGTTACGACTGTCCTAGCGCTACAAGCGTCGTTATGCCATGTTACACTGTGTGTGTTACGACTGTCCTAGCGCTACATGGGTGTATGTGTTAAAGTGTATGTGTTATAATTGTTGTAGCGACATATATGTCGTTATTCCATGTTACAACACATGAGTATTCTTCTGTCCTAGTGCTACTTAGGTCGTAATTCCATGTTAAAGTATGTGTGTCACGACTGTCCTAGTGCTACTTAGGTCGTAATTCCATATTAAAGTATGTGTGTCACGACTGTCCTAGTGCTACTTAGGTCGTAATTCCATGTTAAAGTTTGTGTGTCACGACTGTCCTAGCGCTACTTAGGTCGTAATTCCATGTTAAAGAATGTGTGTCACGACTGTCCTAGTGCTACTTAGGTCGTAGTTCCATGTTAAAGTATGTGTGTCACGACTGTCCTAGTGCTACTTAGGTCGTAATTCCATGTTAAAGTATGTGTGTCACGACTGTCCTAGCGCTTCTTAGGTCGTAATTCCATGTTAAAGTATGTGTGTCACGACTTTCCTAGTGCTACTTAGGTCGTAATTCCATGTTAAAGTATGTGTGTCACGACTGTCCTAGTGCTACTTAGGTCGTAATTCCATGTTAAAGTATGTGTGTCACGACTGTCCTTGTGCTACTTAGGTCGTAATTCCATGTTAAAGTATGTGTGTCACGACTGTCCTAGTGCTGCTTAGGTCGTTATTCCATGTTAAAGTATGTGTGTCACGACTGTCCTAGTGCTACTTAGAGCGTAATTCCATGTTAAGGTATGTGTGTCACGACTGTCCTAGTGCTACTTAGGTCGTTATTCCATGTTAAAGTATGTGTGTCACGACTGTCCTAGTGCTACTTAGGTCGTAATTCCATGTTAAAGTATGTGTGTCACGACTGTCCTAGTGATGATACTTAGGTCGTAATTCCATGTTGAAGTATGTGTTTCACGACTGTCCTAGCGCTACTTAGGTCGTAATTCCATGTTAAAGTATGTGTGTCACGACTGTCCTAGTGCTACTAAGGTCGTTATTCCATGTTGAAGTATGTGTGTCACGACTGTCCTAGTGCTACTTAGGTCGTTATTCCATGTTAAAGTATGTGTGTCACGACTGTCCTAGTGCTACTTAGGTCGTAATTCCATGTTAAAGTATGTGTGTCACGACTGTCCTAGTGCTACTTAGGTCGTTATTCCATGTTAAAGTATGTGTGTCACGACTGTCCTAGTGCTACTTAGGTCGTAATTCCATGTTAAAGTATGTGTGTCACGACTGTCCTAGTGCTACTTAGAGCGTAATTCCATGTTAAAGTATGTGTGTCACGACTTTCCTAGTGCTACTTAGGTCGTAATTCCATGTTAAAGTATGTGTGTCACGACTGTCCTAGTGCTACTTAGGTCGTAATTCCATGTTAAAGTATGTGTTTCACGACTGTCCTAGTGCTACTTAGGTCGTAATTCCATGTTAAAGTATGTGTGTCACGACTGTCCTAGTGCTACTTAGGTCGTTATTCCATGTTAAAGTATGTGTGTCACGACTGTCCTAGTGCTACTTAGGTCGTAATTCCATGTTAAGGTATGTGTGTCACGACTGTCCTAGTGCTACTTAGGTCGTAATTCCATGTTAAAGTATGTGTGTCACGACTGTCCTAGTGCTACTTACGTCGTAATTCCATGTTAAAGTATGTGTGTCACGGCTGTCCTAGTGATGATACTTAGGTCGTAATTCCATGTTGAAGTATGTGTGTCACGACTGTCCTAGTGCTACTTAGGTCGTAATTCCATGTTAAAGTATGTGTTTCACGACTGTCCTAGTGCTACTTAGGTCGTAATTCCATGTTAAAGTATGTGTGTCACGACTGTCCTAGTGCTACTTAGGTCGTTATTCCATGTTAAAGTATGTGTGTCACGACTGTCCTTGTGCTACTTAGGTCGTAATTCCATGTTAAAGTATGTGTGTCACGACTGTCCTAGTGCTACTTAGGTCGTAGTTCCATGTTAAAGTATGTGTGTCACGACTGTCCTAGTGCTACTTAGGTCGTAATTCCATGTTAAAGTATGTGTGTCACGACTGTCCTAGTGCTACTTAGGTCGTAATTCCATGTTAAAGTATGTGTGTCACGACTTTCCTAGTGCTACTTAGGTCGTAATTCCATGTTAAAGTATGTGTGTCACGACTGTCCTAGTGCTACTTAGGTCGTTATTCCATGTTAAAGTATGTGTGTCACGACTGTCCTAGCGCTTCTTAGGTCGTAATTCCATGTTAAAGTATGTGTGTCACGACTGTCCTAGCGCTTCTTAGGTCGTAATTCCATGTTAAAGTATGTGTGTCACGACTGTCCTAGTGCTACTTAGGTCGTAATTCCATGTTAAAGTATGTGTGTCACGACTGTCCTAGTGCTACTTAGGTCGTAATTCCATGTTAAAGTATGTGTGTCACGACTGTCCTAGTGCTTCTTAGGTCGTTATTCCATGTTAAAGTATGTGTGTCACGACTGTCCTAGTGCTACTTAGGTCGTAATTCCATGTTAAAGTATGTGTGTCACGACTGTCCTAGTGCTACTTACGTCGTAATTCCATGTTAAAGTATGTGTGTCACGACTGTCCTAGTGCTTCTTAGGTCGTAATTCCATGTTAAAGTATGTGTGTCACGACTGTCCTAGTGCTACTTAGGTCGTAATTCCATGTTAAAGTATGCGTGTCACGACTGTCCTAGCGCCTCATGGTTCGTTATTCCATGTTACAGTTTATGAGTTACGATGGGATTATTTTATTTGTATTGTTAGGGAGGACACTTGTTCACATACCGGTATCAACATGGATTATGTCACAGTTTTCTATATCAATAAATTGCAATATTAATGGTACAAGACCTTACTTGCGTATTTCAACTTTTTGCTTGTTTGATGAATGTTTTAGAATCTGTACCGAAACGTGGCATTAAAACAAAAAAATGAAAGTTGAAGTCCATGATTGAATCCTGTCTTCATCATCGTTTTCCCTGTCCCAATGTACGCCCTAGTTTCTAATGTCTATATGATATCTGCATGTAACGTCGTGGACCGAATGATACAGTATGATATCTAAATGTAATGTCATGGACCATCTACAACAGCGTGACATCTACATGCAATGCCATGGACCATCTACAACAGCATGACATCTACATACAATGCCAAAAGCCATCTGCAACAGCATGACATCTACATGCAATGTCAAGGGCCATCTACAACAGCATGACATCTACATACAATGTCAAGGGCCATCTACAACAGCATGACATCTATATACAATGTCAAGGGCCATCTACAACAGCATGACATCTATATACAATGTCAAGGGCCATCTACAACAGCATGACATCTACATGCAATGTCATGGACCGAATGTTACAGTATGATATCTACATACAATGTCAAGGGCCATCTACAACAGCATGACATCTACATGCAATGCCATGGACCATCTACAACAGCATGACATCTACATACAATGCCAAAAGCCATCTGCAACAGCATGACATGTACATGTAACGTCATGGACCGAATGTTACAGTATGATAACTACATGTAACGTCGTGGACCGAATGATACAGTATGATATCTAAATGTAATGTCATGGACAATCTACAACAGCATGACATCTACATGCAATGCCATGGACCATCTACAACAGCATGACATCTACATACAATGCCAAAAGCCATCTGCAACAGCATGACATCTGCATGCAATGTCAAGGGCCATCTACAACAGCATGATATCTATATACAATGTCAAGGGCCATCTACAACAGCATGACATATACATGCAATACCATGGACCATCTACAGCATGACATCTACATACAATGCCAAAAGCCATCTGCAACAGCATGACATGTACATGCAATGTCAAGGGCCATCTACAACAGCATGATATCTACATGTAATGTCATGGACCATATACAACAGCATGACATCTACATGCAATGCCAAGGGCCATCTACAACAGCATGACATCTACATGTAACGTCATGGACCGAATGTTACAGTATGATAACTACATGTAACGTCGTGGACCGAATGATACAGTATGACATCTACATACAATGCCAAAAGCCATCTGCAACAGCATGACATCTATATACAATGTCAAGGGCCATCTACAACAGCATGACATATACATGCAATATCATGGACCGAATGTTACAGTATGATATCTACATACAATGTCAAGGGCCATCTACAACAGCATGACATCTACATGTAATGTCATAGACCATCTACAACAGCATGACATCTACATGCAATGCCAAGGGCCATCTACAACAGCATGACATCTACATGTAACGTCATGGACCGAATGTTACAGTATGATAACTACATGTAATGTCGTGGACCGAATGTTACAGTATGATATCTACATACAATGTCAAGGGCCATCTACAACAGCATGACATCTACATGTAATGTCATGGACCATCTACAACAGCATGACATCTACATACAATGCCAAAAGCCATCTGCAACAGCATGACATCTACATACAATGCCAAAAGCCATCTGCAACAGCATGACATCTGCATGCAATGTCAAGGGCCATCTACAACAGCATGATATCTATATACAATGTCAAGGGCCATCTACAACAGCATGACATATACATGCAATACCATGGACCATCTACAGCATGACATCTACATACAATGCCAAAAGCCATCTGCAACAGCATGACATGTACATGCAATGTCAAGGGCCATCTACAACAGCATGATATCTACATGTAATGTCATGGACCATATACAACAGCATGACATCTACATGCAATGCCAAGGGCCATCTACAACAGCATGACATCTACATGTAACGTCATGGACCGAATGTTACAGTATGATAACTACATGTAACGTCGTGGACCGAATGATACAGTATGACATCTACATACAATGCCAAAAGCCATCTGCAACAGCATGACATCTATATACAATGTCAAGGGCCATCTACAACAGCATGACATATACATGCAATGTCATGGACCGAATGTTACAGTATGATATCTACATACAATGTCAAGGGCCATCTACAACAGCATGACATCTACATGTAATGTCATAGACCATCTACAACAGCATGACATCTACATGCAATGCCAAGGGCCATCTACAACAGCATGACATCTACATGTAACGTCATGGACCGAATGTTACAGTATGATAACTACATGTAATGTCGTGGACCGAATGTTACAGTATGATATCTACATACAATGTCAAGGGCCATCTACAACAGCATGACATCTACATGTAATGTCATGGACCATCTACAACAGCATGACGTCTACATGCAATGTCAAGGGCCATCTACAACAGCATGACATCTACATGTAGCGTCATGGACCATCTACAACAGCATGATATCTATATGTAACGTGTAACGGGATTATATCTACGTGTACTGACATTGGCCTTTTCGGCGGCATGGTATCTACATTTAAGGTCATGGACCATCAATGATTACATCGCATCTATCTGAACCATCTCTGCATTCAGGACCGTGCCAATCATGATTCATAACTTGACAATTACAAATCAGATGACGATTGTTGTAACAGTTTAAATAAATTTCGGCTATAACCTAAATGTTTCTTAAATCTACAAATATGAAGTTGTCGCAGGATTGTATAAATTAGATTCAAGTATTATTTCGACACTGGAAAATACATTTATCAGGTTACATGTAACAATGTTATAAGATTATTAGTGGATTCTGTTGTAGATTAGTAGATATATCGGTTCTCATTACTGCATGATTGTCGAAATAAATGTTAGCATTAGGTGTCGGATGACCAACACGACTGACTAACTCAATGAAGGACGGCTCCGAAGAAATGTCTCTCCTCTATTACAAGGTCGTCGTTTCACAAAGCGATATTAGCAATAGGTCAGTCTTAACTCTACTAATAGCAAAGGCTTACGTTAGCGGTAGCTCAACAGTGGCTGTTAGGCCAAGGCACTGACTGTTGAGGATATCTTCATATCAGTCAATGCTGCGGTAGACAGTTAACCCATTTTATAAAGGGAATGTTTACTGCAGGTTTAACACCATTCCTTGTCATTGTGCTTACAGCCAGGCAAACCTTCAGATACAGCCCTCTATTGAGTACAGAGGCTCTGCAGGGAAAGAAGATATACCAAGTACCCGTGTATGGTGTGAGTGAGTATATTTTACGCAATTTCACCAATTTCCAGCAACATCACGGCGAGAGACACCCGAAATGGACTTCACACATCGTACACATATGGGAAATCGAACCTGGGGCTTTGGTGTGATTAGCGAACACTTTAATAACAAGGCTCCCTCACAGCCCCTATTATCTTAAACGCCGATTAAACTGGGTATAGGGCTCTGTCCTCGTTGACTTTGTGTCCCGGTAGCCCCGACGGATGTGATCGTTGCAGTGGTCAGGTCCTCCGTGATATTTACACCTGAAAAACGTTAAGCACTGGTTACTTTGGAGATAACACCTGATTTATCATCCACAACTGGCTTCAACGTGAGATATCGATTGGGTGAGATCAAGGGATATCTCCTTGGAGATAACTCTACAATGAAGTTGTATCACAATGCATTGCAGACTATCAAATGACATCGCTGGTCCCTCTGTCGGAAGCTCTTTAGCTTACCTTTTTACACTCAAGACACGAGTTATTATTGTTTACAAACTGAATTCGTTGAAAGTATGATTGTGAATGATAAATACAATCTTTCCCGCGTGTCTTTTGATACTAAGCCTCATAGTTTTAACTTTAATCGACTCGTGTTGATAGAATTGATATCAAAAGAAACTCGGATGAGAAGCTCTATGTGTTTTGCAGAGTTGCCGGTGTTATTCAGTATTCGATGCCCAGAAATTTCCTTTGGACACATAATGCTTATTGACATTGTGAAATACCAACGCTATCAGCGATTTTCCGTTGCACTCGTGAACTTACACATGTGTGAAACAGAAACAAAAGATGACGTCATAATCTTTCGAGAAAAGTACACCCCACTAGTCAGCAGAATTTTTGGGGAAAATAAATGCTGTTCCGATAAATATTGATCAAACTTAATATATAATTAATTTGGTATCCATTTTGTCAATCCGAATAATTCTTTCTTACAAATTTGGACAGTTTATTCGTATTGAAAGTGAAATATTCTCAGGACCCCCTTCCATTGAACAACCTTTAATTTGTCAGATTTGTTAGAAGTTGACAGATGATAAGTTATGGATAACAACAAATAATAAGGATTCATTATCCGTTGTGTCATCTTTGTAAACCTTTGTCTACCAATCAGATTACATCACACACACTATCTTTCATTTTATTTTTTAGATGAACATATCTGAGGTTGAATATTCAAATTATATTTGTAATTCACTTTCTCAAACCTTAAAGCTTTGAGGGACACGTTAAGAAAGTTACTTGTTTCGTTAATGTTGAAACGCGTTATTACTGTGCAATCCTTAAACAAAAGCTACGTTGTATTTACCGTCGACACTGACTTTCCCCAAGTATCCCCCCAACCATCTCCCCGAAAATTGTAAAAAAGCTAATGACATATTTTGTTCATATTAGAATTAATCAAATCAAACATCGTAAGTATTTGCATTACCATCCACTGTAATATTGGTGAAGAAAGTTCAGAAATCTTAACGTTATCACACTTTTACTAATCATCTAGACATTGCAAGCTATTCCTAACGACCTTATAATAATATTCCCCACACAACAAATGACACATCATCGATAAGTCATAAACAAATTTTAATGACTTGCAGAATTATACCACCCCTCTCATGATAGTTTTTCGACGACATGATAATTATACTAAATATCCAAAATGAGCTTTTTTCCTGGGAGAGGCAATGTTTTGTCATTAAACAGTTGGATGGAACTGGATACCTACCCCAGCCCCTCCCCAGTGATTTAAAATCATTTTAATTCGGGGTAGTGCCGTCCACCTTGAGGTAATATTGAAATTGATTTGCAGCCCTGGGACCACGAAAGTATTGTAAAAGAGACTATGTGTCTCCATATTAATGAGAGTTTAATGGACTTGAACGTCGCTGTCTCGATCTCCAAGGAAGCCTTTATTGGAATATCGTGGAAATAATATTATATTGTTTTACACTTCATATACAGTTGCCTTGATATACCTGAAAAAGATTAAATCAAATTTAAGAAGATTTGATATACGTTTTTAACATTTTATAAAATTAGAAACAAAAGCAACTTGCTTTTGGCATTAAATAAGTAGTCAGTTAGTAGATATTTTGTTAGCTATTCCATACTAACTCAGGCTAAGTAAATGCAATAACCAAAATAATTTGTCTAATAAATGAGGCTAAGAAAATGCAAAATCCAAAATTCTTTTGAATAGGCCCGTATACAGCTTCAGACGAATCCAGGCCAACAAACCTGATCTTGTCCTTTTTGATAAATCCAATGAAATCTTTTATATCATTGAATTTTCTGTCTCGCTTGGCAGTAATGTGATTGACAAGATACAGGAAAAACATGGCAAATACGCGGACCTCGCTTTCTAAATGTCACGCTTGCATCCCAAGTACCAAGTTGTCCGACTCCCCATTGTTCTCGGGGCCTTAGGTTTGGTACCTCCCAATCTGTTGACTGACATTGGGAGAGTACCCTGGTTTGCTACCCTTCTGACAATCTGGGTAATGCAGAAGGCGAAAAGGTCTGGGTGGGTTTGACAAGGCAGCTCTTCCTGGGAGAGGTCCCATTCGCTGTCTTCGCTGTGTTGAGAGGGGGCAAGGGCCCTGAGATGATGATGAGCCTAACCAGCCTGACTGTGCCAGGATCACCCAAACCATCCGTGCTGCATTTTTTATTTTAATCTGTAAATAATAATAATAATAATAATAGTATTAAAAAAAAGGGAATGGTGATGATGTTTACTACATATGTTTACTTGAATAATCCCAGGAAAGAGTTTTTCAAGTATCGCTTTAAACACGGGCCATTGGATCCTATAGAATACAAAACGCCAACGCCAGCTCATCCGCCAAAACAGATTTCACTGGGCGCTAAAAGCAAAACAGCGGTGTCAACTACATGAACGGATCATTGAAAATCAGCGATGACACCATGTGCTCGCGAACAATCGTGCAACTGTAGACATGAATGAAAAATCAGAGAAAATTCCTGCATGGTTTTCAGTTTATATGACATCACACTTGAAGCTGTTTGTGTTGTGCGTTTGTACCTTATATTATAATGCCAAAGCATTCTCTATTATTCTTTTGTCAATCATTCAACAGAAAAGTTTGGGTAACATAGTTATTGAAATATTTGCGCATCTCCCTGAAGAACCGGGTTCGGTCACAGGAGGGCTAGTATATTGCTGAAAGCTGTGTATACATGTAACAAGTTGTTTTTTCTCTGAGCGATGAAATGGACCTAACACAATTGATTACGTAGAAATCCTCATTTTAAATATCTTAGAAAATATCAAATACTATGAATTCAGTCCCGCGGACGTAATAAATATCATATATACTGTACTTAACATACGTTGATATATTGGGAGATGAGATAGGGCAATATCATTTATCGCACAGCATAAGGCGTACCTTCTCGATGAGGAGTCAATACAATGGTCAATGCTACCCTGACGTGAGATGGCAGACTCTCATATTTTGATCCCGGTCTTTCCTGTCTCTATCCAAAAGTATCTTTTAATAGACTGCGCGTCTCCCTTAAATGAATGGTTCTTAAAGATTGGCCACGGAAAAGTAATTTCTGTCCCATCGCTAGGAATGATTAAATGGCCATCTTCAAAAGGGACTGATTTCTAAACATCTCTTCGCAGTTGCGTTCTCCCGCTAAGATGCAAACCTTGGGACGTAATGAAAATGGGACGCCCCATGCCTAGATACCATTAGCAACACTAAGCGACAGGAAAAGCAAATAAGAAACCTAGAAAAGATGGCTAGAAAGAAAGAGAGACGTTTTCTGTCTTGAAATAAGCGTGTCCCGTAGACTGAATTAGTCTGGAGTCCATTAAGAGAAATAGGCAATTTTAAGTAATCCCAGTTAAAGTTACTAGGGAATAGAGAACATTCGCAGGTAAATATGTTCCAGATCGTGATTTGAGAATAGCGTCTACCTAGAGCGTTATCATTAATTCTGTCAATCTCCGCTAGAAATAATCCCTGGTATGAGGCTTGGGGCCATTGTGTTAGCATTGTTTACACTGGCTTAGCATTTATCTTCAAGGTCATTAAGCCCAATCAGACAGTCCAATAGAATCGGCACGGACAGGATCACAAGAAGTTAGTTACATCTCTTTTTCTTCATGCCGTTTTTCAAAGTCTTGATTTCAGGTGGAGGTTTATAGGTATTATACGGTGTGGTGTGATTATCCATCGTCAGATTATTTTATGTGACAAAGAAGGGAACATATTAATGTTCTTGGACATTAGCGTGAAGTTAAAAAAGTGTATGTTTTATTTAACTTTGATGACATCTTTCCAACCCAGATGCCACACCGTGTGTGTTTTTGAGAATAGGATTTGGTTGGGAATTCATGAAATGACATTCTGCTATTTGATAATTTATGAAATGATGTTCTACTATTTCGCAATACCAAATAGAGAATTCATGAAATGACGTTCTAATATTTCGCAATAGCAAATAGAGAATTCATGAAATGACGTTCTACTATTCAACAATGTTCTAAGACAGTGGGAAGTAATGTCGTTACATTGTTGGATATATTCCTATGAGAAGACAAATTACGCTTACATATACCCCATAAAAACATTCAACATTGAAGTGCGACACTGGGAATTTATGAAATGTACATTACTCTATAGTGTTTATATTTATCCCATTTTGGATAGACAAAATGATGTTATACTGGCTGATAAAGTCCTCTCTTAAAGTGTATTTAATAAAACCTCTGAAATAGAACACCTTAAAGAAAATCATCATTACCGATACCATAGACCCTACTAGAAAAACAAACAAATCCTTTGATAATTCTACACCATGTAAGACAACTTTCGACTGAAACATCCAGTAATATTATATACAGTAACACAACACACCCAGACAATCGTTGACCTCCCACGCGTGTCATGTGATCTTTCATGATCACGTGGACCACACAATATCCAAGGTCTCTTAAACAAATACACTAGCCAAGTGGACCAAGTGTTCTACATCATTGCAAACCAACGATACCAAGCTGATACCGTAACAAACCGCAATTGTGACTGATATAAGTTTATCAATGTGCAAGGTTTGATGATGCTTAAGAGGATAATATATTTGTTGGACAAATCAACAGGTTACAGGCGGGTACCATCTAAGAGATGGCGGATTATTGATTATAAATCAAGGCATAGGATGTAGGAGTATGGTCAGACCAATATCAGATGACAGATTGGCTTGTCTCAGAAGATTGCGCCCCCAATAGCAGCCCGGACTCTGGATACGTTGTTTCAAGCTTGGTTGGACAGCAGTTCTTGTTTTTTTACTGTAGATATCACAATACATTCATTAAACACTGCCTTAGCGTAATTACCTATATTTGTAGTTAGAAGGCATGAACTTATAGATCATGTATGGTAATAGAGGAAGTGGCAGAACATCTAAAGGTGGACATTTTGGTATAGATTGACGGGACGAGATGGAAAATGATTATAAGAAAAGGACAGTAAAGAGTAAAAACTATACTTGACAGACTGCTTCCTGGGGTTAATCAGTGTAATTTCATATCCGATATTTATGTGTAAATATTTCTCAATGTAAAAATTAAAGTCAGGAAAGTTCTTGAAAATTTGAAATATTGAATCTACATTGTGAAAAGGATAATGTGTTATCAGATAAAAAATACACATTTTGGAACAGCACTAAAATCTTAATCGTTAAAATCACGGATCGTTAAAAGTATGATAAGTATGGGGACATCGATTTTGAAAGTCTGGCTTGCGCCACTAGTACCAAGTTGTCCTACTCCCCATTGTTCTCGGTGCCTTAGGTTTGTTTTCCAGCCATCTGGTGACTGACATTCGGAGAGTAGCCGCGTTTACAGCCGGGAACACAGCCATACTGACTATCTGGGTAATACAGAAGACTGCAGTGTTGGGGAGTCTTCACATTATCCGAAAAGTCCTGAGTGGGTTCGACTTGGCAGTGCTTCCTGGGAGAAGTCCCATTCGCTGTCTTGGTTGCGCGGAGAGGGGGCAAGAACCCTGAGCTGATGATGAGCCTAGCGAGGATCACCCAAACCCTCTTGATTTTTATTTTAATCTGTTAATAATAGTGAGTGAGTGAGTTGGGTTTAACGCCGCTTTTAACAGTATTCCAGTCATATCGCGGCGTGTCAGCTTAATGTGAGAGGAAACCCCGAAGTGGTGTAGGTCTCAGACGTTTACCACTTCGGTGAAACCCACGAGCACGGGTATGGTGCTGACAAACCTAGAACTATAATCGGGGCGAACCTGGATTCGAACCCACAACAATAGGCAGAGAAGTCCCATTTGCTGTCTGGTCTTCGTGTAAAGGGGCAAGGGCACTGAGCTGATGATGAGCCTAACAAGCCTGAGCGTGCCAGGATCACCCAAACCCTCTTTGCTGCATTTTTATTTTAATCTGTAAATAATATTAATTTTACACGGGGAAAAGCACGGGATCATATGATACAAGTCAGAATAAGGAATTGCATCAGACGAATGTTCTCCCAATGGCTACCATAAATCGTTTTGAAAGCTTGACTGGGACCTTGACTGTTGTAATCCAGATCAAACAACTTCGAGCAAGAGTCATATGACGCTCTTTGAAATCCTTGCAGAAAGAAAATGATCAATTGTGTCTCTCAAGTTGTGAAATGTAGACACCAAAGTTAAGGCTGGAGCTGCAGGAACATTGCTCGATATGAAATGGAAAGTTGACTGTTTGAAACTTGAAGTCATCCCTCTTGTCGTAAAAGCCTTGTGGACAGTTTCTGTCACTCTGAATCGTTATGCATAGACTTAAATATGAAACAGATGAGGCGGTTTCACTGGACTCTTTTATTTCGAGTTGGAAATCTGTTGAAGGGAATTGTCAATTTGACAACCATTGAACGATATAATATCGTCGATATACCTGAAGCTTAAGTTATAATTATTGACCAAATTCCCTTGTTTTGATTTTGCCAGATTTGAGCAGACATTCTGACTTGTATGCATAGGAGGAAACACAATTTGTGCCCATGAGGATGTCAACTTTGCAAATATGTCCAATCTCCAGATTTCGCAAAGTTGTTATCTATGAGGAAGTACAGCATTTCGCATATTGTTTTCTCGGGAAACATCAGACGGCATTTTTGCTTTCATTTGTGACAAATTGTACCGAACCTTTGATGATATGTGTGTAACTGTGTCTATGGTCACGACGTTTAGAGACAAATGCACCATGGATCATATGGGCCAATGTGTCTTCATTGATAATGGAACTTCTAATAACCATACAAATAAAGTGTTAGGTATAATCTACACAAAGTAAATGCAATGTATTCAGTCTACAATAAATCTCGCTCATCATGCCGAGGGCACATGGATACTATGTCTGAAGTCATTTCTTGTGTCCTCTCCTCATTATATTGCTAGAAGTGTTTTGCTATAAACAGCACTAATTAACTCGTCTACATTATTTCATTCATAGTTCTTGTCACGTCGAATCTCCTTGAAAACTGGACATATATGCAGTATTAATCAATTGTTTATTATGCTGGGGTTATTTATCATCAAAATAGTTTTATATTTTGAACATCGTCGGTCATGAGATTATGCAATAAAACGAGTGATCATATTTATTGATTTCATCACGTACATTTCATCCGCATAAACAGAGTTGGTCATAATTAGGTATCTTGCCAAACACGACAATTCCTCTAGTAACGTGTATTTCACATGTAATATAATTTCAAATTACGATCTTCCTAAAACATTTTTTGTGTGTTCATGTGAGTAAGTTGAACGACACTATTTCTCATTGACTTTCTGGTCTGGTGACCGTTGATGTTCTTTTAATAGGAACTCATTTTATTGTCTGTAAAATGTAATAAAGCCTAGTTTTTAGGGCTTCGTACGTAATGATGGCAAGTATTCACTCAATGTGTATAGTTTTATACTGTCTGAAAAGTTACAAGAAAAACACGTACATACCAACTACCTTCCTGGCAGGCATTGTGGGTACAGTATGTTGGCAGCCACCCATGGTGAAATAAAGTCAACCGAAACCACTTTTAGCCTTATGATTTAACACAGGCGAATCGCGATGATAAACATGTCTCCGATGAATTGAATGGACATGAATTGTCTATTTAAAGCTATACAGATTACCTCAACAGTTAGGCTAGCTGTCCGGTGTGTGTGTGTGTGTGTGTGTGTGTGTGAGGATCGAATTGATATGTTTATTCAGAATCTTATCTTTCACTTTATATCCACTTTAATTTGAGTCAAATATGTTAGGAGATTTTGTTGCAGATTCTATCAAGTTGACCGTCGATATACAATGTATCTGTGTGGATAATTAATCATCTGGTCTTGTTCTGTAAAATGCAGTGAATCAAGATAAATGTGGCATTTGCCGATGATGTGTTTGCCATGTCATAAAATCTTCAACGACAACTGCTGTGTACGTTTCGTTAAACGGAAAAGAAATGCTATCATTTTTTCACATTACGTGAAGTTCTAATACTAAGTTGATGGTTAAGCTACTTTTGTCGTAGACACTTGTGAACATACAGGTAAATGTCACGAATGCTGCAAAAACTAGTTATAAATCCTTGATGGTATTTCTACAAAAGCAAATTAATTTGACAAACATTGAAACAATCGATATGCGTCACTAACATAATGTTTCGAAAGGTCACGATATAAATCGAGTGGTTACTCACAGCACAATACGTGTTGAAATAGTATAAAATAATTCATTATCCATGAATCAACACTGACTAAAGAAAATCTCATTTTTAAGCGATAGACAAAACTTGTCCATCGAACAGAATACACAATTTTTGTCAACGCATGCATTTATTATACCTCTTTGTCCTTTGCACTGAATGCATCGAAAGCATACACACCCAAACAAAACAACGAGTCCGCAATACATATAATAGCGTGTGACGAATACCCAAGGTACGCCATGTCCCCCGGTTAATTTTCTAACAATTAGATTATATGTGTAATTCTCTATAAACTCAATATAAGATAGAAGAAAGACATAATTACTTTAATTGTAAGCCTTTGAGACAACACGTTTACCAACGGCTAGGACGGTTGTTTCATCGGGGAAAACAGACTTCCACGCCGTGTCTGCTATAGGACTGTCGTGCAGTACACGGGACTAATGGCGGAAATAATTGTTTTTTAAAAGGTGGAAATGTTTCTCTGAACAGGAGCATTGGGTTAGCTTTATCGATTCTGGCTGTCAGGTTGTCCGTGTTTTGTAGTGCTATCGGTGTAGTATGCTGTGTGTCAAAAGTCAGTGAGTTGGAATGGCTCAAGCCCGCTTTTGAACAGTATTTCGGTAATACCACGTTGTGTTGGAGGTCCTCCCAAAGTGATGCAGGTCATTGACGTTTACCACTTTGGTGCAAACCACGAGCACGATGCTGACAAACCGGGAATAAGATCAGGTTGAATCTGGGATTCGAACCCTGCGAAGTGCGGCACCTTTGGATACTGGGCAAACCGTGACCGAGTGTCGAAATAGCGTTAATATGTTCATTCTGCTTGTTTGGCATGCTAATGCAATTCAATGAAACAAGGTGTCCTTTTCGTAATCTTGGGTAATAAGGGGTAGGTTTTGGGAATGTGTCTTTTCTTTTTCATATTTGGTCCAAATGTAAGGGTAGAATTTATGTACCTGAAAGGCACTTCCCAGTTGATACACACATTTATGTCAAAACACCCGTTATGTCGAAGATCACAACGAAAAGTGAAGTTACCCATAGGTATGATCACTTTCTCCAGGAAATTCGGCGGTGTTAACATTGGTATTAAGTGTCGGCTTAAATGTAATTGTACAGTCAGTCATGTTACAGAGTTTTGACATTGGATTGTGTTACCGTCCAATCAGTGTCAGCGACCGAGTGTAACATAGAAGCTGTTTTTCAATCTTTCTGAAGATTGTCGCCAGTTCCCCATTTTGGACAACAACATCCCACAAATGAGTATTTGTATTTGTGGCCTAATGACGAAGAGTTTGACGTTGTGACAGGGGCCAAAGAAAGGGAACAGAGAGACGGCTCAGGAAATGGCCTAAGAGAGAAACAGAGAGTCAGTTCAGGGAATCTATTTGGGTGAGTGAGTGAGTGGGTATGGTTTTACGCCGCTACTAGCAATATTCCAGCAATATCATGGCGGGGAACACCAGAAATGGGCCTCACACATTGTGCTCATGTCGGGAATCGAACCCGGGCCTTCGGTGTGACGAGCGAACGCTTTAACAACTAGGCTACCCGACTGCCCCGAATCTATTTGGACAGACAACAGAGAGACAGTACAGGAATAGATTGAGACAGGGAACAGAGAGAACGGGGAATGACCCAGGACAGAGAACAGGGAGTCAGTTCAGGGAAAGGTAGACAGAGAACAGAGAGACAGTAGATGACTGGATTGAGACGGAGCACAGAGAGTCCAGGGAATAATCTAAGACAGACAACAGTTCGACTGTAGATGAAATGGCCTGAGACTGGGAACAGAGAGACGGTACAGGAATGGACTGAGACCGACAACAGAGTGTCCAAGGAATGGTCTAAGGCAGAAAACAGAGAGACAGTACATGGAATGGCCAAAAACGGGGAACAGAGAGACAGTTCCGATAATGGCCTAAGATACATAACAGATCGACACTTAACGCGACGGTGGGGCGATCGACAATGTATAATACTAAGAGTCTTGAGAGTTTCCATAAACAAAACTAACACAGTCCAGAGATCGACTATGGACAAAGGGCCGAGCCAGTCCAGAGAACTTCCGTGGACAAAGGCCAGTGACAGTGTAGACAGGCAGTATAGAGAATAAGGAAGAATGATGCCATAGAAAACATATAATCAAACTAATGAATACTTGACGTTGACGTTGACAGGATAGTACAGAGATTACTAGAGCAGATAGACAGTCAGAAACCGACACAGAACCCGCTTGTGCCCTGCTGAGTATTCATGGTGTAGGAAAGGCAATGCAAAAACACAGTACATCATAAATACAACATTGTCAGTGCTCGGAACTCGTGGGATGGTTTTTACGGAGTCCTGAGACGACCGGTAATGCCAAACAAATATGTCCACAAATTTAAGCTGCTAATGCCTCTACTCAGTGTTCGTTCTCATTTGTTAGAGTAGTGACAATGGACTTTTCCCAAGGCCTAAATCCTTCTCTAAGCTTCTGATGGCAGTTGTCAGTGTACGGAGACCGGGACCCTCCCCGGGGATGCCTAATCCCCCCATCACTAGCTGATCAGCTGGAGGATGGGATGGCTCATCGTGGGACACGATCTGTCAGTACCATGTCCGAACTCCCTATTACCCCCATTATAACTAGTTCGCAGCGCAGATACTTCTCTCGTGTCACGCTCCCTTCTCGCCATGTGATGCGCTGCGCGTGTTTGTTTCGTCGGGCTTGATACGGACAACGGTTGGCGCTGGCAGGTTGTGTTTCGAGCTATGCCGGTGTGGTATTGACCACGCGCGTGATTGACAGTGCTTTGTTAAAGACATGTTCCCTGTCTGTCCTGGTGCTCGCGGTGCGTCTGACGAGTTTGATATATCACACTTTGCTCACTTGACTTCACATTAACTGTATGTGTGTGATTAACGACAATGTCCATTTGGAAGGAATCCACTGTATAATATTCATGGAAGTAACGCTCGTAAAAGAACGTTTAGAGTGGGTTGTCTATAGTCTGCAGAGTCTCTCAAACTTAATGCCTGCGAAGAGCTGAATTAGAATTGATTTTCAGCAACCCAGCCTTGTCTGACATGTCATCGTATCCCAACTGCGTAGATCGATGCTCATGATGTCAATCACTGGATTGTCTGGTCCAGACTCGATTATTTACGGACTGGGACCTTCATTTCTGTTGATATGTTCTGAACATTTATGTCATGAACTTCAGTTGCGGCTGCCTGACAAGCAACATGACAGTATATCTGTTATAACATCTGCTTTCTCCTGCTACAAAGATTCATTAAAATTATACCGTGACATGTCAACGAGGACTAGATTGATTTCACCGATAATCGCCCATCTTCCATTCTTGTGACTACTGCTAGGTGAGCGAGTGGTATTCAGTATGAGATTTTTGTGATTCATATACATTTTGCGTGTTAGTGTTTTCGGTGCGTATGAAGCGTCTGTAATGTCAATTCTCCAACCATGCTCTGGAAAAGAAAGGGCGACAAGTACACCAACACAACCTCCTCGCTTCGACATTGTATACTCGAAGGAAAGAGTAACTATTCTCCTGGTCTAATTATCGTATTGGTTTTTTTTAAACTTTTGAACACTCATCTTCATTTGTTTAATGACTTGACAAATTCATTTAAAAGTGTCAAATGTAACATTTTGTGTAAAAGCAATTGATATTTAATATCAAGTAATTTCTGTGTTGTCTACGCATGTTATAGGGATTTTCTTAAATTCCCCCGATAAAGATGCTCAGCGGTCTGAGATATATAACTTTTGTGCAGAGGGTTGCTAACATCTCCTCCATGAAGACCAAAACCAAAACTCCTTTAAAATCTAAATTTGGACGAGATTGTATGTTCATTTTGTATATGTTTGTTTGCTACAAATGTTGAGACTTTGCTATTAGTGCTTGATCAAAGTGTCTTACATATGCGCTTAGTCAAAAGGGACAGATGAGTCAACAAGTATTGTTCCATTTTACATATTCAAAATCTTTATCGAAACAATGAGTTTCCCATGTAAATAGCATGGTACGATATCTCATTTATGTAAGACCATACAAGCGATAGAACACTTTCCATATTCGAAAGAACTCTCTGCGGAAAGCAGAGTCGATTGTACGATTCCGACAATATCATTAGCATGTGCGTCGGACATTATTTCTGTCACTGATGCGTCAAACCTAGAAATGTCCTCCACATGTCAACCACAAAAAGCTTTACTGAGGCCTTGAGTGTTGTAAAATTGTTGTAAGACAACCCCAATCAATGCATGAAACAACAGCAGCAGCACCTCGCAGTTGTTTTCATTATTGTTACTTCTAATGTTGTTATCATTATTATCATCATGATCATCTTCATTAGTATTAGAAGTATTAATGAGCAGATATTTTATCAAGAGGGAAGCTATACGTGTACCTTACTCTGAGACCTAGCTACATAAAAACCGCATGAGAAAAAAGTCTTTAATGTCATCGAAAGGACAGTTCTCTGAAGATCCTTACATCCGACATAACACATTTAACTTTTTGCAATCTTTACAAAGGTAATATCTCATAAGAAAATCAATAATTTCGCCCGTATGTTCGAGTAACTGATATGCCCTACAAAAAAACTCTCCGTGCATGAATAGCACATATTCAAATATATTTGCTTCTTAGAATGTCTTTTTAAAATAAGATATAACTCCAGTGTAATAAATTCACTGGACGACAAAAGCGTTGTTTCCTTTTCACAGTACCTGAAATTCCAGTGTGCGGATATCGTGGTAAGGGATGGTACACGTGTCAGTATATATATATACCATCCCTTGTATAAAGAAGAGGTTTGTATAGGATTTTGACCTATGAAGTTCCGGGGTAGATTATGTCTTCAGCAACCCATACGTGCCGTAGAAGGCTACTATGCTTGTCGTAAGAGGCGACTAACGGGATCGGGTTGCCAGGCTCGCTGACTTGGTTGATGCATGTCATTGTATCCCAATTGCGTGGATCGATGCTCATGATATCAATCATTGGATTGTCTGGTCCAGACTCGATTATTTACAGAACCTGTTGGTCATTTAATCACAGGTGACTCCTCGATTGTTGACAATAACATTTGCCAGTTATTCCAATAGGACCAAAACATCATGAGCAACCTCCTACCAATCGGGATCTCAACTTTAAAATCATTATGGATGTGCAAAATTTGTGTTAAAGGAGAAGATGAACGTGTTTTTGAAATGTCTTTCAGAGTGGGTTAAGTCAGTGCGTATTGTTGTCATTGGTAGAATGCACAAATTAAAAACGAGGAAACATAATTGGAATTAACCCATTCTGTCCCAGCCAGCTGCCATCCAAAGTATAGCTGCCCTACATGGCAAGTTTGTATTTATTCCCACTGACAAAGCCTCAAATAACCTAATCATTATATGTAAGCATCAAGAAATTAATTTTTTTATCAAAGAATATGGTATAAGTGACACACAAAACATTAACACATATAAAGCCAATATGTTAACCGAGGAAGACATTTGTCAAAAACAAGCATCAGTACACAACTGTTGACTTGACTCATGTCCATTCCTCTTTTGTAATTGTTTGTCTCAGAAATGAACCAAGTTAAATTGTGTCAAAACATTAATTTTTCAACCATTTACACTGCGATCCCAAATGACAAACTTAAGGGAAAACTTCATCCCCAGATCCGTGGGTCAGTTGTCACTACACGTGTTAATCATGATGTCAATCACTTAATTGTCAGGTCCAGACTCGATTATTTACAGACCGGCGTCATATAGCTGGAATATTGCTGAGTGCGGTGTTAAACAACAACAAAAACGAAAACATATCTATCTTCGAAGGTTCGGAACAATTTGTCAAAAATGAAAGCAATTGTCATCTGAAGTTAACTGAGAGAACACTATGTGAAATACTTCCTTCTTGCTAACAAGTAAAAGTTAGGAATAAGACATTTAGGTAGGTATCCTTATATGTATATTTCTTTATGCATATGAATCGGAGCTTCTGCACGGATTAGCAAATTCAAATCAAGGAAGGCTATACTTAAGCTTCAGGTATATCGATTATCTGAAAGCGTTCAAAAATAGTGAAAAAGCCCTTCTTTATACAAGGAATGGTACACGTGTCAATATATAAATACTGACACGTGTACCATCCCTTGCCACGATATCCTCACACTGGAATTTCAGGTACTGTGAAAAAGGACGTATCAGTGACAAAACTTATATCCGATGCAGTTCCCTATTTTGACTTGTACCATAGGTACCGGTGTTTCTTCAAATGAAAAACTGATTTGCGTTTGTACGTGTATGTGACGGGTGCAGCAGGTGGGGCAGGATACACTCACCGTTTCGCGAGCACCTGTTATCATCACTATTTGAGAGTGATTCATAAACACATGTTTTTCATACAGTCGGAATCGTACAATCAAGTCCGCTAATATTTTCTTACGATTATGAAAATTGTTTTGTCGTTTTTATTCAGATAATCAATGCGGGGGTGTGAGCCCAATCCAATAGGAACGGCTTCGGGGAAATTATGCAGCTACTAACATTACGAATTTTTTCTTTTGTTTCGCATTATTCACTGTCATGTAGATTCAATTTGCATCGCCTTCCTTGTAAGCTTTTGTTTAGACGCAATACTTTTCCATCTTGAAGTTTCTTTTTCTCTGTAACTTTACTATATCGACATAGAAATTGAATCCAATTCCCAGTGAAAGTTTGCAAGCAATGTTAATGGCATACTTGCTTATACAATGAAACAACGCGTGTAATGTAAGACAGCTTCTGAATTAGCTAAGAATTTCTGTTCAAGACGTGATATTTTCTTTTACTTTAGGTTATTTTTGTTTGCAGTAACTGAACTAACACCATTTCTTGGCAATTCCCTTTTGTCAACTGTAAAAGGACCATATTTTCGTACGTACGTTAATAACTTTCATACAAAGTTAAGACAATGTTAGACAGTTTGACTATGACCATTTGTTTGTGCATGTTGATTTCGATACAGGCAGTTTGCACATGACGGGATACAAAGGTAACAAAATAATAGAGACACCAATGGACAGGCAATGAAGGGACAAGACGTAGCCCAGAAACGCCGTTAGAAAGTAAAAATACTTTAGGTCAGCAAATATTTATTAACTCTTTGAAAATTTAAATGTTTTATATACACTGATATCTGGGTTTGTGTTTTCCCCTCTACTGCCTATATGGGTGTATTTAAATATAATAATTTCCATCAATGTCAGTACCAGTTCATTACAATTCTTTAATCACAGTCGGGAAGAGTACATTTAAGTTTTATTTCTAAAGTATTTGTAGACATTGACAAATTCCTGATTTCAGCTATTTTCGTTGTACACAGAAATTGTTTGAGTTTATAAAGATTAGGCCACAAATAACATTTTCTGGTATATATCTACTACGGATTTTGTCGCAGGCTTGACATTCAAATAAATAGTGGAACTCGTCAGCAATAAGTGTCGAGTTACAAAGGGTACAGATTCTTTCTGCTCTGGGTATACCCAACCAACGGCCATTCTCTACAGGTAAATTATGGTTACATGTTCTTAAAGTTAGAAGAGGGAAAGACATTGTTTTTGAAAGGAGGTGGTATTTTTCTAAGGATTGGACAGATTTATGTTATTTATAGTAAGTTCCTTTGGAACTATTGTACATAGTAGCCATTGTGATAATTTAATAGGTTATCATGCATTTCCAGTTTGTGCCAACATCAATTACTCTTTCAGCTATGGTTATGTGAAGAGGGAAATGCGGGAGCAGTTTTTTTTATATTGTATGACCGGTTTTAAATTCAGTTAAATAATGGTTATAGTTATATGGAATTATGGGAACAATCAATGGAGAGAGCACGATTGTAGAGAATATAGTTTTTCGTCTAGATTCTTTTTCAAGTGAACACAAGTTAGCGGATATTTATCGACATGTCTATTTTGAACAGAAAGTGATTTCTTTTATACTTCAGATAAGAAATATTGTATAGTATGTTTACTACCATTTCATAAATGTTAACATACTACAATACTACAAGGTTTCGCCAATATGTTAGTCTACACATTACCAATATGTTTTTCTACATATAGGTTTCACCAATATGTTAGTCTACAAATTACCAATATGTTCTTCTCCATACATGTTCCAAACGGATGTCCTTCTACATATTACCAATATGTTCTTCTACATACATGTTCCACCAATATGTTCTTCTACATATTACCAATATGTTCTTCTACATACATGTTCCACCAATATGTTCTTCTACATATTACCAATATGTTCTTCTACATACATGTTCCACCAATATGTTCTTCTACATATTACCAATATGTTCTTCTACATACATGTTCCACCAATATGTTCTTCTACATACATGTTCCACCAATATGTTCTTCTACATATTACCAATATGTTCTTCTACATACATGTTCCACCAATATGTTCTTCTACATATTACCAATATGTTCTTCTACATATAGGTTCCACCAATATGTTCTTCTATATACATGTTCCACCAATATGTCCTTCTACATATATGTTCTACCGATATGTCCTTCTACATATTACCAATATGTTCTTCTACATATATGTTATACCAAAATGTTCTTCTACATACATGTTCCAACAATATGTTCTTCTACATACATGTTCTACCGATATAGTTCAATCCTTCAAAGTATGAGTTTGAAGTTAGTTGCTGACTGTTATGTGGTGCCATGTAAGTAAGTGTATTACAGTGCACCCGACACCGTACAATACAGAGACTGGTCGGAGTAACATGGTTATTGGGGAATAAGATTGTTATACAATCCCAGAAATTCAAGAAAGAAACATATTTAAGACGTATTAGTATCTGATGACAAGGGCAATCAAACGTTCATTATATGTCGTTACACATGGTCGTGTCATTACCCTGTTCATGTTATATCGGATGTCAAGAGTAATCAAGACACGATGGTTCATGTCATTAATATCAACGTGATCGGCTGTGTTAGAAAGGCAAAGCGTTGGGTATATTTTCCTTACTTTGTAACAATTTCAACCTAATTTGACAAGCAGAAACCTTAATTTAAATAAAGATTATTGTACATTGCCCCGTTGCATGTCTGATAGTATAGAAATACAGCCCGCGTTTTGTGCG
Organism: Haliotis rufescens; assembly: GCF_023055435.1. Taxonomy (NCBI): domain Eukaryota; kingdom Metazoa; phylum Mollusca; class Gastropoda; order Lepetellida; family Haliotidae; genus Haliotis; species Haliotis rufescens. The sequence continues at coordinate 11,214,510 of NW_025963890.1, forward strand.
TACATATCATGTGTATTTCAGTCTAGTTGGTGTAAACACATCTTACCCTTTATCGAAAAGTCTTCTTGTGATCGTTAAATGTCACAAGGATTTGATATCAAAGAACATCTTCGGTTTGATTAAGCTTTGTGCTCTGTTGATATCGGAGTAATGGCCATTGGTTATGTGTTATTACAGTCTTAACTTGTGCGGGTTAGCAAACAACGACAAAAGAACCTCCACACAACACAACACTTTAAAATCTACAGAATTTTGTTCTAAATCTTAACACAGTTTTTCAAATGAATGTTTCAGTGTTGAAATAACGAGAAATTACAAATTAACAGTCTCTTTTCAGTGTGTGGTGCTCAAACTACTTACTGGGTCACATTTTATTCAAACATATCTGACATGAATAGCTTCATATATCGGAGTGTGACATGCAACAAATAGTATAATATTGATACGGAATAATTGATAAGTAAACTATGCCTTTCTTTATGTTGCTTGATATAAACTCTTACTTTAGCGAGTGAGAATGGTTGTTTTTTCGTTTTGCTCTATTCCAGCAAAATCACGAAGTGGGATTTACACATTGTACCCAAAAGGGGAATCGAGTCCGGGTCTTCGGTGTGACGAGCGAACGCCCCCTTTACACGGCGTCCAGACAGCGAATGGGAGTTCTCCCAGTTAGCGCTGCCTAGTCAACCCACCCAGAACTTCTCGGAGAATGTGAATAATCCCCAACACTGCAGCCTTCTGCATTACCCAGATTGTCAGAAGGGCTGTATTCCTGGTAGCAAACCAGGGTACTCTGCCAATGTCAGTCAACAGATTGGGAGGTACCAAATCTAAGTCACCGAGAATAATGAGGAGTCCGGACAACTTGGTACTTGTATGCAAGCGTGACATTTCGAAAGCGAAATGTCAAAGGGGACAATGATAGAAAAGATTTCATTGGATTTATGTTCAGGGTTGTTGGCCTGGATACGTCTGAGGCTGTAAATGGGCCTATTCCAAAGAATTTTGGATTTATCATTTTCCATGACGCCCTCTACATATTCCGGGTCGTACCATGGGTGGACCTCTGTGTCAAAACCACAAGCATGGCGAAGACGGTAATAAAATGATCGAGCTACACCACCATGTCGTTTAAGATACTGTGTTTGTGCCAAAGCTGGGCATTCACTGACAATGTGTTGGACAGTCTCATTAAATTCATTGCAAATTCTACATTTTTATATTTACGTTTTGATGCAAAATCACACATTGACGGGTTCGAGTGGGAAGTGACTGGTCCTGAGCAGCAAACAGAAAGCCTTCTGTTTCACTTTTCAGGCCAGACGACTTCATCCAAGCAAAGGACTCTGCAGGATTGCTGATCTTCTCAACACACTGCCCATAAACTCGATGCAGTGGTCGTTCAGATAGCCTCTCCTTTAAAAACTGAGTCTGGGCCGACTGGATATGGCACTTCGCTTGGTTGACACTCATTTCTGTACCGTCCAGGAGTACAGAACCATCAACAAAATCAACACCGACATTGAGATTATGTCCCACATCCTTGGCTCGTTTTAGAAAACTGTGGAATACCTTGTTCTCATCATGAGTCTTGACATGCTTCACAAGAGGATCATCACACAAATAAATGTGTGCAAAAGTGCGCAAAACAGTTCTATCATGAAGAGCCCCAACGTTAATCAAACCTCGTCCTCCCATAATGATTGGTAAATATAAGCGATTGAGGGAAGAGCGAGGGTGGTAGGATCTATTGTCTGACATGATTCTTCGTGTGAGGGTGTCAATATCCCGAATTTCTTGTTTCGTCCAATCAACAACACCAAAATAATATGAAAGGTCGTGTACAGCAAACGTATTTGTGGCTTTTACTTTAATGCCAGCGTTCAGCTCTGCACTCAAGTCTACATTTGTACTCTGCACGAAGTTTGTCCTTGATATGGGCAGTCTGGAGTTTGTCCCTAATCTGCATCCCTAAGTACGTATAGGCCTGACCTTCCACGGAATGGTCAATAACTCCTCCTCCAAGTGAACTGACTAATCCTCCCTCTTCTACCTTTCCACGTTTCAGATGAAGAATGTTGCATTTGTCGAGTCCAAAGGACATGCCGATATCATTAGAAAAGGACTCGACAAGGCGAATCTGCTTGTTTAGTGTGGATCCTCCATTGGCAACAAGTTCAAGGTCATTCATGTAAAGGAGGTGAGTAAGGGGTGTTGGCGATTTTTATGCTGAGGAGGTCCAGGATGATAACCTTCCTCTTTGCTTAGCAAAAAGCTTAAAAGATTTAATGACAAACAGAAAAGCAAAGGACTGAAAGAATCGCCCTGAAATATTCCCCTCCTAATAGAAATGGGTTCCGATGTCACCACCTGCCCCTGCGAATATATCTCAAGTTGAGATGACCAGAAATTCATTAAAGACTTGAGTAAAACAAGTAGTCGCCCGGGGAGGTCAATACATTCCAGTGACCTCAAAATCCATTCGTGAGGTACAGAATCTTAAGCTTTTCTGTACGTAAGTACATTTTCTGAACCAGCAATTGATCCTTACAACCTTACTCCCTTTCTGGCTCCTTTCTGCTCCATGTAGATAATCTCATTCGAAGTGTAGTACGATGACACGAGATCTGTAAGACACCCTGTAAATAGTTTGTACTGTGTGTTCAAACAAGTAACTGGGCGGAAGTTTTTAGGGTCAGTCAGATCACCTTTCTTTGGGAGAAGTATTGTTCGCCCTTTGCAGAACCAAGGCGGAACATCCCCTGCATCCTCAAGAGAATTAAAACAGTGAAGTAATGGCGTTTGGTCACAAGGGAACAGTTTCCAATACAGGTTTCGAATACCATCAGCCCCTGGCGCCGTATTAGATTTGGACTTTTTAATGACATTTTTAGGCAATCAGGTGTAATGAAACACACCAATGGTGACCTTAATTTTTCATGTACACTAGTATTGTAATCCTCTACCCATGGTTCATCGAGGTTATAGTTGCCGGGTATAGACCACAACTGTTTCAAAAAGCTTCACTGGAATCCATGGTGGGTCTTGTCTCATCACTCTCATTCGTTGCATTTAATTGCCTGTAAAATTGTTTTTCATTTGATTTAAACAATTTATCTTGTTTTACGAAATTATTATTATTATTATTATTATTATTATTATTATTATTATTATTATTATTTGTGAAAACATCTTATGCAATTGGGATAGTTTCAAATGTTCTTTAAGAATATATTTCAGATATAGCTAAGTATCTTATTGCAAATCACCGATTACAGTAGATTGAGACATATGAAGAGTCTTACAAACTTTAAGAAAGAAATGCCTATGAAACCATTAATAATTCTCACATCATACAGAGTCGCTCCTCTCGAATATCTAATGTAATGCAATCTGAAACCTCACATATTCTTTCGAATGCATTAGTCGATGTGTGATCAGTTTCAAAGCATTTCTGCACCCTTTTTTTCGACCAATTCTAATGTCACATTTGTAGATTGCATTCAAAAGCTGTAGTATCCATGAAGACAGGATTGTCTTATGAATGTTAACTTCCTTTTTTCATTCGAATGCGACGTTTCGGCACAGGTGCTTCCTTGACAAAGGTAACACCTGAGCCAAAACGTCTTATTGAAACATATAGAAGTTGAGATTCATTAGCCAACCCTGTCTTCTATTCTACTGCCCCTATTTCAGCGATTCACGTGACAAGAAAGTAAAATTCTACTATAATAATGTCCTTCGTGGTATTTTAACACATATTTAGTCAACATACATAATGTCGACCATATTTAGTTTGATAAGTGTTAGATTCGCCATATCCCCTATTCCTATAGATAGATTATTAAACTCACATGTGTGACATACTGATTTTACGAAAAGAGTGTCAGAATTCTTATATTTCGTGAATACGTGAATTCTTACACGAGTTTCGTAAAATCAGTATGACACACATGTGAGTGTGTATATTTCTTTATTACCCATCATTTCTTAATCCTTTTGAGGTCCCATTTAGAACGATGCACTGACCACCAAAGCTTTCCTAAAAAAAACCACAATTTGACGTCAACAATCTTCAGCTTTGACATCGTTTTTAGTGTGACATCATTCCGACTTTACGTCAAAATAAGATGAGAATGACGTCAACAATGCCGTCCTTATGACGGAAACAATGCACTGTAGAGCGAGAAGTGATATTTGCACAAGTGTACATCCGATTTTTATGAACTCGGTTATTTCTAATCATATGGGTAATAAATCCTTCTATTAGTGTGTATGATAAGCCAATAAATCTATTCGTCCAACTTTTAGATATATAAGTGATTCTTCATATTTCCGATTATGTTATATCCGAGGTGTACGACATGTTCATGTAATGTTTTGTTTTGTTTGTTTGTTTGTTGTTCAACGCCAAACTCAGCAATATTCCAGCTGTATGACGTCAGTCTGTAAATAATGAGTCTGGACCAGACAATCCAGTGATTGGTGGACGTGTGGAGGACATTACAAAATTTGACGCATCAGTGACAAAACTTATCCAGTGATTGTCATCAAGGGTAGTATTCAGATAGCAGATAACAGATGTGAGTATTCACATAAATAATAACAGAACAACCAACGAGTTACGAGGAAATACGGAATATCTGTACGGATGAATGCAGGGTGTTAATCCCGAGTCTTTTGGATTATCTGAGTTTCAGGTAGGTTATTCTATATATTACTCATTGACATGAAAATAAAACGAATGGAATGTCACCCTACATAATCTTTACAGGCTGCCTTTGGTTCAGAATGTAATTAGGTCATGACGTCATGACGTCTAGCCTTATGGGTAATCAATGGTAATTGTGTACTGATACACCCGTTTTGAGCAAAAACCTTCTGTTGCCGACAATCTACTCCTTCAAAATGGATTCTATTAGGCGTAGTGTTGGGGATACAGTATGGACCATCCCCGTGGTCTGGTGGTCTACCCGGACAGGGGAGGGTCAGTGGTTCGATCCCCGGCCGCGTACCTAAAGACTTAAAACATGGTACTGGTCGGCTCATATACTGTGTCTGAGTGGGGTCTACCGTGATAATACCGGCAAGGTATCTCAATAGACTAGCACTATAAACCGGACATTAATCCGGACTTGTACAAGCACAAACAAGCACATGAATGCACGTCGCGTTATGAGTGCAATAAGTTTGAACGCGATGATTCACCCCATTTCACATCATCTGAAACAGTACGATCTCTACGTGTTGTGAGATGTGTTCCCTTCTTTGATACACAAACATAACCGTGATTCCCATGTGAATCGCTTACGTGTCATCTGTACATTTTTATAAGTTATAAATTTAAAAAATCGCAGGAAGTCAGAATGGTAATGTGAGGAAGGATTATGAACCTCGGATTTTTACTTTTATATATTTATCATGAGGAATTCCACGTGATGAATGTTAGGAAAGGCAAGTAAATACTTGGGAGAACACATTGCAAACTTACATCCAGATGTGTTTCACTTGAACAATCATTTAACCGCTACAAATCTATTATATACCTGAATAAAACCAAATGAAGGTGTGCTTGTATTATTATCGATAACATGGATAAATATAGCTATAATATAAAGTATAACTATATGAAATTTATTTTTAAAAGGGATATTTGTTAAGATGTGTAAATCATAAAATAGACAAACAGAAAGAATTAGATATCCGCTATTTTAACCAAAGGTGTCAATTTGCAAATCCTGACGTTTTTTTGACAAATTCGAAAATGTTGACCTGTCTTATGAACTGAAACCAAGCGAGAGATATTCGAATAAAAGAGATATTTTACAAATTAGCAAAATATTTATTTGTCCTATTATAATAAACGATGCCTAATTGTCATTTATTCAAATTATAAAAATATTATTTCGGTTTAATAACGGTTTCAGAACAAAATGTTCGGTTGTCTTATCAGAATAAGCGGTAATTCATTCTACTGTGATAAGACTGTCACTGCCATGGACATGTAGATGTCGTTTCGGGGGGTTGTTAAAGGATGTAAGCAACTATCTATTATCTACTCAGTGTTCCTCCAGACATGGCCGCACCCACATATCTGAAACAATTGTTTATAGTGATGCCTTACTTGTCTTGTCGACCATTTAGAAGCGTTACGTGTTAATATTTCTTAAAAGTGGAATAAAACGCAATTTTATCCCGTATCTTTTACCCACATAACACTAAATATGCACATTGGATATCTCCAAATATGTTACAACGTTCAGTGAACAGGTATCTCAGACATGTTTACACAAACCGTTTTAGATGTAAATAATATATTTAAGAAGTTATATATTCATTTACTTCTTCATCCCGCTGGTTGCCTTGCCAACATGGTTAAACACATTTGGTTTATCGTTTATTTACTTTTTGTTCGTTACATAATGATACATACTGGTTCACTGCACTGTAGGATATAAAAATGGTCAGGTGTCAATTGATCGCAACATGTTAAAAGACGAAAACGTAAAACAAAATTTCATATTGGCATTTTTGAAATCATCATTGACTATTTTATATGAGACAAGTAAGTTAACTGTTGTTTTATTTCTGTAATTTCTGGGACAGAGGTGAAATAAATTGAAATAAATTGTTTAATTGTAATTAGAAATATAATTATGCCGTACGTCTTTCCGTTTCTCTGTAATTATGATGTTATGTTTACCAACATTCACGGTAATTGCGACACCACTCTTTAATTCATATTTGAACTTCTTGCCATAATCGTTTTGCCACTGATCATTCCCACAGTAAATAAACAATCTATATAGTAAATACAGGTTAACGCATGCTCTGTTGATACATCCATACCGACCACTCTCAAAAGAATCCCCCTTTCAAATAGTTAAGGAAATTCACATACCCACAAACTACAACACACACAAATTTAGCTTTGTTGACGAAATATGCAAGGGTCATTATGTAGTAGGCAATATATGTTCCAGTATATTCATCTATACAGCATGCTTGGCACATAAACACCTGTTATAACTCTTAACGTTATGTCTGGTTCCACTGTGTCAATAATTACTTTCGAGATATGATATCCGAATATACTTGTCAAGATGAATTTCTTTAGATTGACATTATCTGACATTTGAAATGATGTCCCAAAGGTCGATCGTTCTACAGTTGTCTTCTTATAAAAAGGAATAAACCTATTATTTCTTGCGACTGCAAGAAGGAACTATGAACTGTAATTAATGTTCAGTGTAATTATTTCTTCTCTAGAAATTTTGTTCTTTCAAAATTCAAAGCCAAGACTTAACTTCATCTTTTAGTGCATTGTGTTACAGCTGTTGGGATTATAACCTTAGGCCTACTACTTTCAGGACATGAATAAGATCAATAAGTAAGCAAGAACAGTAAAACGTTACACTGAGAAAAAAAAGCCCAGTGAATTCGATTAACTTAATTAGTAAGGTTAGTAAATAGCGAATTTACTATCCTGCCTTGTAGATTGCACAAACATGCTGACGGTTAGTAAATATTTCTTAATAATTTAGTATAATTCACTCCTTAAACCACTCGAGCTCTGTACAACATGTGTTAAGAATGTAAACATATACAAGACATGTATAGGAATCCTAAACGGTATGCTAGTTTGATGTGTTTTGTCTAAAAACGTTTAGAAATGAGCTATCGCCTCATAGCCTAAACACAAAATCCCCATAATCCTATCAAGTTGAGAATTAAACACATTCAGATCTCGACATGTTTAGAATTTATGAACACCTTTAAACATGTTCAGAACTTAAACATGTTTAACATAGTGCATATCATCAGGGTATGTCAAATATGGATGTCAAACATTGTCTGTTTTGACTGCCGGAGTGAACAGAGTTTGTAATAAGGGCATAATTAAGAAAACATGTAACGTTTCTGGGGAGGACCTTCCAATTTTGTAAACTCTTTGATGTAGTTTTAGTTTCTGCCCTCTTGATTTGTCAGAGAAAAAAGTAATTGTCTTAGAGGCTTTCGTGGTCGCAACAACGTGATACGAACAGGTCATTGACCTTATGACTTGAGGATTGGGTAACTGCTAATTATTATCTCCTGTGTGCTAGACTATCCAGGTAGAAGGAAGCGAGTTAAAGATCAACCCCATATATCAATATGCCTGCGAATCTGCACAATACAGCGATGTAAGAATCGAATAAATGCCAACATATCAATACTTGATTATAAAGAAAAATGAACATCTCATTCTAAAATAGGCGCTTGAAGTCATGACATCCTCTGATCGTATTTCATAATCCCTTCATGTACTAGTATGTAATTCTTGCACAATGCATTCAATATGGCTACTTGCATTAAAAAAATATTTTCTCTATCGCATGAAAAGATAAGAGTCTCTTTTGTCAGAATACCAACACAATGATTGTAAATGGCGGAGATAGCTTTTTGAACTGTTATTTCCAAGAATACATGACAGGTCGGTTTAGCTATAACATTGCGCTCATTATTGAATGATCAAGTTGTAACAGAAGATGCATTAATGAGTTCTTGATGATACAACAAGTATCAGAGTCCTCTGGTTGAGGGTATTGGGTTTTACTGAATACTTGTCATCAACCTAAAAGCTTAAGACGCTGGAATATTAGTATGTATTACTTCTAATTTAGACAGTTTTTTTATTTACCAATGAAATCATACCTCTTACTGATATTAAGAATATGTTTCCAGAACATGATGACAATAGCCATTACATGCACAGTTGGAATGACAGTCTGAAAGCAGAGGTGGGCCGGTCATGTTTTCGGTCGATAAGCATGCACAGGTGAGAACTGCCAACAAAGGTTACCTGCTGAAGTAATCAATGTACATCTGAGATTTACCAGTGGGAAGCAATGTTAGCCATTATCACGACCCTTACAGGGAGAGCGGGATAACGTCTCTCCCAGAAAACAATCACTGAGCTGTGCGTATAATTAAAAGAAGTCCGTGTCCTCATCGTAGAGGAAATAAGGATTGTTTGTCAGACGAGTGTGGTGATCAGATACCAGTACTAGTTATCAATGAGAATCTTCCCGTACCTTTTTGTCGAAACTAATTTAAATATTTAAAGTTTGCTTAATAATTAAGAATTAACTTATCTTTGTGGCACTTTGTGATTTTAAAAGTTCATAGAGTCACAATCTCCAACGTTCATACAGTTTAGCTCTCATTCTGGGAAGGTTCATACGCCAATGAATTCACACAAAGTAAAGTCAATTCTTATAAGTGTTCATATCCCAATGTTGCACCTCGAAGGATGTAGACACAATTTCATTTAGTAGGTATGACTTCATGTTTACAATGTGAGCCATACAACAACCATCTGCATAACGGACAAAAATAGTTCCTAAAAAAGGGAGACATGAGCGTATGTATATCCTAATTGTTCAACGGAAAATATTTTGTAGTTTGGTAACATGAAATAGAGTTAATAATATCGTCATTATATGAGCAATGTATGTCAAGAAGTATCTCTAAGCCTGTCATAGTGACAGAGCGCAGTAATACATTTACTTCAAATCAAGAAGGTTAAAATGGCTGACACTATCAACACGACGGGGGACATCTCCCATTTGTCAATGAAGCTATGGCGACTAGGTGTTAGTCCATATTGATCAACTGGTCGATCATTAAGAGGTGATTATAAAGATGTGTGGAATAGATATTTAAGTAAATTCCTAGATTGCTGAAGAATATCAATGACTGTCACTGTCAGCCAAGGCCCGGATGGAGTCGATAGTTTTGGTGTGCATTTCTTCATTGTGTTAACTAGGATGGTACGTAGCGAGGACATTCCATTAGTTTAATACCTCTCCCAAGGCATTCTAAAACATGTATGCACCGCCGTCATATAGCTGGAATATTGCTGAGTGCGGCGTTAAACAACAAACCAACCAACCAACTAAAACATGTATGCAAGGATTTCCCAGGGTTTCCCTGGGAATATGGTCAGACAGTGTCCTGTGACCAATATATGAATGTCAAATATGTTGTTCATACGCTTATGGTCATGTGACCGGCCTCTCGTCCAATGGAAAAGTCGTATATCGTATGCACTTCAGATTTAAAATTTGTTTCCTTATCGTTGTATTTTTACCTATTTGCATATCTTACCATTTAAAAGCCATATAAAAGTACCGTTTTGCATCTAATTTTACTTATTACGATTTATAACCGATTAGATTGATATTTGTTTAAATTGATAACATCATGCATAAGCTACATAACAAACGATTATCGGGTTTTCATGCATGTAATACTTTATTTATGTAGCTGTGCATACATAATTTAATTTATTCTTTTAAAGTTTATATATGACAGCATTTTTCGCAAAGAACTGGTGTCATTGCTGATTTCTGCAACTTTCACCCTATATTGCATTTCACGCCCAATGAAGTTTCGGCAGATAATCGAGGCTGAATATTCTCTGGCGTTGACAATTTATATAATACACACATTACTGCGTTAGATCAAAATATGATTGAATGTACACGAACTTAATTCATATTTGTATTACTTCTGATCTATTAATGCACTGCTTAACCTAAATACATACTTTTCCTTGCATATATACAGTTTTCTTTGTGATCACTGTTATGAGGTATAATAAACTATTCATAACAAAACTAATTAATCATCATGTCTCTGTGTCTATTCCAATATTTCTGCATTGAAGATCTCAAAAGTTATCTTGCGAATTACTAGTCGGTAGCTCTTTAGCATAATGTAGTAACAATTAGTAATATTTACATGCTTGTCTGTTCGAATCTTTGATTCGGCCTGTTTGTGACCCGTGATTGGTCCTCTTGAATTTATCCAAGTCGTAAACGTCCAAGGGATTTACTCCCGCATCAAGCCGTCATATTATTGAAAGAGGCGTTGTTTAGATTCACTCATTTCACTCACTAATCATATCCATTCGAAACTAAACCGGTCACCTACAGGTCGTTGCGTCCTAACAAAGAATTGTTAATCTGGCATCGTATTTTCGCATAATGAGAATAACCAACTATAATAATAACTACCCAGTAAATAGATGGTGTAAGTCCCGAGCTTTTGACGAGGGATTAGATAATAACAAAGACGGAGGATCAGTCAGTTTACTTGGGGGAGGAGTTATTGACCATCTCGTGGAAGGTCAGGCATATACGTCCTGAGGGATGCAGGTTAGGGACAAACTCCAGAATGCCAAAATCAAAGAAAAACTTCAAGTATGAACACACAATGCCATTTAGACAGTGGTCAAATGTAACAGATGTTTTGTTTGGGATAACACTTTCTTTGTAAAGTACAGATTCTCGTACTTTTTGGGGTTGAACACACAATGCCATTTAGAAAGTAGCTTACAATGTCATTTAGAAAGTATCTTTCTAGTGAGTGAGTGAGTGAGTATGGATTTACGCCGCTTTTAGCAATATTCCAGCAATATCACGGCGGGGGACACCAGAAATGGGCTTCACACATTGTACCAATGTCGGGAATCGAACCCGGGTCTTCGACGTGACGAGCGAACGCTTTAACCACTAGGCTACCCGACCGCCCCAAGTAACTTTCTAAATGACATTATGTGTTCATAATGTGTTCATAATGACATTATGTGCTTTCGGCCATGGGAGCCGTGCCACTTTACACTTGTCAGAGGGGCACAAATTACATGATCTAGACTACCAGTTGTCGGACTTTCATTTTTGTGGAAGCCTCTGTGGCTGAGTGGGTTAGATCGCTGTCTTTGTGTGCTGGCGAATAGGTGCCTCACTCTGGCAGCGTGGGTTCGAATCCCAGACGGGACTCAACCCAAAAAGGAACGAGAATCTGTACTTTACAAAGTGTTATAACAAATATAACATTTGTTAAACTTCAAGTAGAATAAGCCGCAAATACTTATGATGTACCCTTCCTTTCGTATTCTTTTGGTGTTGTTCTTTGAACGAAACAAGAAATTCAGGGTATTGACAAACTCACACGAAGAATCATGTCAGACAATAGATCCCACCACCCTCGCTCTTCCCTTTTCGCTTCAATTTACCAGTTACAAAGGGAGGGAGTGGTTTGATTAACTTCGAGGCTCTTCGTGATTTTGTTTTGTGCTCTTTGCAGACGTTTATTTGTCTGATAATCCTCTTGTGAAGCATGTTAAGACTCATGATGAGAACAAGGTATTCCACAGTTTCCTTAAACGAGCCAAGGATGTGGCACATACTCCCAATGTCAATGTTGATTTTGTTGATGGTTCTGTACTGCTGGACGGTACAAAAATTAGTGTCAACCAAGCGAAGTGCCATATCAAATCGGACCAGACTTTTTTTCCAAGGAGAGGCTAACTTAACGAATTTATGTGCAGTGTGTTGAGATCAGCAGCCCTGCAGAGTCCTTCGCTTGGATAAAGTCGACTGGCCTGAAAAGTGATACTGAAGGCCTACTCGAAACCGTCCACGTGTGATTTTGCATCATTATGTAAATATGAAATATAGATTATGCAATGAATTTATTGAGACTGGCCAACATATTGTCAGTGGGTGTCCAGTGTTGGCACAAACACAATATCTTTTAAAAGCGACATGATGGGGTGGCTCGATCATTTTTATTAACGTCTTCGCCATGGTTGTTGCTTTGATACAGAGGTCAATCTATGGAAAATTAGAGGGCGCCATGGAAAATGATAAATACAAAATTATTTGGAATAGGACCGTATACAGCCCCAGACGTATCTAGGCCAACAAACCTGATCTTGTCCTTTTCCATAAATCCAGTGATAACATATAATTGAATTCTCTGTCTCTTTCTACACTAAAGTGATTGACACGATTCAGGAAAAACATGGCAAATATGCGGACCTCGCTTTCGAAATATCACGCTTGCATCCCAATACTAAGTTGCCCGACTCCCCATTGTTCTCGGTGCCTTAGCTTTGGTACCTCCCACTCTGTTGACTGACATTGGGAGAGAACCCGGGATTGCTGCCAGGAACACAATCTGGGTAAGGCTGCAGTGTTGGGGAGGAGTCTTTACATTCTCCGAAACGTTCTGGGTAGGTTTGACTAGGCAGCGCTTCCTGGGAGAAGTCTCATTCGCTATAGGGCTGCCCTGAGCTGATGATGAGCCTCGCCAGACTGTTCCAGGACCACCCGAACCCTCTCTGCTGCATGTATTTATATACAATAATATCTCTCCTGATGAATATGCGACCCACGATGCCTGTGAGGCGATAGAACGTTAACGGTCACATTTCCATCTCGTCCTACCTGTACCCATTCACCGGTTACTCATTCACAGAGGCATATTTCGAGCACAGTCACTTGCCTAAGGAGACACCACATGCGCTTCAGTGATGTGCAGAACCGAAGCCCTAGAAACTATTAGGATTCAAGCTATCGACTGAACCTCCCAAATACCGTGCACCCATCCCGCGACAACTTCACCTGATTTGTGACCTGTGTTCTGTACACATGACCACATGCATCCACGCAGTTATCGTTGTGTGTATATTGTATAGTTGTGTATATATGATTATTGTTTATATCTTTGCGTTTGGAAATACGCGATGTTTTATCGTTAATTATATTCCCATCTACCATACTTCGTGCCTATATTAATATGCTGTTTCAAGAACTATCGTCAAAAATATTGTATCAGTTATAATTATAATTATGACAAACCAAATTAGCTTTTAGCAATAATATGTATACTCCACTGACGTCTCTACATATGTTATTTTGCCAATCTGCATTCTGTAATCAAGTTTGTAATATTGTTTTATAGCTGAAGTGGTATTAATATAAGCACGTTGTGCTTGTTTGCCAATCTATTTTTTTCTGCAAATAAATGTGTTTAGATCAATAAGTTTGTAATAACCACTCTAATACGTGTACTGAGCTACAGCTTTTAGAGAAATACTGCCGCACGTTGAAACAAATTGTTTAAAATGTTGCCAATTTATACCACAGCTATGATGGATGTGTGTCAGTTAACGTGCTGACATCCCAGCAAGGCAACAATCACATGACTGAAGCTCTCCATATTGTTTCTTCTAAGCATCGGATTTAGAATGATTAATAATTATGAAAGTAGAGCTTTTGATCGAATCCATTATACCAACATGGGCACAGAATGGGCCCGACCAGCTTCTAGAATCCTAAACACTCTCGCCGATTGTGCATTCTAGGACAAACACGGGAAAAATCAATCCGCGTGGTTTCGGGCCATCTGCGCCCCGTCCCAGGACGGTGCCGACATTGTCTACGCTCCAGATGCGGGGATGGAGAAAGTTGCCCGACGAAGGGGAAGAGGAAAGCATATGGGGGACATTTGGGGGTCAAGAGAAAGGTGGTAGGTTGCAGGACCAACACTCAACATATGCAGGGGGTACGAGATGAGGTCGAAGAATGAATGTTGGGGCAATTAGACGCTCAAGAGCAGTGTGACGGTATAGGCATGGCTGGTTTGGATGGCGTTGATTGCTTATACGGACGAACATACTCTTGGGACGTGGTTAGGGGGTTTGTACAGAATAGGTCATTGTCAGGGCAGTGGGGAGGGTGAAGAGAGTTGGGTTTGGGAATCGATTCTGTCTGACAATATGGTTGAGTAAACCCCGAGTCAAGGTCACCTGCGGGGGTTGAGGGTTTCTTTGAAGAGCAGTGTGGGGCTCATTGAGCCAGGCCTTAGGCCCCTCGGGTGCTGAGTGCGTGAGTGAGTCAGTCAGTCAGTATGCCCAGGGTCATGAACAAGGATTATTTACGTATATATAGCTTTTGAAGAGGGCTTTATTTTCTGGGGATGTTTCCAGTTTCCGTATAAAGGGCCAGTGACAATATGATAGAGATATGTATGAAATATGCATATTTTTATCATATACAGTGTAGGATGCAATATTGTGGATGTAGGTATGCAATATGCATATCGTTAACCATATACAGGTACGATTCAATATGCATATCGTTAATCATATACAGGGTAGGATGTCAATATGGTAGAGGTAGGTATGCAATATGCATATCATTAACTATATTCTGGGTAGGATGTCAATATTGTAGAGGTACATGTAAGTATGCAATATGCATATCGTAAACTATATACAGGGTAGGATGCAATATTGTGGAGGTAGGTATGCAATATGCTTATCATTAACCATATACAGGGTAGGATGCAATATTGTGGAGGTAGGTATGCAATATACATATCGTTAACCATAAACAGGGTAGGATGTCAATATGGTAGAGGTAGGTATGCAATATGCATATGATTAACCATATACAGGGTAGGATGTCAATATGGTAGAGGTTAGTATGCAATATGCATATGGTTAACCATATATAGGGCAGGATGTCAATATGGTAGAGGTAGGTATGCAATATGCATAGTGTTAACCATATACAGGTTAGAATACAATATGCATACGGTTAACCATATACAGGGTAGGATGCCAATATGGCAGAGGTAAGTATCCAATATGAATATCGTTAACCATATACAATGTAGGTTATCAGTATGGTAGATATAGGTATGCAATATGCATGGTGTTGACCATATACAGGGTAGGTTATCAATGCGGTAGGGCATGTTGGTGGTCAGGCTCGCTGACTTGATCCCAAAGGTTCGAATATTTACATGCAGCCGCCATATAGCTAGGATATTGTTGAGTAAGGCGTTAAACAACAAACAAAATGATAATCAGAAATGAGCCGAATGGGCGTGTGAATTTCGATATCATCCGATTTGCTTTGCTTGCTGTAATATTTTACATTAGCCGCATCATGAATTTTCATCCATAAATACTAATCTTAATACAGAGAAAAACGACCCTTCAACCATCCATCTAACTGAACTGATCACAGTTAGAATTAGAATTCTTCATAAGACATGACGGGTATGTTGCTTTGTGTAGAGTTATTAGTAATGATAATGACGAGTATATATCGTATAACCGACCCTTGCCTCTCATCCATAATGCCCATTGCAATGAAATAGAACTATGTGGATAGGATGTCAATCAAATGTATACATACTTCAGCATTATGTAGTATAGCCGTATCATGTTGCCTTGTTCTTCATGTAGCAGCTTCCATACACAGGAATCGTTGGTTTCATTTTGTCACACGTATGGAGGCAATAAGATTCTTGTTACACTCCTACTGAAGAAAACTTCCTCGAGGGTGATATAATGAAGGCAACAGAAGAATATAAACTGTGGAGATGGTAACTTGCTGTTGATTTAAGAAGATTTAAGAAGAAAGTTAAGGATATATGATATGACAGTCTTTTTTTTACTTTACGTTCTTTTCTCGCGTTGACATTTCGTGGCTTTGTTTTTGAGCTGATTTTGAATTTAATGACTTCGTGAAGATGACGTCATTTCATGAAAAGTTATGAAAAGTGTTTTACTCATAGTCCTATGACCTTTTAAGCAAAATTAATGAAGGGATTTTGAATCATGTATACTCTAAAGGCCAGCGAAGACATCCAATCACACTGGCCCGCCAATACGAAATATACATGCAGTGCATTCAAGCTAACTATGGTAGTTTGTATCACTTTGCAAAACAAATATCAACATTTGTTTGGTTTATTTAATTTGTACTAATATATATTTGTTTCTCGCCTTGCTTATTTAAATGTTCCTCAAGATATCTAGAGATACATCACGTTTAACGAATCATGCACTATTGATATGCTATAATTGTTGTTAAATCTGTTGATATAAAGCAAACCTACTGTTCCTGTGGTAGTCTTGTTTCCTAATGAAGGGCAGATGGTTTAAGTAATGTTATATAAGCATAACAACAGAAGGCAATGACGATACGCCAGGCTATGTTTCATTTGATTACACAAGCCCAGATCTGAGGAGCAGACTAAACACGCTGATTTTCACACCCACCCTATCCCCCAACCCAACGGGAAAACCTAATGGATAAAGCGTTCGCTCGCCCCGCCGAAGTCTTGTTTTCGATACACACACATTGCTGAAATATTGCAGAATATAATGACACACAATCCTATCAACTCACTCCTCTCGCACTCTCTTTAACAAAGAAAGTCTAGTTCAATCAATGAATTGTGTGTTACATAACTAAAAAAAAATTAAATAATAATCCACGAGTTCAGACCGACTTTCTTACATAAGATGAACAATTTTATTTTTTTAAAGTCATTATTCAACCTAACACAGTTTTGTATGGCTCGGCTTTATAAAATCCCACACAGATTCTTAGACCAGCGCTGATATTACTGTATTTCATGGGCACTGATATGTTTACACATGAAGAGTCTTGAGCATGGGGTGTTCAGGGAGACTAACTTTTCTATGTTTTCATCAGATTATCCGCATTATCTCCTATCAAATTACCAGACACTGCCTTATCCCAGACTTGGAAGGCCGCGTAAGGCTGTCGGATGACGCTTGGCAGTGGTACTGTCAGTTGAAGTGATTTTCTATGTAATTATCCGGACCTAGGACATTAAATTATGAGTGTTGTGTATCACTTTATGGTGCTCAAACAATCACATCACAGTGTTTCTAATCTAATCGACCCATGCGGATAAATACCACAGAATATCACCCATACAGTTTTGACATAAACTGCTCTTGCTGGGGAAAAATGTGACTACGATTATGACATTTGGGCCAGATTACGGAGACAGTCAATGAGCTAATTGGTCGGCTTTCACCACGGAGTCTATGAACAAGGCCTTCTGTCTAGGGACGGCTACCACTTCGTCAGTTTGCGACGATGTAGCGGTGTCGGTGGTGTAGCTGGGCAACGTCTTCCATCAAGATGTCACGACTGTCGTTGACGTTTTCTGAGTAACATCACAGATATCTCCCATTTGCATGTTCACGGGATCTAAGACATGTTTTTAGTGTCAGATGTGTATAACGTCCTCCACAACACAGAGTCTCAAGTGGTCAAAGATTGTCAAAGACGTTGACGTCAACAATAGACCCTCTTGTTGACTCTAAGCCAAAGTAGATAAGTTAAGAAATGGCCATTTCCTGTAAAATAAATCACTCGACTCGATACTTGTGAGCATGTGTACCGCGGAGACAGAGATTCAGCCTGTTTGCATATTTGTCGAATACTTTCTTTTGTAAGGTGTTCAGGACGCGTGGAAAAGTCGGAGCAGGTTCTCGTCATGTCCAGTCACGACAAAGCGTTACCAAATACAGGGCAGTTAAGGAGAAGGTTTAACCATGCATTTTTGAGGAAGGTTATAAGGAAAGGGGCTAATAGGGTCGGGTCACTAAAACGTGGATAAGGACGTCATCGAAAAATATCGCATACCTCTTAGGAGAGTGTTGTGTATTTATAACGTAGTTTATTAGCGGTAGTGTGCTACGTATGCTTGTGTGTACGTATACGTTGAGTGTAATAGCATTAATGTTAAGTTATGAGGACTAGCGGGAGTGTATTTATTACGAGAACTTGCGGTGGTGTTTTAGTTACGTGGCCTAGCGGTAATGTATTAATTAAGGGAACTAGCGGTTTGTATTGGTTACGTGGACCAGCGGTAGTGTATTCATTACCCGTACAACTAGTAGTAGTCTGTCCATTATTTAGCCTGGGGGTAGTGTTTAGTTACGTGGGCGAGTGCTAGTGCCACCGGTGGGGCAGGATACGCTCATCTGTAGGCTAACACCTGGTATCATCACCATTTGATAGTGACTCATAGACACATGCTTAGGATATATTCGAACTCGAACAATTAGGTAAATAGCAGTGCAGTGATAAATGCTTTTAGTAGAGATTTCATATGATTATGAAAAGGGTTTTGTCGCTTTTATTTAATTACACGGACTATTAGGAGGTAGTGTATTAGTTACTTGGGCAAGAGGTAGTGTATCAGTTACCTGGGCAAGAGGTAGTGTATTAGTTACTTGGGCAAGAGGAAGTGTATTAGTTACTTGGGCAAGAGGTAGTGTATCAGTTTCTTGGGCAAGAGGTAGTGTATCAGTTACTTGGGCAAGAGGTAGTGTATCAGTTACTTGGGCAAGAGGTAGTGTATTAGTTACTTGGGCAAGAGGTAGTGTATTAGTTACTTGGGCAAGAGGTAGTGTATTAGTTACTTGGGCAAGAGGTAGTGTATCAGTTACTTGGGCAAGAGGTAGTGTATTAGTTACTTGGGCAAGAGGTAGTGTATTAGTTACTTGGGCAAGAGGTAGTGTATCAGTTACTTGGGCAAGAGGTAGTGTATTAGTTACTTGGGCAAGAGGTAGTGTATTAGTTACTTGGGCAAGAGGTAGTGTATTAGTTACTTGGGCAAGAGGTAGTGTATCAGTTACTTGGGCAAGAGGTAGTGTATTAGTTACTTGGGCAAGAGGTAGTGTATTAGTTACTTGGGCAAGAGGTAGTGTATTAGTTACTTGGGCAAGAGGTAGTGTATCAGTTACTTGGGCAAGAGGTAGTGTATTAGTTACTTGGGCAAGAGGTAGTGTATTAGTTACTTGGGCAAGAGGTAGTGTACTAGTTACTGCGACTGGTTGTGGTGTATTAAGAATTATAATTGGCAGTAGCAACAGTATTAGCAACAGTAGCATTAGTAGTAGCTGTAGTAGTAGAGTTTTATGCTTAGTCCTATTAACTGTTTAACTCTCTGAACGAGGGCGGTTGGGTGATCCAGTGTTTTAGCATTCACGCGTCACGCTGAATGCCCGGGATTGATTCCTCACATGCGTACGATGTGCGAAGCCTGTTTTTGAAGCCCCGTCGTGATAACGCTGGAATATTGCTAAAATCGGCGGGAAACCATACTCCCACTTACTCCTTTGGACGAATACACCATATATATCCCCAGTAAACCATGCACAATAAGAGCCAACTAATATGCGCTTTGAATAATGCGACTCTGTCTTAGCTGGAAGTTTGTTATCATGTCCGATGGCCTGGATCGTTGTTCATGCTTTCAGGCACTGGTATATCTGGCCCACACTTGAATACTGGACCAGTATATCTGGCCCACACTCGAATACTGGTATATCTGGCCAACACTCGAATATCTACACGCTGTTATGACATTTCTGCAAAATCAGTTCGACCTAATATATTTACCCATTCACTTTTATATGTCGCTGATATACACATGTGACAACGATGCTAATGTGAATATGAACGCAATTATTCAATCCTTTGTCTTATCCTTCTGTATTATATCACTGTAAGCCAAAACTATCCCATCATTCAATTTTAACAAAGTAACTGGAACCTTGTCATTATGTGTGATAAATTATACTCATTTGATTTCCAAAACGCAGGTTTATGAAATCCTAGTCGAACATGAAACACAATGTCTTGTTACCTCCTCGCGTCCTTCCTAAAAAGACATTTTTCATGTCACGGGGTGTGATTTGAAGTTAAAGCTATTACCATACACTTCGTGGCATTTTGAAAACTTGAGTTCCAGAAATTTATCTGGCTTCTTTTCCCTCGATGATTCTTAGTAAATCGCTTTCCAGAGTATTCATAATCTTCGACATCAGATCGTTCCAGAAATCAGTAATCACTTAACCTGCAATTTTCTTGTAACGAGGTAGGCGAGAAGAAAAAGTGAAGTTTCGGCGGGAATGGCGTCTCAGCGGAATAATTGTCTTTAAGGAAAAAAATCATTCGGGGCAAATGCAATGCGAGAAAATTCTATGTTGTTTAATTACTAGGTCTTATTAGGTCTAAGAGTGTCTTGGAGCCAGGGTTCCGTTCCAGAAAGGGTTTTCATTTTGCCATGACTCCCCCGAGTTAAACACATCCTGAAATTGAATATAATTGTGATCGGGATGGTACGAGGCTTGGCTTGATGGATCCCAGATGGGAGGCTACTACCCCGCCTGAATTTGCGTTCGGACTGTCAAATTCTGACATGCTGCGGAACAACTATATATCGATTTACTGGAATAAATGACATTATCATTCTCTCATTCTACATCTGTCCAAGAAATTCCACCCAAATATTGCAAAATTAGTAGCATACCGCTTTTTCGTACGAAATCTTACCCAAAAAACTTTCCTTCTCAAGCAGAGATTGTGCAAAGTCGACATTTTTTGGTTCTTGAAATTGTAGCAACCGCGACAACTTTGCCGAGTATTAAATAAGCCACCAAGTCCTAAACTAATTGAAATAACATGTCCTAGAAACTATGGCTGACAAAGAACAGAAATTAGTTTCTTTAAGTCCAGGAGGGCCGATGGTTGGGAAGAAGAGTCCCGCGAGCCGTGGGCTGCTGGCGAGAGAGCTGGATCAATACACATGCTTCGGGGCAGGTCTGTCCATCCCGTTCCGAGTCGGTCGGTTGCGACAGCTAAGTAAATAGGCGAAGCTCTTCAAGTGGAGCAACGTCATCGTCCATTACCCCGACGTACACGTCGCCTCCCTAATGTACCAACAACATGGGTGATTTTAGGCTGAAAGCCCCGAGTGACATGTTCCAATAGGTCACTCGGTTGTAGTGTTTCTCTGTGTTCTCATTACCAAAACTTTCCTGGTAGTCTCCGGGGCTAATTTGAGCCCGATTAATTTTGGTCAAATTTTAGGCATCTGTGCGAATTCTCTGATCCTTCTCTGTCCTTCCCCTGTGTTTTCCGGTCGTGTTTTAACAAGATTTTGTAATAGCACCCAATTTGCTGTTACCATAGCAACTGACAAATCTCCGGGACGGTAAAAAGTGCCTCGTAGAGTCGAAGGATTGATCCACCATTGAGGGGAAGGTGGACTCTGAAGACGCTTGCTAATGCAACACGAGCACCAAAGAGCAAAGCTGTACACATACACGCCTTTCTCGAGCTGCACGTGCAGCACGGGTCTCGGGCCGGTGTTCGGCGGACGAACATCTGCGGGATTAGCGTCAGTCTAGAAGAGACTCCATTATCGATGACGGGCCGGGAAAGTCCGACCATCGAGAAAGCAATTTCATTCCTCAATGATCGGATGATGTAGACAACTGGGGACATAATGGCAGCGTGGACGCCCGGGCGGACGACGGACAGCGGTAGGGCCTCGGGAAACCCTTCCTTCTCCGCTGTGTCGAAAACTAACGAGACGAGTGAAGACGGTGAAGCGACTCTGTTACAAGTTTTTCTGTTTCGGGAGGTTTCAGGCAATTACAATCAGCTTTGGAAGGCTTTTAAGCAGCTTTCCAGCTAATCATGTCTCACGATTTTTTTTATCAGTTATAGAACTGCTGCGCGTGGATATTAGTTTAATCTCTATAAACTGTCACAAACTTATCATCGGTGTGCAAATATTTGTCTTGTTATCAAATTGTAATTTTAGGGAGTATCATGTTTGGAATAAAATGTTTCTCTATTCAGGGAAGATATCATGAAGATCAATAGCAAATATTAATAATTTACTGACCGTTATTGCACAGCACGTCTGTAGGGGGAAATTCTATTGAAACGCATTCATTCAACTAACAACATTCGAAGCAGATCGCCAAGAATGACATCACCACATGGTTTGTATTAGGAAAAGAAAGCATAAGATTGTTATAATGCCGGCCCCTCTGTATTGCTTACAAGAACTTTCAACAAACGGTCATGCATGATAGAACCACAACATTGAGATTCTGGGTTAGGTACGGTGCCCAGTAACAAATGCTTGTCGTAAAAGGCGACCAAATCGACCGGGTTGTCAGGCTCGGTTTTTGCGCGTCATCATACCCCGATGGCGTGGATCTTTGCTCACAATATCGATCACTGGATTTTCTTGTCCAGTCCAGACTCGATTATATAGCTGGGATATTTTTTGAGTGCGGCGTAAAACAACACAGCATGATAGAACGGGAAAGCAGTCTCAGGTAGAAAAAGATACTTCACCCCGTTAAGCCCTAGTACCATCATATCAGCTGGGATACAAAACTTGAATTAATATGTTAGAAATCGAATTAAGCCGTAACTACTTGAATACCCCACTGCCCTGAGCTCATGAAGTCGGCATTGATCAAAGTCGTCACTGTCCAACGGCACATTAAGTAAGCCAGGTCAGCAACGAGAGTTATTCTCTCAAGCTCTCGCCTTAGCGTTCTGCCTATTCAGCCATTGTGAACCGCGTAGAAGCGTCACTTGGAGTAATCTTTGAAAGTAATTTCTTTCCTTGATAGTCGACTGCAGGTATTCGCACAGGCTGCTGAGGTGAAAACTAACTTCGCCCGGCCTGAGCGTACCATCCATAAACTCTGTACCATCCATACACATACAAGTTATGGATAAATTACGGAAGCGTTTTAGGGTCATTTGCTTTTATATTTTTTCTTGAAATTTCATGACACCAAATTGAAGTTTGAGGTGCTATGTTGAAATTGTCTTGAAATTTACGCTTATGTATTTTTAAATTTCAAGACAATTTTCACGATACTATTCTATT
The DNA here is from genome assembly GCF_023055435.1 of Haliotis rufescens. NCBI lineage: Eukaryota > Metazoa > Mollusca > Gastropoda > Lepetellida > Haliotidae > Haliotis > Haliotis rufescens. Next base: position 11,237,892 of record NW_025963890.1, read on the forward strand.
CTCTTGTTCTACTGCTGCTTGAAGTCCCGTGTCCTATCTACAGCTGTATGAAGTTCCATGTCTCATTCAACAGCTTCATGAAATCCCATGTCTTTTGCCACAGCTGAAGAAAGTCTCATCTCTAATTCAACAGCTGTATGAAGTCCAGTGTCTTATTCTACAGCTTTATGAAGTCCATGTCCTATTCTACAGCTGGATGAAAAAGTCCCATGTCTTAGCCAGTTCCCTTCGACTGATTTACACACCTGAGCAACAAATATCAGAGACCAGTGAAACCGCCTCATCTGTTTCATATTTATATGTATATACACAAAGTTTCAGAGTGACAAAGAATTATCTACAAGACTGCATGACAAGGGGGATAACTTCTACTTTCCAATAGTCAGTTTTCCCTTCATGTCAAGCAAAATACTCCAGCGGCTCCAACCGTTGGCGTCCACATTTTCACAACGATTTCTAAGACCGTTATGCGACTCTTTCTCAAAAGTTGTTTTATTAGGGTTACAACATTTAAGTCCTCAGTAAAACTTTCAAAACGGTTTAAAAAAAACAGTTCCAAAAATGGTGACCGATGCAATTCCTCATTTTGACTTGTGCGATATGTTCCCGTGTTCTTTCAGGTGAATAATTGATTTAGTTGTGTTTGTAATGGGTGCCACCGCTGGTGCAGGATACGCTCACCTAATCGCGAGCCCTGATATCATCACAATTTCATAGTTATTCATAAACACATGCTTATGATATAGTGGGAAGCGTACAAATGAATCTGTTTTCAGTAGACATTTCTTGTGATTATGGAAATGGTTTTGTCGCTTTTATTTTTTATTATACATCTGTATCCAATGTCTTATTCTACAGCTGTGGCCGCCATTGTTGTCTAGTTGATAAAGCATCTGCTCGGGGTGCGGAATGTCGGGGGTTCGATCCCCGCCCGCGTCTTTCCAAAAGATGTCAAAAGATGGCACCTGTTGTTTCCTTCCTGGAGCTCGGCATAAAGGAAGTTAACCAACAATTGGTTGGCTTGGAATCAGTATACTGTGTCTGAGTGGGGTATCCGTGTTAAACTGCGGCATGGTTTCTCAGTGGGCTGACACTCTAATACCAATATTATCCGGACTAGTACAAGTAACCATACATACACAGAGGTTTTGTTCTACAGCTGTATGGAGTATCATGTTTTATTCCAGTCAATTCTTATTCTACACTATTCATTTTATACCAGCCCATCGGGATCTTTCTACAATTATTTCAAGGCACCCTTTTCCAGATTCATCCTGCTCTTAAAAAAGACATACCATGTAATGCGCGACCTCTGTGCACCCATCACCCAAACCACCCCGCCCTACTCCCACCCCTTTTTGATCTCCATCAACCCAACAAGCACTACATACGACCAACCATGTCCTACTCACCCTCCCATCTCCACCCAAACCAAACCCTTCCCCTCCCTGGCTCGTCTCCCACAGTCTTCCACAAATACATCCAACCCACTTGCACTGTGCGACCACAAGCCCTACATTTACTCTAAAGTTGAACGTCGTGAGTACATCAAGTTCATAAACAATACTTGAATATGTATGTTTCTGAATCATGTCTCCGCCTACTGCCAACACTACTCACTTTCTATCTTCCCGATACCTACTCATGTCTGTAACGACGCTGTCTAACTTACCACACAATATATAGTTAAATGTATTGGTTATGACTCACACGTCTACTGATGTATGTCTTTTTCATGTTTTGGCTTTGCGACGACTAGATGAACTCATTGGTTTATGAATCATACAGTTCTGCCCCTCCCATGTGTTGCCAACATCCCCAGGGACGTCGATGTAGACCCCGCACTGATATATATATATATATATATATATCACATGTATATGTCATATGTCACTGAAATATATATCCATATATCAATCACAACCGTCTTATCCCCGAAACAACATTTCATCAGTCGGCCTAATACACCCATATCCACTTAGCCACCTAACCTCCCAACCCCCACACCACCTAGACGACACGTACACGCCATCCCCTTTATCCCCAACTCTCTACCCTCCCCCCGACCACGTTCATACACACAAACACACCCCCTCCTCAAGTCCTGAACTCCCACGTCGTTTAGATCACACGATGTTATGCATTTATGCAAAGATATGATACGTGAAAAGATACATACCTGTTACATACATGTTCCTACATATTTACATATGCACACAGCACATCGAAGCCACACCCCATTCTGCCTCACCCTCCCCTCTCCCATCCCTTCTCCCATCGTACTGTTGATCATCCTGCGGCTGTAATGTAGTGTACAGATCGTGGATGTGTGATTGCCAGAGACGGGAGATTGAAGGAGCGCGTCCGTTAAGTAGTTCTATTGCACTCCGGAGACGGCCTATCACTCACAATGGCCAGGCAATGATCTCTATCGCTCTTCCTTGCTGAATGAGTGATCACTGTGATCATAGGCTAGCAGGACTGACCAATAGGCCCTGAAACAATTCCGGAACACTTGGTTCTAATCTGCCATGAATGATACCTTTTGATTCAGATTCAATCCTTAAGGTTCCCTGGAACACTGGAAAATGAACGCCGTGACACAATATCATTGCAGATCTATCGATTCCATTCGGAAGATTTGAAACTCACTTTTCTGAAAAATTGTTCCGAAGAATTAAAATCGCAGGAATATAAATCACATTCTGATTTCTTTGTGAGGAGCACCAGCGGAAATGTAATGACATGGAATTAATAAAAGGGATGAGCACGGTAAAACAAGTCCTTATAATGTTAGCCTTCGGTTAACGTACTTGGGTTAATTCATTGTCGATATACTTTTATCCTGTGATTAAAAGAATATAGATGCTGGGCAGTTATTTACACTGCGACTGACCTGATGGTATTAACATGAGATATGAAAGGTCTGGTTTACCACGTACACAACTGTGAGCGACGTACTGAAACTCCTGATACATTATTGTCTCAGGTTTGTACCAGATACTGGCTTCTTTCTGGAATACCAGGAAGCCTCAGCCATGACGTCCGCTAACGTTGTGGTCAGCTTTTGGGCTTCTTGTCGCGACACGTAGTTTGTAGGTTATTGTCTCACACAGATTAATGTGGTACAACACGCCACAGCTCACTATACCATGACCGGTACATATGGGAATATCTAGGACCGGGTACATCTAGTTTCATCTTACAACCAGGTACATCTAGTTTCATCTTTCAACCAGGTAAATATAGTTTCATCTTACAACCAGGTAAATATAGTTTCGTCTTACAACCTGGTACATTTAGTATCATCTTACAACCAGGTACATTTAGTTTCATCTTACAACCAGGTAAATATAGTTTCATCTTACAACCAGGTAAATATAGTTTCATCTTACAACCAGGTAAATATAGTTTCATCTTACAACCAGGTAAATATAGTTTCATCTTTCAACCAGGTACATTTAGTTTCATCTTTCAACCAGGTTCATTTAGTTTCATCTTACAACCAGGTACATCTAGTTTCATCTTACAACCAGGTAAATATAGTTTCATCTTACAACCAGGTACATTTAGTTCATCTTACAACCTGGTACATCTAGTTTTATCTTACAACCAGGTACATCTAGTTTCATCTTACAACCAGGTAAATATAGTTTCATCTTACAACCAGGTAAATATAGTTTCATCTTACAACCAGGTACATTTAGTTTCATCTTACAACCTGGTACATCTAGTTTTATCTTACAACCAGGTACATCTAGTTTCATCTTACAACCAGGTAAATATAGTTACATCTGACAACCAGGTACATCCAGTTTCATCTTTCAACCAGGTACATCTAGTTTCATCTGACAACCAGGTACATCTAGTTTCATCTGACAACCAGGTACATCCAGTTTCATCTTTCAACCTGGTACATTAAGTTTCATCTGACAACCAGGTACATCTAGTTTCATCTTACAACCTGGTACATCTAGTTTCATCTTACAACCAGGTACATTAAGTTTTATCTTACAACCAGGTAAATATAGTTTCATCTTACAACCAGGTAAATAAACTGTTATCTTACAACCAGGTACATTTAGTTTCATCTTTCAACCAGATACATTTAGTTTCCTCTTACAAACAGGTGCGTCTTGTTTCATCATTCAACCAGGTACATCTTAGTTTATGTTACAAATGGGTACATCTGGTTTCATTTTACAACCAGGTATGTTTACTGGGGGGAGTCGCATTGATATTAAGTCGCATTTTTGGCTAGGGGTCTGCAGTCGTATCAATTTGGAGACATTAATTTCCATATTTACAGTAGTCCTTCTTACAACCTAGTGCATCTAGCTTCATGTTACGGCCAGGTACATCCAGTTTCATCTTACAACCAGGTGCTTCCATATTCATCTGACAACCAGGTACACCCAGTTTCATCTTACAACCAGGTGCTTCCATGTTCATCTGACAACTAGATACACCCAGCTTCATCTGTCAACCAGGTACATCTAGTACAACCGGATGTGTCTTGTTTCATCTTTCAACCAGGTATATCTAGTTCATTCTTACAACCATGTGCGTCTAGTCTCATCTTACAACCAGGTACATCCAGCTTCATCTTACAACCAGGTACATCCCGTTTCATCTGACAACCAGGTACATCCCGTTTCATCTGAAAACCAGGTACATCTAGTACAACCAGGTGCGTCTTGTTTTATCCTTCAACCAGATATATCTACTACAATCAGGTAATCAATTCAGCGTACAGCCATGTACTCTGGTTTCATTTTACAACTATGCACTTTCGCTCCTTCACGCAGTTTATCAGTGCATTACTGATAGAAGTGACGTCATGCCGAGGAATTGGCGACACATTTACACCATATATATGGCTCTGTAATATGCTCTCATTTTGACGCATTCATGAACTACAACATGATATTTGTTAACCACAGTTTAGTATTGGTTGATAGGTTAATAGGTTTATAAATAGTGACTATTTCTCTTGGCGAATTGACATCTGTAAATAGCTTGTAAAATGGGAAAAGTCTTAAATTCCGAACATTGGGATCTCTTATCAGGTGTTTATGTACAGTAACACGGTCCTTAATTCGTTTCCAGTTTCGCCAATGTAATTTGTGCACAACCGGTACAATCCATAACAGAAATCACATTTCTGCGGTACGTCATATTACTTTTAACCTCACATATGTTATCATTTTAGAATGAAAATATAGCATCCCCAATTATTAGGGACATGTGGTATACCACAATTGGTAACGGTATTTTCTAATTGAATAGATTTATAACTTAAGGTATACTTTTTACATTCTCGCACTTATTTAAACAACCTTTCATCTGTTCGCTTCGCTGACATATAAGAGCGCACAACAGGCATAAGATTGGTTTTATTATAAGTAGTTACAAACGGAATATTCCTGTAGTCCTTGGGGGGGCGGTCGGGTAGCCTAGTGGTTAAAGCGTTCGCTCGTCACGCCGAAGACCCGGGTTCGATTCCCGACATGGGTACAATGTGTGAAGCCCATTTCTGGTGTCCCCCGCCGTGATATTGCTGGAATATTGCTAAAAGCGGCGTAAAACCATACTCACTCACTCACTCACTCACTGTAGTCCTTGGTCTGCGTTTTCGTTTTCGTCAATTCTTGTCTTGGTGTTTCTTTATATTTTTCAATGGCACCTATTGTTAGCTCTGACGAGTATCCATGCAGTTTCACGTGGGAAGTTAGTTCCACCAGACGTGATCACGTGGTTCTGTACCTGGAGCAATATAGCATCTTCTCCTTGCCATACACTAGGGAGTCCTCATCCTTTTGCGGCGAGGATTGAAACTGTAGATTCTGACGAGAGTCTGTGTCTGTAAAACATATCAATCTTAATTGTATTATCAACTTAATAACCCTGTCTCTGAAAATGCAATCTCTTGTTAGTTCGTTTCCATTGTGAATTATATTGAAGGACGTAGTATTTGAGATATCATAAAACTTCTATATCTACTTGAGACTTGAAAGCCAAATGATAAAATAGTCACCAGTCTACATTGACCTCGAACATACTCTGCAAAGGAATCGTTAAATGTTTGGAGTACATTGTTCCTCGCAGGTAGCCCATGAGTAGGGTGACGTATGTAGGAGCCATGGTGGTGCCGACCGCCTCCGTGGTCTTGTGGTAGAGCGTCCGCCCGGAGAGCGGAAGGTCCAGGGTTCGATCCCGGGCCGCGTCATACAAAAAGACGTTAAAAGATTGTACTTGTTGTTACCCTGTCTGGCGCTCGGCATTAAGGGGCTAAAACAAGGACTGGTCGGCTCGGAGTCAGTATACTGTGTCTGAGTGGGGTATTCGTGTTAAACTGCGGCATGGTATCTCAGTGAGCTAGCACTATAAATCGGCATCAGTCCGGACTAGTACAAGCAGCCACACATACACGTGCATGCACGTCACTATATAAGTGCAATAATCTTGGACGCGACGTTTAACCCAATTTCACCTCACCTCACATGGCGGTGCCTTTTATTTGTTGATGTCCCGTTAAATGCAAATGTATTGTTCTGCTATATCAACTGCAAGAGGAATTCTTTTGAGAAACTTTCGTCAATCTCCTCCGGATGTTTTCGTATCCAGTATGAGATAGCATCTAACCCTTAATCAAGAGGAATATTAGTTATATAAACTTGCAACATCAAAGGTTGCCAATATTGCATTTTCTAGAGTACGTTTTGGTAGATGATACCGTCTCTCATGTTGCTCGGTACTTTCTTAGCTGACGGCGTCAGACTGATTTCCATGAGATTACTGAGGTGCTGGGTTGGGCAACTGGGTCCCCTGACGATAGATCGTATGGTCAGATCGCTTGGCTCTTCTATTAAGAAAGCCATAATATTGTCTACTATCCACAGTTATTCCATTTATAAATTTTAGTTTTGAAGTATTGAAGCCTTTTTCATCTCGTACCTAATGACGTTTACATTTCAACAACTACCTGTATCAAGCCACTCGATGAGATACATTAGATACATACCAGATTAGCCAAATGTCAGTTAGGTGATTTTTTATTTTGTTTGTTGTTTAACATCGCACTCAGCAATATTACAGGTATGTGAGACGGTCTGTAAATAATCGAGTCAGGACCAGATAATCCCGTGATTAACATCATGAGCATCGATCCACCCAATTGGAATACGATGACATGCATCCACCAAGTCAGCGGGCATGACCACCCGATCCCGTTAGTCGCCTTTTACGTAAAGCAAAGTCGCCTTTACGACAAGCATGGGTTGCTGAAGACCAATTATACCCCGGATCTTCACGGGTAGGTGATGTTTGAAGACATGCGTGCACGGTTACGTGATTAAGGATCTGAGAGTAAGCGTGCTGTGAAAGATAAATTATTTGAGGGTGGCCAAACGGGAAGATATGTTACGTTAGCTGGCTGTGTCAGTGTCATTTCCTACCCGGAACTCCAAGGTTATTTTTGATATTGATGACATGAGCGCCAACTCAGAGAGATAGTGAGCTTACATCGTTTAGTGCCCATATTCTGCCAAGGCCGAGACAGTATTATTGAAATCATGCGTGAAACCTTCACATTGTCTCGGTGTAATTAGTGTCACCATTAACTGCTAAAATGTTACATATAAAAGTTGAACCATCAGACCAAGAAACTGCTATTGGAGGGACATTAATCAAATTACCTTGGACTGCAATTAGGCCAGCCAAGTCCCTTTAATCCGCTATCAGTATTCCAGTTACAACACGACTTGTCAGCCTAATTTTGAGAAAGCCATAAGTTGAAATCCTCCAGTAGGGGGACATTATGTTGGTATCCCAAGGATCATAAACTGGGCGAATCTTGGACCATCGGATTCTGCCATGACTAATGAGCCCTACATGGAGAGTTGTAAAGACTTAAGGCCACTGCGCGCCCCAAGCTTCTGATGTAGAGGTGATAGTTTAAGGCGGTAGGGCAGGACATCCATACCCTTGTCGCGAACACCTGGTGTCATCACGGATTTTCAGTGATCCATTCATGTAATTGTCACCGCTACTTTGCCTTTTACACCCAATGGAATCAGTTTCGACGGATAAGCCAGACTGGTTGTTCTCTGCTGTTGGCGTTTTAAATCAACTGATATTATGTTAACTTGAAACAGGCATGTTGTTGGTATGTGTTTGATAACGTTTGACGATGCTATTTATCATCTTTTCCTTTCATTTTCTTAACTTTTGAAATAGATATACGTGGCACAATGTTAAAAGTATATATTTGCTAATAACAATAATAAGATACGAAATTCCAATATTTACCAAATTGTGTATTTACTTAATTATTTCTTCTTTTCTTCTCCTCTTGTTTCTATACAGAAAAGCAGAATAAAATTCAACGATATTTTCAAGGATTAGAACATTCAACTGTCACTCGATTTCACCCGATAGTTAGGGGCATAGTTGTCAAAAAACCTTGAAAACACCCCTAAACAAGCGGTACTGCATTTTAACGGATGTGTCACAAATTATTTTCCTCTCCTGTTTGGGAACATTCCTCTAGGACTAATCTGAACGTGTTTTTATTTCAACGTGTACCAAAAACTGCTCACAAACATCCTCGCTCAACTTGACGAATTAAAAGGTAATGAGTTGCGACCGAATGACTGGGCGGTGTTTCAGATGTGTTGTATTGTGGGCCTAGTGCCTGCACACGTTCGCCAGAATCTTCGACCACACATTTCTTTCTCTTCTTTTTTCTGTTGTTCATTAATTCCGTGGAGACATACATTTTTCAGCATTCTCTTTATTTTGGAGGTAAGTTGGCACTAAACGAAGAGGCTCGTCCTGCAAGATTTCCCCTCCCGTAATTGAACGTTTGAATGGTGTGTTAGTTTCTGGCAAACACTGGCTGGGCCTTGCATGGGGAGTAAAAAGCATGGCATTGACAGTGCATACCTATTGTGAGTGAATGAGTTGGGTTTAACGCCGATTTGTAGCTCAGTGATATCGATCGTCATGCTTATTATTGATGAGGGCGTATTGTCGATAACAGCGTGTTGTCGATAAACCATCATCAGTGGATCCTGTAGCTGTTGAAGAATCTCGTTCCTTTTGGGCAGAAATAGTGCCGATTCAATGTTAGATTTAATTCTTTATGATTATGGAAAGGGTTTTGAATTAAATATCCATAGATATGACAAGTATAGCGAGTCTTACCCTTTTCGCGAGCACCCAGTGTCATCAATGATTTTCAGTGATCCATTCATATTATATTCACCTTTATTTTTCCGTTTACACCCAATGAAACCTGTTTCGGCGGTTAATCGAGACAGGGCATTCTCTGGGATTGACTTTTTAAAGTGAGAGATATTGAGTGAATGGTGCTTAGCCCTGAAAATCAGTATACTGTAGACCAACTTAGCGTTGTTTACGTAAAAGAGCCAGACTCAGGGAGAAGGTAGCCACGCAGTCACGTGAGACACAGCAGGAGGTAGTCAGACTACGTATTATTCGTACACCGGAGTTACACTCATACACTCGAGTGTATTCGGGGACTATGCGCGAAAGCTGCATGCTAGTTTTATATATGTTTGTACACTTCTACGTCCCTTGATAAAACCATATCGGCACCATACCCGTGCTCGTGGGTTTCAACAAAGCGATAAACGTCTGAGGCTTGTATCACTTTGTACCACATTTAGCTGAAACGCCGTGACATAACTGGAATACTGTTCAAAGCGATGTTAAACCCATGTTTAGGACCGCCATCTTGTCTTCCAAATCTGTTTTCAGCAATGAATAAGCTTTTGAGAACTGTTTTTACCTGAATCATCTAAATGGGAATTCTTTTGTATGATATTATCAGATATGATAGTATTACTTCGGTGGAGGGCCCGTGAAGATCCGGGGTAGAATTGGTCTTCAGCAACCCATGCTTGTCGTAAAAGGCGACTATGCTTGTCGTAATGGGATCGGGTGGTCAGGCTCGCTAACTTGATTGATGCATGTCATCGTATCCCAATTGGGTGGATTGATGCTCGTGATGTCAATCACTTGATTGTCTGGTCCAGACTTGATTATTTACAGACCGCCGTCACATAGCTGGAATATTGCTGAGTGAAGCTTTAAACAACTAATAAACAAAACTTCGGTGGAGAATTACAATGTCATGTATTTGAAGAGAAAAATGGTTATCTCTTTCCCGGGCTGAAAGTAATGGAGTCTGAACAAGATAAAGCAGAGGCTGATAGCATGAGCAACGGTCCACGATGTCGGTGTATGTTGACAATAAATTAACCTGGTCACATATCGTGTCCATCTGGACATCGTTTGTGTTGACTATTTCGAGATGACATATCCCGGCCAGGAATCGCCACGTGTGCACTCTTTTACGAGAACTAAACTCATAGACTGAACAATGACGGCTGTTGTATCATCTCCCTGCGCGCATCGATATGTGCATTTCTATATATAGTCACATACATAAATAAAATCATCTAAATAATCTTCTATAATCATGAAAAAGCTCTACTTGAAGCCATTGTGCGATTTCGACTATACAATAAGCATGTGTTTTTGAATCACTGTCACATAGTGATAATACCAGGTGTTCGCCTACAGATGAGCGTATCCTGCCCCACCGGTGGCACTAGCACTCGCCCACGTAACTAAACACTACCCCCAGGCTAAGTAATGAACAGACTACTACTAGTTGTACGGGTAATGAATACACTACCGCTGGTCCACGTAACCAATACAAACCGCTAGTTCCCTTAATTAATATATTACCGCTAGGCCACGGAACTAAAACACCACCGCAAGTTCTCGTAATAAATACACTCCCGCTAGTCCTCATAACTTAACATTAATGCTATTATACTCAACGTATACGTACACACAAGCATACGTAGCACACTACCGCTAATAAACTACGTTATAAATACACAACACTCTCCTAAGAGGTATGCGATATTTTTCGATGACGTCCTTATCCACGTTTTAGTGACCCGACCCTATTAGCCACTTTCCTTATAACCTTCCTCAAAAATGCATGGTTAAACCTTCTCCTTAACTGCCCTGTATTTGGTAACGCTTTGTCATGACTGGACATGACGAGAACCTGCTCCGACTTTTCCACGCGTCCTGAACACCTTACAAAAGAAAGTATTCGACAAATATGCAAACAGGCTGAATCTCTGTCTCCGCGGTACACATGCTCACAAGAACGAGTCGAGTGATCTATTTTACAGGAAATGGCAATTTCTTAACTTATCTACTTTGGCTTAGAGTCAACAAGAGGGTCTATTGTTGACGTCAACGTCAACGAAAAGGTAAGCGCATCCTGCTCCAAGGAGTGGGCCCCGTTATAAACACATGCAATGGCATGTCAGTTGTTCACCTGAAACAAAATGACACAAGACACAAGTTCTTTCAGAACATTGAGTTAGAGAATATTGGTTTCGGTCGCAGTCAGCAATATGTCCCTGCGGCCTGTAAATAAATAATCGAGTCAGGTCAACCAGTGGTGGAAAGTATGAACAACGTTCAAATCCGTCGGAGTGCATTGACACATAATCGTCCAGGTCAGACACTGCAATAAACGAAGTGCCACACAAACATTTCCACAATTACTTTGACGAGAACTAAACTCATACACCGTGCAATGACGGCTGTTGTATCATTCCTTGCATGCCTATATAAACGTAGTTCTATATATAGTCACATATATAGAAAAAAAGCATCCAAAATGGGTCCAATGTACGATTCCGAGTATATCATAAGCATGTGTTTGTGAATGACTGAATTAATGACCAAGTGTTCGTGAAAGTCGGTGGCACCCGTTCCAAACACATGCAAAACTATGTCAATTGTTCACCTAAAACACAGCACGTGAACATAATGGTACAAGTGAAAATTGGGAATTGGGACATATTTTTTTATTGTGTGTGTGTCTGTCTCTATGTGTGTCCGTCTGTGTGTGTGCGTGTCTCTGTGTGTATATGCGTCTGTCTGTGTGTTTGTCTGTGTGTGCGTGTCTGTGTGTGTCCGTCTGTATATATGTGCGTGTCTCTGTGTGTATATGGGTTTGTGTGTCTGTGTGTGCGTGTCTGTATGTGTATGTGCGTTTGTCTGTGTGTGTATATGTGCGTCGGTGTGTCTGTCTGTCTGTGTGTGCGTGTCTGTATGTGCATGTGTGTCTGTCTGCGTGTGGATACTCACGCACCAATAACCAATGATCGGAAATAAGAATAACTTATTATAATTTTGACAATGGTAGGTGCTGGTTTTGGAAAAAGACTACACAGACCTTGTCGGCAGAAAGATCCTAGTACATTGTAATTTAAAGATGACGTCTTAATTCCAGGTTGATGCGTTTTCAAAGCTCCGTAATCCAAGGCGCGGTATTCCGTTGACCTACTGGCGCTACGGTTATCAAAACTCCTGAATGTTAACGTAGACTTAGGACTTCTCAGCGGTAAGATAGCTTTGAAGAACGAGGCTCTTGGTGGCTATTGTTTGGAACAAGCTCTTTCTCGGTAGGCGCGGGAGGGTGGATAACATTTCGCAGTTTCGAGGTATAATTATAACTGTTACATTCCTTCCTTGTCCGTATCGCCGCGAATAGCTGCATGATTGATGACGCGTCGTTAAGCAACAATTACTCACTCCTTGACCCCACCAGGATCCAAGGATCATCCCGATTATAATCTATGATTTGTCAGCACCATACCCGTCTCGCAGGTTTCACCCTAAGGTAAACGTCTAAGACCTACGTCACGTCACTTTAGGATTAACTCCAGTAATAATCCGCACGACATGATGTAACTGCATTGATGTTCAAAGTACGGTTAAATCTCTCTTTAAATCAGATGAAAACCAGTGGGCAGTTTTTTATGGGTGAAGCATTCCAAAGAGTGAGAACAGATCCATTCGGGGAATGATCTCCGAGGACAACGATTTTGTCAGGTGTTGCTGTGTTGGGGACGAAGGACAGAAAACATCTAACAAGGAGAAGAAAACATCGTATGGAAAAACTGGAACTTAATTTCAAAACAATCTGACTGGGGAAAACTGACAAGTTTTATTTGTTATATATTTACTTGAAAAAGTATATACAAATTATCTAGAGCAGAAATATTGCTGAGTGTGGCGTTAAACAAAAAACAAACAAAAACACTCCTCCACATACAGATCATGATGATGCATGTCATTGTATCCAAATTGCGTGGGTCTATGCTCACGATGTCAATAACTGGATTGTCTGGTCCGGACTCGATTATTTACAGAACGCCGTCATTTAGCTGGAATACTGCGGAGTGCGGCGTTAAAGAACAAACAAACAAACAAACAGATCATGATGAACAATCTAGACCCGGTGGAGAATCCAGTGCAGAAGATGTCCCCATTGCACTATGCTAGTCACTAGAGCTGATTGAAGCGGAATGGGTTAAAGAGCGTCATACGACTCTTGCTAAAACATGTTTGATCAAGTTTACAACATTCAAATACTCATCAAAAACTTTCAATGCAATTCCCAATGCGAACAATTGACATGCCAGTGCATGTGTTTGTGACGGGTGCCACCGATGGAGCATGATGCGCCCACCCTTTTCGAGAACATCTGTTTTCACTATTTGACGGTGATTAACAAACACATGCTTATGAATTAGTCGGAATCGTACAATGGACTCTGCTCCTAATAAAAATTTCTTCTGATTATGGAAAAGGGTTTTGATGCTTTTATTTATATAAGAGACTATATACAGAAATACGCCGACAAGGAGATAGAATGATACAACAACTGTCATTGTACGGTGTATGAGTTTAGTTCTCGTCAAAATGATTATGGAAATGTTTTTGTGGCACTTTGTTTATTGCAATGTCTGACCTTGCCGATTGTGTGTCAATGCACTCCGACGGATCTGAACGTTGTTCATACTTTCCACCACTGGTTGACCTGACTCAATTATTTATTTAAAGCCCGCAGAGACATATTGCTGACTGCGACCCAAACCAATATTCTCTTACTCAATGTTCTGAAAGAAAGACTCCTTCGTTCCTCCTACCACAATAAACAATATAAAGCCTAATCAAAGCTTTCAATGCAATTCCCAATTTTCACTTGTACCATTTGTTTCAGGTGAACAATTGACATGCCATTGCATGTGTTTGTAACGGGTGCCACTCTTTGGAACAGGTTGCGCTCACCTTTTCGAAAACACCTGGTTTCACAAATTGACAGTGGTTCATAAACACACGCTTATGAATTAGTCGGACACTGCTTCTAGTAGATGTTTTCATGATTATGGAAAAGCGTTTCAATGCTTTTATTTATATATGTGACTATATATAGAAATATACATATTGACGTGAGCAAGGAGATAGGGGGCGGTACAGTGTATCAGTTTAGTTCTCGTAAAATAGGGGGCGGTCGGGTAGCCTAGTGGTTAAAGCGTTCGCTCGTCACGCCGAAGACCCGGGTTCAATTCCCGACATGGGTACAATGTGTGAAGCCCATTTCTGGTGTCCCCCGCCATGATATTGCTGGAATATTGCTAAAAGCGGCGTAAAACCATACTCACTCACTCACTCGTAAAATAGTGTCCACGTGGCGATTCCCAGAAAGAATATGTCAGCAGTACCATACATCTCGTAATAGTCTCGAATATATATTTACAGGCCGCAGGTATATATAGCTTGAATAGATTGCTGACTGCGACATTTTTTCTGCATTCTCTCACTCAATGTTCTGAAACAGAAACGCCACCATACCGACTACTACAATAAACAATATAGGTCTGATGCTTAGCTCTCGTTTGTTTGTACAACTTGAACAACGTGTTGTATGCTCAGAAGCGAACAGATCCCCTGTGTGCAACACAAGATCGATAGAACAAGTAAATCCACGCGGCACATTTGAGAATGTTGTCCTACACGGGAACTGCTCTCACTATATATGAATGTTCGCGCTCACAGGCAGTGTACAGTACCTTTCGTGCTGCAGCAGAAACTTGTCCTTAAGTCATGACACTGTGTGTTCACAGAAGCATGGTAAGAATGGACAGCCATGAATGTACGGTACCTGACGCAAATTATTCCTCAACTTGGTCAAAAGAAACATATTGCTCCACCACATAAACAGTCCTGGTCCCTACACGAACAGAGGTAGATTTAGATGTAGTTCATGACATTTTTTAATGCACACTACACTAATTTCTGTCTTCTGTCTTCTGATGTTTTGCTAATGATATAGCTAGCTAGAGTTGCATCATTTTTGCCTGGTTTTAATTAAATGTTTATATTCCGCGGGACAGGGCCGTATGGTTGGTTGAAACGACCTGCAGGTGTTATGTGAATGATCGGTTAAAGTTCGTATAACAATTGAAACAATTGTTCAGGGGTCCACTATGTCACTTTTACACAAACACATCGTCTTTTACAAGTTGTTAACCTTGTCAATACGTTTTCACAATATTACTGCAGTGAAAATTTAATCCGCACCATTTGACCGTTTAAGTTCGGATCAGGAGGGACAAATGGTCCGGATTAAAACATTTTTTAGAGTAAGGAATCATAAGGTGTGTTTGTTTGTTTGTTTGTTTGTTTGTTTGTTTGTTTGTTTAACACCGCATTCCGCTATATTCCAGTTATGCGAGGACGGTCTGTAAATAATCGAGTGTGGACCAAGCCATCCAGTGATTGATATCATGAGCATCGATCTACGCAATTGGGATGACATGCATCAACCAAGTCACCGAGCCTAACAACACGATCCCTTTAGTCGTCTCTTACGACAAGCGTGGGTTGCTGAAGACCAATTCCAAGCAACCCATGCTTGTAAGGGGTGACTTACGCGACAGGGTGGGGCGTAGTAATGTGTCTTTCATCATATACAGATGTTTCGAAAAGTAATTATCTGGATTTCCAGAGCATTAACGGAATTTCACTGTTTACTCGGAATAAACTGTCAGTTTTAAAACGATATATTGTCATATTGTGGAACTGTTGATTTTCTCTTAGTAAGAGCACCGGACAAACACGCCATCTTTGTAATGCTGACAGAAGCACCCCACAGACCTGATGAAATGAAATCACAAACTTTCGGGAGGCTAGAAGTTCAACGATGGCTCGTCACATTGACGACCCGGGTTCGAGTCCTAACATGGGCATGTAGAAATCCTATTTTTGGTGTTTTTGTCGATCTTGTAAAGCAGGATGCGTTAATAGATTTATAACATGGTGAGATTTTTCTATGTTTATGAATAATTTATAAGACTCCTCTTTAATGTATTGCGGTTGAGTGACAATGAGAAACAATTAATTTACATGAAAGAAATCGACTATTATGAGCGTTTCTTTTAAGGGCAGGTTTTCCAATAGCTCTCTGCTTTTCAATAGTGTTTGTTAAATGGCTCGGTTGGGGAAAATATTCAATTTGAATTTTATCCCACGTTTGAGAAATGATAGTTTAGGCCATCGAATGAGTAGACAATAACAACGAAACGCCTAAACGAACGTGACGCCTCGTGCCAATCAGCCGTAGTGTGCTACCTGTGTAATGGGGTGTCTGAATGTTGTTGTTTGTAGGGTCCTAAATAGATTGCTACATATATATTTTAAATCAGGTGTCGGTTTATGTTTTTTAAAGCATTATGATGGCAGCAAGTGTCAAGATGAGCTGTTAAAAGGAAAACTTTTTAGAATTTCTGATTTAATGTATTGCCGTATACGGGCATAGCAAGCAAACACACTGAGTTAATGTGCCAACTTTGTGATAGAAGTGTGATGACTGAATATATCATATATATCATGTTTGCCACAAAAACACAAATGTGGTACACATATCAAGTTCCAACAGTGAAATGATAAGTGTTGGATTTTATGGAGGTTTCAAATAGAGAGACTCACATTTAATAAATGAGTGAGTGTGGTTGTTCGCCGGCTTTAGCAATATTCCAGCGATATCACGACGGGGACACCAGAAATTGGCTTCACACATTGTACCCACGTGGGGAATGGACCCGGCGTAACAAGCGAAAGGCTTTAACCTCTAGGCTACCCGACCGCCCCATCAAGTTAATAAAATCATTTACAGCATTCTGAATAGTCATATACTGTTACAACTATGAAATACAGTGATACAGCTAGAGTGAGATGTCACACCTATAGTATATAGTTGTAGCGATCCAGAAACCTATGATCGTAGGTTCGAATCCCGGTTCGCCCCGATTATGTTTCTAGGTTTGTCAGCACCACACCCATGCTCGCGGGTTTCACCGAGGTGGTAAACGTCCGATACCTGCATCACTTCGGGCTTTCCTCCCACATTAAGCTGACACGTCGTGATATAACTGGAATACTGTTAAAAGCGGCGTTAAACCCAACTCACTCACTCACTCACCCATGATCGACAGTGTTACAACAATATTGTTATGTTACATCTATAGCACCGTGTAATATAACACATATACTCTCCAAAAAAAGAAACGCACAGGTAGTATGTAGTTCATTGAACCTGACTACACAAAACATCCAGTATATAAACTGGATAAATGTTATTGGAAAATTTTGGTGGTCTGATATTTGGCAAACGGTGCTTGAAAACGCAGCCATTGTCGATATGCAATGTCTTAAACGGCATTGTTTTCACGCTTGTTAAAAAATATCATGGAGGAAAATAGTAAAGCAAAATGCACGTGCAAGGTATGGCATTCGTAACTCGTGGTAGTGTCTATAAAAAGGCAAGCAAAAGTCAATCAATTTGTCATTCAATTATCAAAGGTTCGAACATGCCGCTGCCGTTCGGAACATCGCCATAGGACGAATCCAAAGAGGCGAATCGCAGTCTTCTGTTGCACGTCACTTCAACGTCCATCACAGCACCATTTGCCGCCTTTGTGACCGATACACACAGTTCAATTCCACTGCAGACCGTCCGAGAACCGGCCGTCCAAGAGTTACCACCCCTGCACAGGATCTCTACATTCGACTGTTCCACCTACGTCATCGCAATTCCACAGCTACCGAGACCGCAGGACGCATCCCTGGTTTGAGGAGGATATCGGACCAGACTGTCAGGAACCATGTTTGCGAGGCTGGAATCCGACCCAGAAGACCAGTTATCGTCCCTGTTTTGCAACAGATGCATCGACAGCGACGCTTGCGTTGGTGTCATACCTTGCAGCCTTGAAATTTGATAAACTGGAGACGAGTGTGGTTTAGCGATGAACGATTTCTTCTTCACCGGCGAGATGGAAGACAACGTGTTTATCGTCGTCGAAATGAGTGTTTTGCCCCACATTATGTACGTCAATTGGACAAATTCGGTGGCGGTAGTGTCATGGTGTAGGGGGCATATTCTACACCATGAGATCTGACTTGGTTGTGGTACCGGGACATTTGACAGCAAATTGCTACATGAATCAAATTTTTCAACCTCACCTCTTTCAATCATTGACCCGCACACAGCTCGTGTCACCTTAGACTACTTTCATAATGCCAACATCAACGTCTTGTCCTGGCCGTCGAGATCTCCAGATCTCAACCCAATCGAACACCTCTGGGATGACCTGGATCTGGCGTGTATGTCAACGTCATAACAAGCCGCAGACACTCCCACAACTGGCCAACGCGTTACAGGCCGAATGGCGCAGAATTCCGCAGAACAGAATTCGTACACTTATCCAGTCAGTGCCGAGGAGATGCAGAGCCGTGATTGCTGTCCGGTGCGGTCACACGAGATACAGAGTTCAGCGCCACTTCTCAATGCCTTTGTACAATGACAACATGTGATTATCAAGTTCCAAAATTTCGTATTTGTTTCAATGATGTTTAATTAAATATATCGACTTTATTAGGTACAATAAATTTACTAAAAATCTACCTGTGCGTTTCTTTTTTGGAAGAGTGTATAGAGTGGTATCCTCATTGAATACAGTGTTACATCATGGCACACCTTTTCATAGATAGCATACAATGTTACACCTATTGTATGAAATGTTACAACAATAGTATCCCGTGTTACTGCTATAGTATAGTGTTACATCTATAACCAATAGTGTGTCGGTTATAACATAGCGTAACACCCACAGTTTGCAGTGGTTTTGTTTGTTGTTTAACGCCGCACTCAGCAATATTCCAGCCATATGACGGCGGTCTGTAAATAATCGAGTCTGTACCAGACAATCCAGTGATTGAAATAAAGAGCATCGATCCACGCAATTGGGATACGATGATATGCATCAACCAAGTCAACTAGCCTGACCACCCGATCCCGTTAGTCGCCGATTATGACAAACGTATTGCTGAAGACCTATTCTAACCCGGACCTTCACGGGTCGTTTTCAGTGGTACATATATGTTATGCAGTGTTACAAGTGAAGCAGACAGTGTTACACCTTTAGTATCGGGTTACGTTATTTGGTGATGCACTCAGCAATATTCCAGCGCCAAAATGTATAGTGTATACAAAACATATTATCATTCCTAGAATAATCTTCCGTATCATCTTTTGTACTTAAATACCATCATTAAATCAATTACGGTGTGACGTAAAACATTAACGACACGCAAAAGAAATAGTTATTTATTTATCCCGTTAACGAAAAAACGTATTTACTGTAAGGATGGTAATATTGTAAAAGTGTCATTTTTAATCTAATCGGAATCATTTTTCTCAAAACTGTCATAACGCCGTGCAATATGATAGAAGTGTGGTTTCTACATGAGTTCCCAATTCTGTTGCTTCCCATTAAGCTCCCGATCTCTCCACTAGCCTTCATGGGCGTGACATTGCGCATGATCATAGCGGAAGTTCATCCGTTAATACATTTGCACGTGGCGCGCATTTCCGGTCGTCAGACGTAAAGATAGATCTGAAAAGGGCATAATTAGCTGTCTTGGAGTGCAATTCTGAAAACGTCGAATTAATCAAAGAAAACACGGTGTGTCATATTTTGCGTGTGTAGTAAATATTGTTTCCGATAGAACCACTGTGTTCATTAATCTAAACGAGAGCTCTAATGGCGTTGATTACACATTCAAACAAAATGGAACTACTATACCAACTACAATGTACATGTTGTTTTATGAAGGGACCGGACCTCTGACGAGACATGGAGTATGTTGCGTTCGATTTGTAGTGACAATAAACATGGTTACCAATTTTGTTGTGTTTTGTTAAAGACGTACACAAATTATCATTCATGAAAGCTAATAAATCGTACGGTTTCCTCTCTCAAGTTTCTTCAGTCCCAAAGCACTATTATGTCACAACAAAGTGACGCCTCAAACGGCGGCCCTCAGTGTGACGGGCGAACACAATGCCAGAGAAAGGACACACCTTCGTTATATCATCTAAATCCATACCTTGTCACATGTGAAGAAGACCCAAAGACGATCAACATTCTGAGCGTGTAAGTTGGGTTCGATACCGCTTTCAACTGAACAGAATTGTGGTCTCAGCATCCCTCTCCAGTGTTCGTTTGTTTGTTTGTTATTTAACGCCGCACTGAGCAATATTCCAGCTATATGACGGCGGTCTGTAAATATTCCAGTCTGGGCCAGACTATCCAGTGATTAATATCATGAGTATCGATCCACGCATTTGGAATCGATGACATGCATCAACCAAGTCAGCGAGCCTGACCACCCGATCCAGTTAGTCGCCTTTTACGACAAGCATTGTCACCTTTCACGGCAAGCATGGGTTGCTGAAGACCTACGGGTCTAATAGGGTCAGGGATTTACCGGACACATTATATTGTGTCATATACACATAAATATTGAGAGCGAACGCAAATATTTGAAACTACGACTGACACAGAATGCAAGGATTCACAAAAGCCAAGTTTTTTAAGAACCATGCAAGTATATATATCGAAAGGAAAGCAAGTTACCTACTATCGTTATCGCTGAGGTGGATGATGTGTACATGTACATCATTGCCGCAACAAGAGATTGTTGCAATAAAGTTTCAACGTTCAACGCCCGAGATCAACCAGTCGCATTTCATGTACAACAATAGCCAACTTCTTTCTTTGTTAAGAGTTTCAGATATCTGATATTGTAGCTAAAATGGATAGAATTATCATTAAAACGCCCGTACATGAATGTTGTCAGAAATGAGCGGGCCACTGTAACTTGATAATGCCCTCATATTGCTTGACGACGGGCCATTTTCACGCCCGTTGTTAGATGACGTGAAAGGATAGGATAGGTGACGTCACGTTCAATAATGACATCATCTGGTTTGTTCTATGACGTTTCCATAATTGTAAAAGTGGGTCAGTGACATGCGTGTTGATTGCAGTAAATGTTTCAAAACCGATATTGTTGTTTCTTTCCATCCATGTTAGCTATAATAACGGTAACGCTATTTTTCAGGGCATTATCATTTGCAGAAGCCCTCGGGCAGTTAATGGAAGACCTCGGGCTTCTGCAAATGATAATGCCCTGAAAAATAGCGTTACCCTTATATCAATACCACTACCTTAAAGGTTATACACAAGAGTGATAGTTCTGGAATTTATGTATATTTCTTCTCGAAAGATAAAAATCAGCATCTGTCGAAACAGTAATAAAACACATTTAAAACAGTTGAATTGACCTTTAAATACGGGGCGGTATTTTGGGGAGCGAGATTCAGGCAGTCGTCAGGGAACATTTGTGGTAAAGAAATGACCTATTCTCCCTATTCAAGTATCAATTGATAAGCCAATTTATGATGCACCAAATTCCATTCACCCAATTGCGTAGAACGATGCTCATGATGTCAACCACTGGATTGACTCGATTATGTACAGACCACTGTCATATAGCTGGAATATTGCGTTAAAAAACAAACAAACATTATTATTATACACCGGTCATGGATCAGTGTGCAATCGATTTTCATTCTCAGCTCCCTCTGGAGTACCTAACCCAAGCTTGCTATGAGGCGCTAAAAGGTTACCAGGTCACATTACCCTATCATTCTACCGGGTACCCATTCACTGCATTACGTGACACAATACTTGTATATTAATCATAAATGTTAGCGTTTTCTTTCTTATGCAAATAAGGAAGATATTTCAGAACATGTTTTTGAGGTAGGAAGCATACCAATTAATGTGTAGAACAATCAGGTTATACTGTAAAATTAAAATAAAAATCATCTCGTCTTAACAAAAATTATTGATAACTAAAAAATTATTTTGATGTTGGTGATATGGCTTTATTAGGTTTGTCAGTGTTTCAAGTGTGTACACAGGATTCCACAGATGTATGTATGTATGTATGTATGTATGTATGTATGTATGTCGTACATTAACATAGAAAATTTCAGGATAAATAAGGTTACCTGATACGTGACACTGTATATTGTGTTCTACCAATGCATTTCCAACTTATCATGCATGTCTTCACAACATTAAATCGCCTAGATGCTGAACTTGTACTATGACCTATGTCCTTTCAGAGATATACATAATCGCTTCCTGTCAACAACATGTAATATTATAAAAAACACGGATTCTTTAAGCATTATATGCGAAGGCAGTGTAAAAATCAAACCTGACTGCATTATTATCCCAACATGCTAGAGCCATACTTATCCTTCCCTCGGAGAGCATCAACTATATGTTCTGAAGATCACGACCTGAGTCCTCTAACTAAATAAGCATTTCATGTCTCTTTACACAAAATACCTAAAAATGTCGCACGTGGGTTATTTTCGCTTTCAGCGACCGTTCGATAAAAATAGAAGCTTGCCGACTCGCTTTCAAGCCGTAATGGTGGCTCTGTTTTGTCTAAACGTAATTGTTGGTCGTCCTGTTCTTAGGCATTGGAACAGTGTTTCTCCCCGGACACTGCCATCCCGCAGGCTGTCCTTTCAGCTGTGTAACTCTATTCCCGCCCGATGGTAATAAGCCACGTCTACAACTCTCGGATTTGCCGATTTGCTGCAAATGAAAGACCTTACTCCGAATTACTAAATGACGTGTGTTGAAGAGGTGGGAATTAAACCTCTTGGACGAGCCTCCACTAGCTTTTTGCCTTCCGTCCTTTTGATTAGAACCAAAGCTGGGTACTTTACCGTGGTCCGATGGTCTGAGTAGCTCGCCCCACCTCGGTAATGACCATGCGGGCAAGTGAAACCCTTCACAGCCATTGTTTAGAAAGGCGACACATAAGTTTACAATTATTGGTCCTGGGAGAGGGCGAGGAGTCACGTGGCCGGAGGACAGTCTTGTATTGCCTTCATTAGTGCAACCCCTCACGACGACAGACCTCTCTTGCGATACTCGATGGACCAAACCATGTTTGTCGTTTCAACATTTACACGCTGTATAAAGTATGATCGAACTTTATTTCTCCAATACGTTGCTTAAATTCAGTTAAAAGTATAAATTTTACATGACGTCACTTCCTGTTAAAAATGTGGCTGTCACATTTTCTCGCGAGAATTGAAACAACATTCGTCTCGTTTACGAACTGAAGCGAAAAATGTCCAGCGCCTTTACTGTTCAGGTTTTGATGGGTTCTCTGAATACATCCAAGACGACTTTTTCAGAAACATGATGACAGCAGAGAAACCCAACTCGGTGTCGTGATCAAGAAATGTTTTCTCTGCCATGAAAAATAAGGTAACCATAGTAACGACTAGGATCGGCTACTACTAATATGCTCCAAGAAGGTATCAAAGATGTGGTCCAGGGCGGCCGTAGAACGAATCGATTAGAACCGGATAAAGCCGTGGGCTACCTTTAACAGTCAGAGCATGTTCGAGAAAGTCAATATCCCGCTCGCCAACGGTCCCATCCTAGGTCTTCAACGCTCCCCGCCGCACTTCGTAGGTTTCCTGCACGGCCCGTCAACGTTGATGGACGAGTCGGCAGGTGGAAGTCCGTCTACAAACTTCGGTGTTGTTGGGGGAAAATAGGGGTTTATTTATTCATCAACTTGCCTCGTTTTTCATTGTATTACTTGACTAGCACAAGTCACTGAGTGTCAGGACTTGGAAATCCAATTACCGCCATGTTCCTCATGAGCTGAGTTTGATAAAAATGTCCAAAATTATTTGGCAATAGTTTTGTGGTCGTGTCGTCATTTTAGCCTCGATGGTCTTCAGGTCGATCTGGCTGTGGACGAAATGGTTGAACAAGACCCACTGAAGATGGTGATGACAGAGGTTATTGACGATTATTTTCCAAAGCCGTATGTTTTGTATATAAACATCAGCTGATGGTATTTCGAAGCAGTTAACCATACGTTAATACAGTTCAATTAACTTATTCCAGCAAGGAATATAATATTGTCTTTCCTTAACTCTCTTGGTTTTAATGTTTTGTTTGTTGGTCGCACTCAACTATATTCCAGCTATATGACGGCGGTCTGTAAATAATTGAGTCTGGACCAGACAATCCAGTGATTGACATCATGAGCATCAATCCACGCAATTGGGATCTATGACATGCATCAGCCACGTCAGCGAGCCTGACCACCAGATCCCGTTAGTCGCCTCTTACAACGAGCATAGTCACCTTTTAAGGCAAGCATGGGTTGCTGAAGACCTAGTCTACTCCGGATCTTCACGGGTCATGAGGAAATGAAGTAATAATAGGTGCAACTTTGTAATGGAAGTAACATATAATACTACTACTAATCTGCCATGACAATTGAACTGTAGTGATATGAAAGAAACGGGTGTTCTTTAACTTCTTTTGAGTAGCGTGTGTTGTAATATAAGGTAAAGCCACGACACGTGGGTGGCTGAGCTGTGTTTTTTTTAGCTTTGTTCTAGCCACAGCGCGGTAGGGAACACCAGGAATGGGCTTTACGTCATTGTGCCCATGTGGGGTATCGAACCGGGGCTTTTGGCGTGTCGAACCACTTGAACCTCTAGTGTGTCCCACTGCCCAACCTGGACAGTGTGTGCTACAGTCACACAACTGGTTCTTCCTGCATATCAGCTCTAACAGGGGACACAGGTGGCCCTGTCGTCTGAGGTGACGCAATTCGCTATGAAGAGTTGCGGCCCGTTGACAGACCAGAAACCTATTCGCTCCGATTATGTTTCTTGGTTTTTCAGCCTCGTACCCGTTCTCAAGGGTTTCACCAAAGAGGTAAACATATGAGACCTGCATCAATTCGGGCTTCCTTCCCACATTAAGCTGACACGTGGTAATATAACTGGAACATGTCTTTTTTCTAAATTCAGTCATTCCTGCATGTAATGTAATTGACGTCAGCTATAAAAGCTTAGAAGTATCGATTGTTGTCCTTAGGACTATAGACCGCCTCCGTGGTCAAGTGGTAGAGCGTCCGCCCGGATAGCGGAAGGTCCGTGGTTCGATCCCCGGCCGCGTCACACCAAAGAAGATGGTACTTGTTGTTACCCTTGTCTGGCGCTCGGCATTAATGGGCTAAAACAAGGACTGGTCGGCTCGGAGTCAGTATACTGTCGGGGTATTCATGCTTAACTGCGGCATGGTATCTCAGTGTGCTAGCACTATAAATCGGCATCAGTCCGGACTAGTACAAGCAGCCACACACACACACACACACACACACACACACGCACACACACGTGCATGCAAGTCGCTATATAAGTGCAATAATCTTGGACGCGACGTTAAACCCCATTTCACCTCACCTTAGGACTATACAGAAGCATTAAATCTGTTTCACACCTTGGAAAATAGATACGAGAGTTGCGTTTTGGTATGTGACCGAAACTGAAGTTTCATGTATGCTGTTTCTATTTAGTTAGATGTCGCCACAACTTTGGCAGTTCTGAAACCTCAACAGCTTCTCTTCACATTAATTCACACATCCTCCCACGTGACTCTGTTTGCGTTTGGAAACTAAACATGTTTCGTGATAATTACAATGTGGCCATATATTGGGGTAATTAGGCGCGGTGGGGTAGCCCAGTGGTTAAAGCGTTCGCTCGCCACACCGCAGGCCCAGGTTCTAAGCCCTTTGTGTGTATGCTCCTTCTTGAGTTCCCCGTCGTGATATTGCTGGAATATTGCGTAAAACCATACTCACTCACTCATTTATAAGGAATTAACTAATATTTTGAGGGACTTTGGTATATATTTATACACATATATGATACATATACAATATATCAAATACATTTATTACGAATAACTATTGTATTATGCGGGAGAGCATAACAAATATGTATTTATTCCCCAACATGTGATATTCAACAAACAGAAACACTTAAGGCTTATTATATTTTTATCACGCATCATTTTTTTAATAAACAAATATTGTGACTTATTTTCATTCACTTAAATAACTTTAAAGAGCTGCGTTTGAATACATTGCCCAGGTAGACCGCCCAATGTCTCACATAGCGCCAACTGATTTGCAAAATATTTGTTACAGAAGCACTCGCACATCAGGATACTCTTATCTAAATTTATTATGAACGTTACACAATTACAGTTGATTGAGCAAGTTGGGATCGCATCGTTGTATGCAGCTAATAAATAACAATCCCTCCGAGGGAACCTCATATGTACATTCATCGTAACGTGATATATATATATATATCTTCTTTATTCGTCCCAAGGAAAGTTACATAACTAATTGGTAAAAGTTACATTACACAGTATATAGTTTCATGAGATCCCACGATGAGTGAGTGAATGAGTTGGGTTCAACGTCGCTTTTAACAGTATTCCCGTTATATCACGGCGTGTCAGCTTAATGTAGGAGGAAAGCCCGAAGTGATGCAGGCCTCAGAAGTCTACCACTTCGGTGAAACCCACGAGCACGGGTATGGTGCTGACAAACCTAGGAACATAATCGGGGCGAACCGGGATTCGAACCCACGATCATAGATTTCTGGCGTGCCTAAGGGACGCAACTCTGCAAAGCGAATCGCGGCGCCTTAGACGATAATGATAATGCATAGTGAGTGAGTGAGAGAGTAGGGTTTAACGCCGCTTTTAACAGTATTCCAGTTATATCACGACGTGTCAGCTTAATGTAGGAGGAAAGCACGAAGTGATGCAGGTCTCAGACGTTTACCACTTCAGCGAAACCAACGAGCACGGGTATGGTGCTGACAAACCTAGAAACATAATTGGGGCGAACCGGGATTCGAACCTACGATCATAGATTTCTGGCGTGCCTAAGGGACGCAGCTCTGCAAAGCGAATTGCGGCGCCTTAGACGATAATGATGATGCATAGTCTTGGAGAACACTGCCCATTATATGACAAAGGAGGCTACCCTGAGTGGGCGAGTGAGTAAGTGGTTTGGGTCAGCGGGAACTATCCATCCAAGAACTCTTCATAGTACTGGAATACTGGAGACCTAGTCTGCCCTAGTTTCCCCTTGGGCAGACACGCTTGGACAAATAAGGACCTAGTCTGCCCTGGAATCCCATCGGAATGACGAGCACGGAGTAAAGGAGACCTAATATGCTCTAGAATCCCCTCGGAAAGACAAGTACGGGGCACTGAGACCTTTTCTGTCCTAGAATCCCTCGGAACGGCAAGCATGGACCGCCGAGGATTTATTCTGCCCAAAAGGCCCCTCGGAAAGATAAGCATTGCCCTAAAATCCCCTTGGGCAGACAAGTACGGGATACTGAGGACCTATTCTGCCCTAGAATCCACTTGGAAAGACAATCATGTACCACTGAGGACCTATCTGTCCCTGAATGAGGCTGACAACCCTCTCTTGTTACGCGGTATTCTGGACGCAAATAAATCGTTTTTGTACGGAGATTCAGCATTTAAAAAAATATCAATAAAGGTGTACGTAACATTTTCCTAAATATATTTTCGATATTTTTCAGCAATGCTACTTCAAATCTACTTCAGCATCTGAAATCCCCTCAGAAAACAATGGCCAAAGATTGGTAACCTACCTAGGTAGTTGTTTGATTCAGCTTTCACGAAAACGCAATGATTCAAGTAATAATTTACGAATTTCAGGAACAAGACCAGAACTAAACATAAAGTTTACATAGCACGGGTTGGACATATATCCGGTACTGACAATGTGTCAGAAAAATAATTATGCACACTGTATGTGGTTGTGCAGCTCAACTCCATATTATATGCAACCGTGCATCATATCATTCAAGTTAGCTTCTAAATGTCAAAATGATTCTTTATAATTTATGGGAAGCAAACTGCATAAAAGTATCATGTGCGCATGCCAGCTGAAACAGGTTATGATGTATCTGCCTGACGGCGATTCCTCCCATGTCAATATGGGCGATACAGGTGAACACGTCGCTCTCAACATGCGTGCGGTCAAATAACATCGCTCGTTTTTCATTACTACCGCAGTTATGTGTGCTTGACAAAGCTCGACCAGATTTTTTCAGCAGAGATAAATCTTTTTAATGTCGCGTCATTACGGTAAACATGCTTTTGTTGAAAGATGAATACATTAGAATCCCACCTGAACTATCAAGTAGATAACGATTAGCAGTTAAACATCAGTTGCTTACATGAACGAAAACTGAACCGATGGTCGCAAGAACGCTATACATTTCCAAGTGTTTTATGCATTCTCGGTGTTGCCAGTGTTTGGCGAGCACCTCGTGCAGCACGTGAATATCTGTCTGACACGCATGCTCTTCAAACACAATGGGCTTGTTAGTTTTGAATCAATGAATAATATGCTTATTGCATGAATGGAACTCATGGTGCTAGATAGATATAACATTATAACCTACTTCAACACGTCTGCTACGTATGACCCAATACACACAAGTTCGTTATGCGAGTCATCGTTCTTAAGAAATTAAATACATACAGGTACACGGCGCTGAGTATCTTTTACGCCGCTTTTTGCAATATTCCACCAATATTACGTCGGGGACACCAGAAATTGGCTTTACACATTGTACCCATGTGGGGAATCGAACCTGGGTTTTCGACGTGACGAGCGAACGCTTTAACCACTTCGCTACCCCATCGCCCTGTGTGTGTGTGTGTGTGCGTTCGTGCATGCGCGCACGTGTGTGTGTGTGTGTGTGTGTACTGCCTCTGAGCTTTTATTGTGTTAACTCACTGAGATACCATGCCGCAGTTTAATATGGATAGACACTCAGACACTGACTGACTATACTGACTCCGAGCCGATTAGTCCTTGTTTTATCTCCTTAATGCCGAGCGCCAGACAGGATAACATCAAGTACCATCTTTTATCGTCTTTTAGTGAGCCAGAGGATCGAACCACTGATCTTTGCTCTCCTGGAAGGCGATCTATCCACTTCACCACGAAGGCTGTCTTTAAAGCAATGCTATAATATGTGTTATACGAGTCAGTTATATTGTTTTCCCGGACAGAATCCGATAGGTATTCCGGTTCAGAATAACCTCAAATTCCTCGGATGATAAGGGTCGACTGAAATGGGGATTGGGTGTTCAGTCTCGATAACACTGTGGGTCGTTGTACCTATGTGTATTGTTGGTCATGGGTTTGCCTAGTCCACACCAGCTTACGTGCTGCCGTGATAGAGCTGGACCGTCGCGTCGTCATTGAACATTCGCTGTCTTACTGGACATAACTTTAGACTTTAAAGATGGTCTAAATACTGTTAAATTGAAAAGTCTTCCATCCCCTTTTGAATAAGTAATTTGCGGTCATAGCCATGCAATGTTAGGAGAAGCAACGTGTATACAAGCAGGATAAATTAACCTTAGTTTACTGAACTAATTTGACTTCAATACAAATATTTCATTATTGAGTCGCCGTGATATAGGTTGAATATTGTCGAATGTGGCGTTAAACAAAAAACATACCAAAATTTCCTTATTTCGCGTGATCTTTAGTTATTACGGGTAAACACCATGCTGCAAGCATATATGTTTAAAACTTTCAAATAAATTCGAAATGTTTTGGCACATCATAATTCAATAGACGCAGGCGCAATCAGGATCAGGCCAAAACAGTAGGTGTTTGAAGCTGTCGGACAAGCTTTGTCCTGAAACAGAATTAGAAGATTTTCTCAAATGAATTTTACGGAACAATCATAATTTTGGCAAATGTAGCAGCTGTTTTTTTTACTACTGTCGCCCCTGGCCGTCATCTTTGTTATACGCGTATACCAATCCATATACAATGGTGAATCTCACATTGATCGGACCCTAGCGTTGGTTTGGAAACATTATGAAGAAAATATAAATAATACAATAAAGCCCGTGAGGATGAAGGGGAAGACAAACTCCCCATCTTCCCATTGTTATAAGAGAAGGTTGGTGAAGAAGCGGGTGGCCAGAAGTTAATGAATCCTTAAATAACTCTCATGCTTTGAACATTGACTTACTGTAGTCGTAGCCAACCTTCGAAATTCACGCTAGCCCACTAGCCCGAGGCTTCTAAATTGTGCTGAGGACAAGTAAAAAGTCAAATGATGGTAGTCCTCATTGACTAGAAGCATTTGAGGGCTATAATCCTGAACCAGGGCCCCGTTCCACAAATTTATCGTAGCGCTAGGACGATCCAACAAGTATACTTTAACATAAATTTATGACAGTCTTAGTGCTACAATCGCTCTGTGGGGCGGGGCTGAGGTATAAATGATTGAATATATACATAGTAAACATGTGTGTTGCCTCAAACCAGACAATGTACAAAATTCTTAGTACCAGTGAATAACGTTTACGCGTGTCCTCTGGACTAGTCTAAAAATATTAAGGCCGGTAGCACAAAGATCGCGTTGTGGGACGCGCCCCTCGCTGTGAGCTAGTCATTGTACCAGGACGTTGTGAAATCCTTGTGAGCCTGGTCGGGGAGTATAACTCACAAAAAAAACTGTGGTACACCTTATATATTGTCGACAGAGGCGCAAAACGTGACTCTTCAATATAATTATTGATTTGTTTGTGTTTATAGATATAAAAATTTATGTTAAGTCAACCACAATCTCATTAAAATCAGATCTCAGTGCGGTACCGGCTGCGAGCACAAACATCTTATGTTAATGAGAGGGAGTCAACCATCAGTTGGTTAGAAAGGCTTGTCGAAAGAAATGGAAAATATTTTTTTAACTATGAAACAATACGGTGTACTTACCGTGCCGTTAACCAAGCACCGTCAACAATCCGAACAACAGTTTTCTGTTGAAATGTTTAGACGAAGTATCGCATGCATGAAACTGAAACTGACTGACAACATGCTCTAAATAATACGACTGTAAAAGAGTCGAACCTGCGCGTTTTCCTTGATATGCAATAGTTAATTACCTTGCAATCGATGTGATGAAACGAATTTCTTTATGTATCTCATTAAAAACATGTAGAATATTTGCAGAAATTTGAGAAACTCATGTGATTTATGTTTTGGTTTCTTTATGTTTGGACTATGAATGCGTGTAAGCCATACCTTTAATATGGATGGATTGTGTTTCCAGTTTATTGTTTTGTTTATTTCTGGAGATCACGATATCACACTATAATATGTCGCTAATGGTTATTCCTTTCCAGTGGTTTATGTGTTCAGTTTAAAGTTACCTTTGCGATCTGTGTTTTCAACTACACAACAAACAAAAACTACACAACTTAGTGTGGCACTATTAAAGCACTTTGCATTTTTCTAAATAAAGGAACGATTTCCATTGATTACACGAATCAAGGTACACTGATATTTAGGTAAACATGAGATACACAAATCTACGAATTGTGATAAATGTAAATATATTTGTTTAGAAATTGCAGGTAAAAAAATCAACAGTGTGGATACCTAGTGTTATTGGAAACAATATGTTCGTTTCAAGAGATAGCTAAAAAATGTATTATTGAATATCGACCAGGACAACATCGGCTCCAATCAGGTAATAAGTGAAGCCGGTGTACTTTGTTGTAGACGTTACTGTTTGAGACAGCACCGACTACTGCAATGAGAATGGTGTTCACGCTATTGTTCAATAATTGCTCCAGGTCCGAGATGTTTTTTTCGGGCGTGGAAGAGTCCATCCATGAGTAACCTTGCTTCCCACTGGCTACTGTGGGAGAATAATCAATCAGTTTCATCTTGTGCATCATGTATGTTTGAACATTTTACGGATGCTTCAATCACTAGTCGTTCTCTCAATAGTCTGACAGATATTCACAGATACGAAAAAAAAGTGTTGAAAATAATTATGCTCCATTTCTGAGCAAGCAGCAATATCCCAGCTGTAACGGCGACCTGTAAATTTTCGAGTCTGGACCAGACCAACTAGTGATTGATACCATGAGCGACGTCCTACCAAGTCATCGAGCCTGACCACCTGATCCACTGAATCGCCTCGTACAAGCATAGGTTACTGTTACGGGCGTTAAATAATGAAACGTGTGATATAACTCACACTTCATGAATAATGCAGTGTGTGTGTTTCACTAGGAGAGCTTTAAAACCAAGAATAATTAATCAAGGAGAATCTTTGATTCGAACCCCGGATCCTGGTACAGCGTTGGCAATGTATATTGAAACAACGTGGCCTATTTACACCAGATTCGGCATGTATACACCATGAATGTGGATATCCCAAGTGGCACAGAGATGTCACATCGTGCAGGTACCTCTCTAAAGAACCCGTGAAGATCCGGGGTAGAATAGGTCTTCAGCAACCATGCTTGCCGTAAAAGGCGACTATGCTTGTCGTAAGGGGCGACTAACAGGATTGGGTGGTCAGGCTCGCTGACTTGGTTGATGCATGTCATCGTATCCCAGTTTCGTGGAACGATGCTCATGATGTCAATCACTAGATTGTCTGGTCCAGACTCGACCGCCGTGATATAGCTGGAATATTGCTGAGTCCACAAATCCTCTTTGCTTAACGTATGGGCCAATGAGGATCGAGTGGTTACAACTTGTGATCTGGGTGATTGTGTGTCATCGTGATATAGCTGGAATATTGCTGAGTGCGGCGTTAAACAACAAACAAAACACACACACAAACTTCTCTGCAACAATTGCTCAGGACCCTTTGGAACCTCATAACCATCAAGTTTAAAGTACGGAAGCAATATCAAATAACAACAAATGTTTCCCTTAATTGGAAAATGTTCAGTCTCGCCAGGTTTCCAGAAAATGTCAGATTAGGTACAAACATTTTACATATCGTTTACTTCTTCAATCTCTGTGTTTTTCTCCTCCTTGTATAGTTTCTGTGTGAAATGGATGACGTCTAGACAGACCACTACACCCCGCCTGTTGATGAAACATATTTGACACTCGCATTGTTATTGAACAACTGCAGTTTCATATATCACAGTCAACAACAGTGGGTAAATAAATTCAGTTTGAAATCACGCGTGGGAGTTTATAAAATGTGTAGGTGTCTTCAACTCCGCACTCAACAACATTCAAGGTGTATTGCGACTGTTTGTAAAACTTTAAGTCTCGACCAGATGTGTCAGTCCGATCTATTGACAAGTATGGTTGCCAGTTCTTCCCCTACCCCTGTGTGTGGGGGGTGGGTGTGGGTGTGGGTGTGTGTGTGGGTGTGTGTGGGTGTTTGTGTGTGTGTGTGTAGGGGGGGGGGGGGGGGGGGGGGGGGGGGCGCTCAACTGCTGATTTGTATTTTATTGGGACAATAAGTTGAGTGAGTTCGAGACAATAGGTAATTCGTCACTTCCAGTTCGACAATTCTGTGATAATATAGTGATAAATATAGTGGGAGTT
This sequence comes from Haliotis rufescens, assembly GCF_023055435.1. Taxonomy (NCBI): domain Eukaryota; kingdom Metazoa; phylum Mollusca; class Gastropoda; order Lepetellida; family Haliotidae; genus Haliotis; species Haliotis rufescens. The sequence goes on from NW_025963890.1 coordinate 11,271,513, forward strand.
TGGCGAGACCGGGGGCTGGGGCCGAGACGAGTGGCATAAAACCTAACGAGGGACGCATAAACCCCCATGTACCCCCGAGTGATCCTGCTACAACGAATTATTTTACCGACATGTAACATTGTGAAATAATTCAAACAAATTCAAAATTGATAGAAAACAGCTGTTCGATTGAGCTAAGCTTAGCTTGCGCTATGACACGTGACTTCAATTGACATGGGTGTGTGTGTGTGTGTGGGGGGGGGGGGGGGGCGGCTTTTTGCTTTGGAGCGGGGTACAAGGGACTTATTCTGCCTCTCAGAAATCGATCCACGCAAATGGGATACGATAGTCTGCATCGACCAAGTGAGTGAACCTGACCACCCGATCCCGTTCGTCGCCTCTTGTGACAAGCATGCGTTCCTGAAGACCAATTCTATCCGGATCTGCACGGGATTCAAAAGTCACTAGGGCATGATTATGTCACAGTGTGACACTGTTTTGTTGAGATGTTTCTTATGTTAAATGTATTTGTACTGTAAATTGTTATGTGGGTTCATGTCAACTTTTTATGGCGGAATGGTAGCCTAGTGGTTAAAGCGTTCTCTTGTCACGTGGAAGGCCCGGGTGTGTGAAGCCCTTTTCTGGTGTCCCCCGCCGTGATAGTGTTGGGATATTGCCAAAAGCGGCGTAAAACAATGCTAACTCATGTCTTTTATATTGTTGTATTCTTTGTCATTCAGCCCATTGTTACGGAACCAGCAGTTAAGTCAATAGCGGGGTCCCGTGCCATTGTTATGTGCTTAATCACCAACATCCAATATCCCCAGAGATGACTTCCTCAGTCTTCTACCGTTAGATGAACCTTGCAATTTATGTATACGTGTTAATTTGTAGCTGTATAAAATGTACAACTTCGTGTAGATCATATTGCAGTCTGGTATTGCGGCTGCTTGTGTGGGGGAGACGCTGGCCAGGATGTATCGCCGGGAGGAGACGGCGGAGGTTGAGCTGAAACTCCGCTCCTCTAATGAATGCTGGGACGGACACTTGTGCGATCTCCGGCCGGTATTGCGCTCTCTGTGTATTTGTTTGTGTATTAGTTAAATGTTTATTAAATGTTCCCGAACACGATTCCAATTTTTCCTTCATTCCCCTAAGAGTTAATTCCGTGGACACAACATGGTGTCACCATGAATACGATCTCATAGCGTACCGGTAGCAAACACAAAGCTCTGATTTCAATGAGATTGATTTGATAATGATATGGCTGTTGCATGATAAGACCTGGGCTGGTACATGAGGATAAGGATTGATATATAACGTATATTCATGCTCAAGAAGGTTATGAACAACCAAGGAGGTTGGCACGTCACGACTGTGCAGTGTCACCAGACCACACATCCACACTGTACGTGGCACGTATGACAAATCTCCCTTTGGTTGTGAAACCATTAATCCAGTGTATGCAGAACTCTGCCACACGCCGCCTGGACGCCGCTCTTCCCACAAGCCAAAGTATAATCTATTGCAAGAGTCGTGGCGACTGGTGTCTAGCGGGGGATGTCATAGATTACAGAAACCCGTCGCAAGCTGAGTCAACAGTGGACGCTCTGTCACAGTGATCTATAGGAGAGCGGTCAGGAGCCAGGTAGACACGCATTACTCTCTATGCGTCTTCCACACAGCCATGCTTCTTCCAGCGCTTAAGGGCCATCGCAGGAGTCTCAACTAAGGGACTCGTATGACTGATTGTATGTTGTGTCTACATACACGTGTATGTGCGCGTGGTCAAGAATATGCGTGTGATGTGTTTATTAAACTTCGTTATTCTTTATGATTGTGCATGGCTATTATGCATGATGTGTGAATATGTGAGACTTATGTGTATGTGGTCCGTGTGTAAGAAGTGAAGTGAATGAATGTTGTTTTATGATGCGGTCAGCAATAGTCCAGCTATTTTCAAGGCAGCTTGTGAATAAATTGAGTTTTAAGGTGTATCTCTTTTTAAAACAAACAGGCTTATAGTCTTATGTAGATGCAGCTGAAACATATATCATCTCGGTACAAAATCCCAGATCCACCCACCCACCTCACCTCGCTCACCCCGCTCACCCCCCGACAACCCCCATCCCACCAACCTCCACACCCCCTCCACACACACACACACCAAACAAACACACCCTACAGACACAGACCCTACACTTACACACACATATCCCCCCACACACACACACACACCCTACACAGACACACACACACATCCCCTACACACACACAAACACACACACAGAGACCCTACACATACACACACATCCCCTACACACACACAAACACAAACACACCCTACAAAGACCTTACAGACACAGACCCTACAGACACAGACCCTACACATACATGCACCCCACCCCACCCCCCACCCCACCCCCACCCCGACACACACACACACACACACACACACACACACACACACCACAGAATATATAATGGTCGGTCCCCCATATGTCTATTCACTTGCGTGGCATAGTAAACCTATATTTTGAATGAGTGAAGCTGGGTTATGTATTTTATAATCGTGTTTCGTGTTAAAGAGTTTGTCTACTCCAAGGTCGTGATTCTATTTGCGGTCTGGGTCTAGACGTTGTAATTATTGTCCTGTATGAAACTGAGACACCGTCTCCGAGGAATTAGACTGGTCATTATCGTTTAGACTGATACACAATAAATTTTGAGTTGGATGACAAACAAAGTGGCATTTTAACGACTTGAATCAAACTAGGACTCCAAAGTTCCTCGAACCAGACCAGCCTTTTAAAGGGCAGTTTGGCAGTCCAAGCATAGTTGTCTCAGCCCTTGAAACAGTACTTCGTTTGTCCACTAACTCCAATTGCACGACCGCCTCCGTGGACGTGTGGTGGAGCGTCCGCCGGAGAGCGGAAGGTCCGGGCCGCGTCATACCAAAATACGTTAAAAGATGGTACTTGTTACCCTGTCTAGCGCTCGGCATTAAGGGGCTAAAACAAGGACTGGTCGGCTCGGAGTCAGGGAGTCTGAGTGGGGTATTCATGTTAAACTGCGGCATGGTATCTCAGTGAGCTAGCACTATAAAGCGACATCAGTGCGGACTAGTACAAGCAGCCACACACACACACGTACATGCACGTGGCTATATAAGTGCAATAATCTTGGACACGACGTTAAACCCCATTTCACCTCACCTCCAATTGCACGATGTGCATCAAACTAACAGTTAACGATTGCCTTAATTACATGGAGACAGTGTCTTGGTTGCACACAAGGCACTCATTACAACATCTAGTCCTACACTGAAAATTGGCACCAGACCATTTAGCAGAGTCACCCTTTAATTCTGTATGTGGGTGTGTTTTCCTGTGTCTGCCAAACGCTTCGTTTAGGTCGAATCTTACCATGGCGCCTCTATAATATGTAACAGGTGCAACTCCTTCTTATATGGACTGTGGTGCGTCAATTCTGTTACACACATTGATTGAAAACTATTCACTCTATTATTTCTCTTTTCCAAGACTACCTCAGTCAAACCAACACCGAAAACAGCATGGAAGCTCTGAACTGTTTTAAAATATTTTCAGAAACAATTTGATCAGTTCCAGCCTATGCGTTCAGCTGCTTAGTTGTAAAATTTGGATCCATCTTAAAACGATTTCTTTTCTTCCCGGCTCCCTTCGCTGTTAAATCAGAATCAATAGGAAACGCCGAGGAAACATCGGAAGGAAACGGGTGTTTAATGGGACATGGCAGAAGTAAGCTCGTTTTATCAAATGGAGATTAACTCAATATCTTTGAGCCTCTCGCCATAGCCCGATATCGGACCAAGGCAAGACGTCTCAGACAGCCATCCCATCCCAGCTTCAAAGCCGCCGCCATCAGTCACGTGACCTTGTCAGACTCGGGGGTCGGGGAGCCGCTACCTTCAAACGTGAGACGGCAAGACGTGGAAGACGCGCGTTCGCTTAGCACGCCTGGAACCCGTTAGCAACCAGTCGAATTAGATTCCGGGCAAATTAATTCGAGGATTGAGAAATTAATTGATTCTTTTCGCTCCCAAATCCAAAGTGTTGGAACCACGGTTAAGAAATCTACATTTGGGACCGCGGCAGCAAAGGGGTCCAATGCGATTACCTCTGCGGCATTTGCATAGTTATTGCGGTAGTAACAGACAGGTCTGAAATAAGAGGTCGCCGTGGTTGGACCGAAATCTCCGCAGCATTACAGCCCATATCTTCTGGACGTTGGACTGTGTCTAATTTGGCTCAAACTCACTTATCCCCATGTCATAACCAGGGTAGAGACGCGCGGTAGCAATTATTACTTTATATAGCTGCTCCCTCAAGACTATTTCAGTATTGCTTTACCGAAAGTTGGCACTCCGTCTGCCTTACTAGACAGTGTCCCAGTTTCAATTGTATTAATAAATTGGTTCAATTACCATAACCGACTTTGAATTTTATTCTTTGTTATTTCCAAGGCCACGTGTAATTTTGGTGTGTGTTGTTTTTCATCGATATAAAATTGCTTCGGGGTTAGAAAAAGGACATTGGCGTGTATCGCTTTATTATTAAGAACTTTATTACGAATATAACATATAGAGACATATGTGACAGATAGAATGATATATAGACATATATGACACATTGAATGATATATGGATATATGACCATAGAGGGACATATACAATACGTTTTAGCCATTCGGGTATTTGAATTCTTCTGCACTTTTGCCCTTATATATCACTAGTATAGTTATTGGGTAAAATGATATTCCTGACATTTTTGTAAATATAATCAGCCCCGCTTCCTATGTTTTGTGTTTATTTGTCAGCTATTAATTTAAGATAATTAAGATAACGTTAATCATGTTAATGTGCATTTCATCGTGAAACAATTATTTTAAGGATAAAACACAAACCCGACGCAACATACTCACGTAAACACTGACGAAAAAGTCAAATTGTTAATATTTAAAATAAAGACTAATCGATTGAAATATGTTTATTATTTGAGATCTGGATATGTAAAGATATGTTAAAATACATCTGTATAATTGATGTTTGTGTATCTCTATATTTGGACCAGGCATATGTATAACATTGCTAAGTTATTCAATTTAATGATAACCAAGACATATTCATATCAAAATTCAATCATATAATAGTGTTAAAAAACCATTTTAAGTAGTGTAGCTTTGCAGACCACTGTGGAGATTCCGGGGCTGAAGTTAAAAAACACCCGATTCATTCATATTACTATAGTTAAACTTCGTGCCATTACAAATTAACTATATTAATAATTTGAAATATGTTGGATATGCTAAGCAGCTTTGAATTCGATTCTGGATGTTAATTCTAAAAAAAAGAAATGAGTGTTCTTTGACTTCTTTTGAAAGGAAAATAATTTCATACTTAAGCTAACCCGAACCTACAATAAAGTGAGTGGGTGAGTGAGTTTGGTTAAACGCGGCTTTGAACAGTATTCCACTAACATCACGGCGTGTAATGTTAAAGTGGGAGGAAAGCCTGAAGTGATGCAGGTTTCAAACGTTTACCACTTTGGTAACGAGCACGGGTATTGGTGCTGACAAACCTAGAACCGTCATGCAAGAAAGGGATTAATTGAACAATAGGCAAGTGTATAAACTGTTTCCAAATAAGTAGTTTAACCTTAAGGTGATTAAAATAGAAAATTGGGTTAAGATAAACGACTTGTTGATTGCTGTAGCACGTGTCTCAAAAATACAGTTTGTTAGTATTTATATCATTCCATTTTTAAAATCAGTAGTTATTGTTGACGTTTTAAGTGAGCTACTGAACATATACAATGACCGGGTGTTAATGGTTGTAGCGGTCATTGTCTGCACTGCCCTGGACTCCCCCATCGCGCTGATATAGTCCAGAAGTGGCCTCGGATCCCATAGGAGCATGCAGCGTTCTTCCCATGAAGGGGGAAATTGACGTCGCGATCGTCTCATTTGCACATGGGCCTGGTTTGGAGCATGGGCAGCTGATCGGAACCGTAGATGAAAGGTTGTAAGAGCTACCGTCCATCATCAAAATGTGCCCCACGAACGCTGGCTCGTTTTTCAAAGACAGACCGTGCGAAGGCGGGACCCATGCTTCTTACGTTTCCCACCTAACGTAATTAAGGCACCGCCGCGGATGGGATAGCTGGTGACAAGCGGTTTATGCGAAACGTTAGTCGCTCAAAGAAATCAACCCACATGTTCATCGTCAGGTTCACAGTTGTCAATTAAATAATTTTTTCGGCGGATATCAAAATAAAAAATACATGCCTTGGGACAAATCGACTTTCTGTTATTTTCCTATTGATTAAGAAAAAAACTTTGGGAGATAGGACATAAAATTAGAGTTATTGAAGCCTCATCGGGCGATATCTCACAACCAGTCCATATTACGTCTGCAGGTTCCTGGAACTCGCATGAATACCTCGATAATAGGGGAAAGTGACAACGCAGAGATCGATTTCAGCTCTGAGTGACGTGATTTAGTGGCTAGCTGTACACATCATTGCCAGTCTTCGTCTCATGTGCTCTCGTGAAGTATAGAAACTTGCCATTTTGTTGTGAACATTACATGCGGGTTTGTAATATTTTTTTACAAATTTCACCCTCGTATAATTGTCTCCTGATACTTTTATACCGAGTTGAAACCCACATACAGACATTATGCCGAGACGAAGAGACTCGTATCTTCTCTGTGATGTTCTAAACTGATGCTGTAACTGAATGATCTACAGATGAGTTTGGTCGAGTTACAGCTTGCCGCCCTGTGCAGCCCGACTGTAACTACCGTTAACTGATATATCATCATTCTGTTTTTTTAAAAAAAAGTACCATCTTCTTTTGTTATTACGCAATTGCCCTTTACAGTTTTATGCCATACGATACAAGGTATGTCGTAGCCACACAATACTCCCTGGGATGGTTTGAGGTAATTTGACTCCACCAGTCATTGGCCCTCTCCAAGAACAGACAATGCTCGTATAGTTGTACGTTTACATAATAACAAGCTGTAGTCCTTTTTTTATGTTGATTTTGTTTATTTGACATTTTAATGTATCGTCGGTACAAAAAGGTCCTAAGTTCCATAATGATCATAACTCTCGGACTTCTCTTTAAAAAATAAGTGTAAATGATAAATGATGGACATTCCGTATGACACGAAGGGGTTCTTTTCTCCGACACTGGGCATTTTGTCTGAGATCTGTACTTTGGGGTTGTTGTTTTTTAATATTTTTGACGCTTTTGTCTTTAGTTTTTGGTCTATAAAGATAAAATCGCGTCAGTATTTTGGCCCTAATGAGGTTGAACTTTGATACTGGCGCCTCACAGATTCCTCGTTTGAAATGGGATAGGGCAGACCTATGATCTCGCGAACACAGCTGGGATATACGCTTTCACTCCATGATACCGTTGATGTTATGCTCTGGCAGGGGAGACTCGTGGATTAGGATGGATTGATCGGATGATGAGTGTGTGAATGTTGTTTTACCCCGCCGTGGATCAATAGCCCAGTTTTGTCTATCGCGTCGGTCCGACAATAATCGAGTTCGGACCAGACAAACTGGAAGCTAATAACATGAGCAAAGATCAACAATGTCGGACTACGATGACACACAATCAGTTGTAACCATTCGATCCTCATTGGCCCATACGTTAAGCAAAGAGGATTTGTGGACTCTGGCACTCAGCAATATTCCAGCTATATGACGGCGGTCGAGTCTGGGCCAGAAAATTCAGTGATTGACATCATGAGCATCGATCTACGCAATTGGGATACAATGACATGCATCAACCATGGGTTGTTTAGACCTAATCGAACCCGGATCGTCATGGGTAAGGTGGAAATGAACGTATTCATTGATAATTTAAATCCTATTTTTTACCAGTTAGCATCCATTGGCCACAAGGAATGTTGTCTGGCAACACGACCAAATTGTCCTTGAGGATCAAGAACATGTAACGAATCATCATGAATTTCTTCTTCAGACAATTTCAGTTATCAGGAATCAATTAATGGTGAATAAGGTATGGCTCGGGGCCAACTTTGTGCTAAGTTTTTATGCGATTGTTTTCCCAGTTAAGCATAGTCTAGTTAACGACAGTCGAATTTAGACACGAAAATATAGTGCCTGGCAACAGAAACATGAAACAGAAATGGTTATTCGATGGTGGTGCATTTGATAAGGGTATCATCCTTGTGCTTTTTACTTTAAATTCCCAGTGTTTCAGCAACTGTTTTCAGTCTAAATAGTGACGTTTTGATAACGTTATTAATTTGTTATTGAGAGCTAATTTTTAAGTGTACATGTCCGATGCCTTTCATAAAGTGTTCATATTAAATTCCGTAACTTGTGGCAAAGAAACACCCTTTTCAAAACTTTAAAATATTTAATGCTTACGTCTTAGTCCAGAGCTGCCCCCGGAGCAGTTTAAAATATAGGAAGCTTTCGAGATGTGCTTCGTAAAACATCAATACGGTTAAAGAAAGCGTTATTTTTAACCGTCAGCACATGTGAGTGAGTTTGGTTTAATGCCAATTTAAACAACATTTTAGTTACCATTACGTCTCGACAGCAGTAGAAGGGGGCCCCAAACTGACAAGGCGTAGACTCAAACCAATGTATATTTAGGTAAGATAGTATAAAATATAAAAGTTTCTGTGAATGATTTTAAGAAGCGTATTAAAATGCTCCAGAGAGTCTCCAGGGTTGATTTTAGTGGTTTCTATAATGGTTATAACCGGAGTTACGTCCCTTCTAAAGTCACGTGATCAGCGGCCATTGACGATAACATTTTGTTTGTGAAGGTCAATCACGTTTCTTCGCATACAGGGTACGATTTTAATTCAGTTCTGTGTTATCAAATGGTTTTGAATTGAAGTAGATTCATCAATGGTCATAGATTATATGTTAATGATAATTATGTCGACAACGTATTTCTGTGAACTTATTTCACCATTGAAGATCTTGATTGTCGTGTGTCTTTCAAGGTGCATGCTTTTGCGGCAGTGCGTAGACCATTGTCGTCTTTTCCATTTGCACGTACTTTTCTATGACCCTATTTACAAAGTGCAAACAGTATAAAAATAAACATTTGATATAAATAGGGCATATCTGTTGACGGTGACAACAATCTACGAAGGCTGGCATATTAACAAGTATGATCAAATCGGACGCCTCTGCATCTGAGCAAGGTGGTGTGTACAGGTATCGCATTATTAAGAAAGGCGATTTTAAAAAAAATAGAAAGCAGAAAGGGGTCTGTTTGACATCGGAAGCATGTAGTGTATCGATTAGTGCTCTGCCAGATTTATTAAAAAGTTATCTAGACTTATTCACCTTGTGAGTTTTCTGTGAAGGACAGACAAGGAAATCGGGGTAGGCCTTTCTCATTTCAAAAGTGTGACTAGCTACCACTATATGAAGCCAATTTAAGTGCTCATGCAAATAAGCCACAGGATTGTCTTGCCGAGAAACCCAAACGCAAACTAGAAATATTGCTAACTGTGGAATAGGAGCAAAATCATTGATATGTATATCGTCATGTCCTGTGTTTTTTAACAACACCTGTTTTCGAACAGCCATATTGATAGTGATTTGTTGCATTATAATAAGAGGCGTGATTTCATCAAAGCTGCCGTCTTGACAGTGCACACTTCCAGCCTGTCAACATTGGGTTCATGTGAAGTGCTGAACACCTATCAGAACAGACCGTCATTATTGAATTTTTTTGTTAATAGTTGTGCAATCTCATTAAAATCAGATCTTAGTTTTCGTTACCGCTAAACAAAGATTTGAGGACATCCCATTACATGTCACGTCAGAATGACCTTTCGCGAAATTTGACCGACCAATGGAATGACTGACAAGAAATCAACATTGGCCAATCAGAGGGCAGCTTTCTCGACCTTACAACACTAGTTTCAAACTGGCGACTACGCTTCGAAACATATTTTGACATATTCTCCCTTACAAATTTTAAAACAGATAAGAAGAACATTCTGGAATGGCTTATAGATGGCCTAGATTGTATGGATATAATCATAATACCTGTAACTATCGTTCGGAATACCCTGTTTTAAATATTATCATGGTTGCATGATTAGAAAACACATTACGACTGTCACTTTCATGATCTGGTAAGCGACTCTGTGATTGGTTGGATGAAAGGTCGTTCTGACGTGACCAATAATGGGATGTCCTCAGATCTTTGTTTAGCGAAAGCAAGAACTGAGATCTGATTTTAATGAGATTGATAGTTGTGAAACTATAATTCAAACATTCATATTTTGTGAATCGGTTTCAAACTTTCATTTACTTTATCATAATACCAAGTTGAGAACTATACAACAAAACACGGCTGTTCATTCAAGGAAACCTGCTAAAATACCTAAAACAGGTGATGTCACACAAGTTCATTGCAAGTTTACAGAAAAGGCAATGGAAATCTTGCCTTTTATCTAGGATTTTGTTTCTGTCCGAATATAGCTGAATTCTATTGTTAAAGATATCCCCTACCTGTATAAACACAAATTTACGTTTTGATTCAGTAGGTTCACTTATCCCTCGAAATATCAGCAATGTTGTTTTAACTGTTTTAAATAGGGTACACAAGGATACTGCTCCCAATGTCATTAAAACAACACGATATGGCTGAACTACTGCCGATGTGACGTTAAATAATAACACACTCATTAAAACAAATCTTTATCTCCTTTTCGATACCTGTCTGTCTTCACAGAAGTTTGCCTCAGGGGAACCCCAACTGAGCATTTAGAATTCTACGAACTTCGACCACCTAATCACAATGAGGGATGTGTGGCTTCTTGGGACAATCAGATGTCAGCTTTCTAAAACAATTTAGCTTCATTTATCTACCTTTTTCATTTGATAATATCAATCTCTGCCAAAGAATGAATTCAATAGCTAAAGGCAGGATATATGAAATATCCAGAACACAAGAACAGCACTCCTATGGAGAAATGTTGTCCTATATTCACGCTAAAGGTATCAAAGTAAAAGATCTGATTTTAACGAGATTGGTACTGGTACATAGCTACAGGGATGTATCAAGGTTTTGAAACTAAGTGCCCTTGGAAGGCAATTTGGGAATAAAATGATTTTTCAATTCCCAGCTGCTTAAATTCAAATGTATTTTAACATTGCATTCAATGCAATAATTAATGCAAGGCCAAGCATTATAACCTTTTCTCCGTTATTGGTCTCGCTATCAGTTAAATATGTTTACCAATCTCATAAATTAATTCATGCTATAAGTGGTAAAGTTGACTTTCATTTCGAGATGATGTGATAGAGGTGAATACCTTTCGAAGGCATGTTAAACAAGTTAAACCCATTCAAGCCCCAATTGGGTTTCATTTGTCCCTCATAAGTTACCATTGTGAGACACTTGCGACAGACTCAGGATTTGAATTCTGTATTAGATCCTGGTGACTTTTTAATTGTTTTAGTAAAACCAAGTAAATGCTCTTTCTTTCTTTGTTGTGTAATGCCATACTCAGCAATATTCTAGCTATATGACAGCTGCCTGAAATTAAGAGCTTTTCCAAGGCTAGTAAAATTTACCTCGGATGAATTAATTTTATAATTGTACAAATACTGTTATTTATCCCCAGCCATGCTGTACGTTGTCACCTTTTGAGTCTTTAAAGGTAGAAATTTGAAAGTTTTATTCTAAAAGGGCTAGCAAAAAAAAATCCACTCTCCTTGTGGGCTTGTATGCTTTTTGAGTTCAGTTCCATCCCTGCTGATGACACGCTATCAACCAAGTCACCGAGTTTGACCACCCAATCCATGTAGCGGCCAGTTAAGACCAGCATAGGTTGCTGGGAAGCAAGTCAGAATCCCCATGTAGAAAACGCTTGTTAAAATGGTTAAATTGTTGGCTACAGATGTCTGCAGTGCCTCAACTCCGCAACCTTCTGAGGACAAAGGTGAAGAAGGACCTGGGCATTGGGATTGCTCTTGCTATAGTTGCAACTGCTGTCTACAAAGTTACCATAAACGATGTCAGAATTAAGAAGTATGAAGAATTCCACAGGTAAGTTTATCATTGCCATACTCTGCCCCAAACCGTTATCTCATATTCTATTTGTCTTGACATGTTGAATGAGGCAGTTAATTTCTTTGTTGTTGGTTTACAGATCTGTCGACATGAAAAATCCAATTTCATTAAAATTAGATCTTGGCTCTCGCTTCTGCTCAATAAAGATATGAGGACATCCCATGATAATGGGTCATTTATTTTTCCATCCAAAAATCATAGACTCTAGACTCGAACATGTTTTTGTTTACCATTGTTGAGCATAAACCTTTATCTTTCATCATCAGCTTGTCTCCCTTTTATCATGATGCTCCTTACTGTCGTGATGCTAATGATATCATGACTTTGTGTTTTGTTCCGACCCAATCATGATCGGTTAAAGAAATGAAAATCTTACATGTCTTTCAATTAGTTTTTTAACTTTCATGTGTTCATCATTTGTTCATATTCTTATGGGGGCGGTCGGGTAGCCTAGTGGTTAAAGCGTTCGATCGTCACGCCGAAGACCCGGGTTCGATTCCCGACATGGGGACAATGTGTGAAGCCCATTTCTGGTGTCCCCCGCCGTGATATTGCTGGAATATTGCTAAAAGCGGCGTAAAACCATACTCACTCACTCACTCATATTCTTATGTTAGTTTGTATTAAATAGTTAATTATCTTGATTACATTTGCTACTTCCATGATAACCGTATTCCATCAAAGAACATGACACATTGTTAGAACATAGATCTCTTCAGTCAGAGGGATGGTGGTTCATATGTTCAGCATGTTCAAACGTGAGACCCAGCTAAGATTCTAAATTGTTTGTTATAAATTATGTGTGAAACCTATTCCTGTCGCCTCTGTTGTAAATATTGTTCACTGTTGTAAACAACCACAACTCGCTCACTCAATTTCTCAAGCTGGAGGTTCTTGTGAGCTTATTATGCTGTGGAGCGTCATCGGTCATCTGTAAGCAATGTATGTGGGCATGATTTATTGTGATGACCTATTTATTTCAGGACCTATGACGCAAAGGCCCACTACCAGAGAATGATCAAGGCCGGAGTGTTCCAGTCAATACGACCTGACGGAAGTGTGACAGCTGAAGACTGGAAATAGAATTATACAGGATAACTGGACGTAGGTTTATGTTTCGGTTATCTTGATCTTAGTTATCTTTCATTTTTGAAACAAATGACATGCTAAAGATGCTTCCTGTTGAAATACCTAGGTTAGAAAGTTTGATTGTAGTTTCTCAAGAATTAGCAACAGGGGACTGCAATGTTTTTGTCTTACATACCAGGCTGCTAAGTACAGCGTAGTATGTCACACCCTTGATGTCGCATTACAGGGCCAGAGTTGTCTATGCATCCCTTTGCCAAACACTTTTGAGACTACTGGCCCGAACTTGGGAAGTAGCATTATTATACCGTCATTAATTTTGAAAATAGGGGTATATATCGATTAGCATGTCCATCCATCCAGACTGAAAATGAGGGTAGTGTTCGTTTCTGGAGCAGAACACCCCAACTGTTGAAACTTTCATGATGAAACTTGCTATACAAACCAGTTTAGTGTTGAATTGGTGTCTTTTGATGATTTTGGACATTGAAAAAGTACTGAACAGCCTTATTGTTTTCTTCACTGAACTGAAGGTATCCAACGGCAACGAACCAAAAGTGGGGTAAATCTAGCCAAACTTCATTTCCTGATTGCACCAGAAGGGGAAATACATCATCTGACGACTCCATGTTTTCAGTAGAATTTAGCATGTTTAGTGTTTTTATATGTACTATTATCATGATTATCAGCTGAGCTTACAAGACGAAACAGAACTTTACTAGACTTGGGCTACTGATTAGTGGCTTAAGTTGCAGACCTTTGTATTATAGTAGTGCCAGCATCCACTGATTGCAGGTGTTTGTCTTGGATTCAAACTAAGTTCCCTTGGCCGCTAAATTGGGAGAAATAGTTATTTTGTTCAAAATTTGGATTTTGTTCAAAAGTTCTTTTCCTAACTTCAGAGGTACATGTATTTTAACATTGAATTTAAACACTAAGCATTCAAACCTCTTCCTCTATAGTGGTTCTGTAACTATAACAGCATGACTTGGGAAATGTTTTTACCAATTTGGGAATTTTTACTGACATTTGTTGCAGACTTCTGAGAAGTCCCTGGAGTGTAGGTTGGAATCACAGATTCACCCTGCGTATGATCTTATGTTTATCATAGCCATGCTCATGAGGTTCACTAAAGAGCAATGCTGAGTCTCATTCCCTCTTGTTAATGATTATGTGCATATCATGACATTACTGTTATAATCTAGAAGCGGGTCTCAACCCAATTGACCGTTCTCCCAGTGAGAGCTGTAATAATGGACTTTTTATGTGTTTGTTTCAGATATGTAGTGTGAACAATTGGTACAAGTGTGTGAGTCACTCCGGAAAAGCAGAGAGCTTGCTGTTTTGTTGTTTAAAAAGATAAATTAAATCGTATCGACTAGAAAAAGGTGTTCGTTTTATTTTGTGTTCCTCCTCGAGTGGAGAAATGAAGGATCCAGACTATTTATAGCTCAACATGCTCAAGTAGTCAGACCATTAGAGTTGTTATAGCAATTAGACATACAGTCCTGTCCGTCCACCATCAGTCATGTCCTTCCACCTTCCTGTTTGAAGGTTTTTTTTCTAAACTATCCATGCTAACAGAGATCTATATTAACAGAGATTGCTCAGATTCGTAGCATATTTTAGTTCATCATTTTCGTGTGGCCGAGTCACTTAGGCACTGCTGTGCATAGTTACGTCCCTTTGTCAAATCCCAGATTTGCCCTGATTCTGAACATCGTTTTGGTCATCAATATGCCAGTGCTTGTGGATGTCACCAAATTGGAACTGCCTCTGTGTTGTATTGGATAGAGGGTCTGCCTGGAGAGCTGAAGGTCTGTGGTTTGATATCCTGGCCTCTGTTGTACCAAAACATGTCACAATATGGTACTTGTTGTTACCCTGCCTGGCATCAGCATTAAGAGGATGAAAGAAGGACTGGTCAGCTTGGAGTTAGTATAATGGGTCTGAGTGGGATATCCATGTTAAATTCTGTCATGTTATCTTTGTGGACAAGCGCTAAAAAAAAGTCCAGACTACTACAACCAGCCTATTGGATGCAAGTCGATATGAGTGTAATGATATTTTATGTGACATTAATTATTAAACCCCATTTCACTGTACCTTACAAAAATGTTCCAAACCTGCATTACTTTCCTCTCACATTAAGTTGACACACCGTGATATAACTGAAATACTGTTCAATATGACACAAAACACATCAAATTCTCTCATGAAATTGACCGCCTCCATGGTCTACTGGTAGAGCGTCTGCCAGGAGAGTGGAAGGTCCGGGGTTCAATCCGTGGCCGTGTTGTACCAAAAGATGTTAAAAGATGGTACTTGTTGTTACCCTGTCTGGCGCTCGGCATTAAGGGGCTAAAACAAGGACTGGTCGGCTCGGAGTCAGTATACTGTGTCTGAGTGGGGTATTCATGTTAAACTGCGGCATGGTATCTGTATCTCGGTGTGCTAGCACTATAAATCGGCATCAGTTCAGTCTAGTACAAGCAGCCCCACATACACGTGCATGCACGTCACTATACAAGTGCAATAATCTTGGACGCAAAGTTAAACCCCATTTCACCTCACCTCTCATCAAATTAACGAAATAGTGTGTTGTGGCCTGGCCTGTTGAATGTAATTTGCAAGAATTTTGGCAATGACCTCAACCTTTTCATCCAAAATATCTTTATATACATGTAACCAAACATACCTACTGTACAGTACAAATCCAAATATCTGCATACTCGGATGATACTGATATTTTCCCATCAAGTGTATGGTGGGAGTTAATATCCTGCCATAATTGAACTCTGACCCTCTGATTAAAAATACCTTTTTCCTGGGTCTCAGTATGTAAGCATTTTAATTTCTGATGCTCATTTCAATTTACTATTAGGGAAGTTTATAGAGTTTACTAACAATTACTCCTATTTTGACTCAAAGTCAGTATGTAGTGAAAAGTATCTGGGGTGCTCACTAAACTGCCTCAGAATAAGTGGCTGTCATGGCATTTATGGCTTTCTATGGGGCATGCGTCCCCTTTTATCAGTATGCTTCTTAATATATTCTGCAAATTGGTGCAGTTGGGTGACCTTGTGGTTTAAGCATGGGTTTAATATGTAGTCATTAGTTTGATTCACATGTGTGAACCGGAATATCGCTTAAGACTGTAAAACTTCACTGGCTCCGATAATTGTTCCTGGTACCCCTAGAACCAATGGCCTTGTCATGGTTGTTGCTAGACACTCTAGAAGAGAACTGAAGTACACCTTCGACTATTCCTTCAACCAGTTAATAAGGAAATAGCACAACACAGGCAGCATAATGTGCTCTCTCCATGCTGAAAGGTGCAGGAGAGGAGGATAGCCAAATTACTGTTATCACAATTGCCTTAATGTTACTGGTAATTCTGTGTGTAATATCACCATCACTAATCCTGAATAAGTGTTTCTACAAGGCATTGTTTAATAGTGCTAAATAGATGTTTCACCGAGTCAAAGAAATGTTTAATACAAGCTGAAGTTTGAGTATCTTATTGATAGAGCAAATTATACCAAGTCAAACTGATTCAGTATAGGGGAGGTAACTCGACATACTACCACAGAAAACTTTGCTTCAAAATGAAAGACTATTCAGTGCAGTATATAACATATTGATGGGATGTTGCTAAAACAATATGTTAAGTAGACAATTATTTAATTGTTTAATATTTAATGTTGATTATATGGTGATGTAATTCTAATTATTTTTTCCGTTCATGTTCGCAAATAGCATAGGCTCATCCTGAAAACCAATAAATTGCCTAACTTGTGCTTCAATCAGGGATTGTGGAAATGCATTCGTTTTTATTTCTGACTAGGTTACACAAATAACATTGTCAGTTGATTTGATGTGATTAAAGCAGACATGGTATGGTGGTCTGAAAACTTCCATCCTGTCTATATGATGTGGTGACAAGTTAAATATAATAATGAAACAACAATTAGGTTTGTCCCAGCTGATAATACATTGTCTTGAGTTTGGACCCAATCGTGGCTCTTGGATATATGTACCTGACTAATGTTTTCGAGTGAGTGAGTGTAAATTGATCATGTTCCATCTACTAATGTTTATGAACGTGATGAATGATGTGTGGCTATCGTGAAGTTTGATCAATCCACACACCCGCTAGAACAGCTCAACAGGGTCCACACTCGATTACCAACAGGCCACAGTGATATCGATTGAATAAAGATGACTGGCGTTCGACATCCTTCAATTTACCTCACACCCAAATCCGAACAGTTACAGACGTCCTGCCAACGGCCCTTCCGCACATTTCTCTGCAGACTTTTTCGACGTCTCCACAATGTCATCGGACATAAAAACGGTGTGGGTATTTTTGAACCCGAATACATATTTTCATACTGGAGTGTTGGTTTGAAAGGTTCTGTTCTAAAACAATAAAACGTTTTGGGAGGTCCAAATTATATACATCACAAACAAGTACTGTTTCATCAATCATTAAGTTTTATTTGCTTCAGGTAGTAGCAACATTCATTCGGCAGATTTGATTTCAGATTCATGTTATTTTTAAACAATTTCTCTGTTAAAATGTTGTTTCATACCACCAGTACAGAATAATATACACGAAAATGTATATAGACAAAAAAACATAACCATGTTAATGTTCAATATACAAAGAAGGGTATACAATAAAGGCACTTAGTTGCAGAACACGACCGTGATTCTGATACAGCCGCTAGCAATTTATATATCCGATGACACCAATTTTGATTGATAATGGTGCTTTAAGAAGGGTTCTATTATGCGAAAGCAACACATTTTGCTCCATATGTATTTCCCTACCCAATTTCACAGACATTTTCAACATCATTCCATTGCAATGTGCGGCTTTCAGTAAATATGCATCCGTCCAGATAACTCCCCTGAACCCTGAAAAATCTGGAAGAGGAGCATATACCATAGTTGTCCAAGCTATGTACTGTCCATCTTTTATCATCTGACATGGACTGGTCGCAAATACGACTAGACCTTCATCAGTTAATCTGACCTGTTGTGATCAATGACCTGAATATCCTGGAATCAAACTATTCATTCTTCCGAACTCAGTTTACAACAGCCATGGCTTAGTCATGCATGTAAAAACTCAATTCTCCTTAAAAAAAAAAAATGATTATCACGCCAAACGTCCATGACCTGCATCACTTTGGGCTATCCTCTCTCATCAAGTTGGCACACGTGATGTAAGTGGAATACTGTTACAAGCTGAGTTAAACCAAACTCACATGCTCACTTGATTACAATGTGATGTATGGGTTAACAGTACCCCCGGTATACAATAAATTATATAATGCAAGCATGGTGGATAATCTACGACTTAAATTCAACATTGCCCTGCCATTCTATCTGAGCATTTGTTGTGTGACTATCTAGAAACATCAACTACGTTTGCAGTAATATTTAACTTAAACAACCATGTTTGAGATGTGGGTTTTTACAGTGGTGACCCGGTGTCTGACTCCATGACATGGAATGTTGCATGTCGACGTATCCCGACGGCATGGGACGTTGCTCACATTATAAACCACTGGTTTGGCTGGTCCAAACCCAATGATATACAGGTCTTTGTGATATAACAGGAGACTGCCGAGTGCTGCGAAAAACACCTAACAAACGACACCTGTCATACATACTGCACGTGCAAACCATGCTCCATGACTGTATGTCTTCATTACAAGGATTTGAGTTGTCCGTGCACGGGATATGTGTTCTGTCATACATACTGCACGTGCAAACCATGCTCCATGACTATGTCTTCATTACAAGGATTTGAGTTGTCCGTGCACGGGATATGTGTTCTGTCATACATACTGCACGTGCAAACCATGCTCCATGACTGTATGTCTTCATTACAAGGATTTGAGTTGTCCGTGCACGGGGATATGAGCAACAGGCTTGACCAGAGTGTGTGCACTTGCCAGTTCTTCCTCTTCAACCTTTTCACACACATGCTTCGGAATTGGGCAAGAAAGCTGCATTACTTGACTGACTTGGATTATTTGGGCAAGTGAAAGGCAACAGACATTTTCATCCCGAAGATCTTCGAGCCTTCTTATACTTTCAGAATCCTCTTCCAGGCTGAGAACTTACACACGATACACACGTGTTTATTAAGTCGACAATCGGGCAGGACTAAACGATCTTTAGTTTGAACACGAGTGTTGTATGAATGCTCTTTGATGGACAAGATTGGCTTGCTTAAATAACACTGGTACAATTAGATAAATCAACATTCAATGAAAATAGTTCTAAAATCACAGCACAATCGTCTGTAAACTTTAATGATAGCCTATAGGTTGTTTACATGAGAAAACGCAATGGACCACATATATATTTTCTTCCTGTTTCGGATCACCGACCGACCCAAAACATCGGCGAGATTATTTTGAATTTATTTTTGCATGCTAGCTTCTGTTCCAGTTTCGCCTGTTACAGTTATTTCCCATCCGGATTTTCTGGAACCCGCCTACCATTGCTGTTCGTGATTTTCTAATAATTGGCACTGTTTATGTTAGGTACACTTGTGAATTTAGTTTTTTGTGGTTGGGAAATCGAAATATAATCAAATCAAAATTCGACCTACCTACCCAATTATTTTTAAAACGTAAAAGGAAACAAGAAAATGTCTTATATGTCCATCACATCCACATTTGCATAATCACCGGATATATACTTGTTTACATGTATATATTGTACTCGACCATCGATAAGTATTGTGGCCATTAGAATTACGCATAGGCGCTATTGTTATTAGTTTACAACAAACCAACATTACTCATAACGTATATTCAGGAGTAATGCATATCTTCAGAACACAAAAACGACTGTGTCTCAGTGATAAGACATAGGACGTGTATGTACATGCCTCATCTTATCAACACAAACATTCACCATTATACAGTAACAATAACAATCAGTACACATATATAAAGTTCATAACGTTGTTTGTGACTTTGTGAAATATAACTTAACACATCTCGGGTAAATGTAGAAACTAATATTATATCGTCTTTATGTCGAGTAGAATAGTGACCTTGATATTAAATCGTCTACGTCGAGTAGAGAAGTGACCTTAATATTAAATCGTCTATGTCGAGTAGAATAGTGACCTTAATATTAAATCGTTTATGTCGAGTAGAATAGTGACCTTAATATGTTGTATGTCGAATCGTGTAGTAACATAAAAAAATAATCGTCTTTGATCCATTTCAGTTTTGAAAAGTTCCATTGCATCGCTATAACATTTCAATGTCATTAACGACAATGTCACACAATCCTGTGTTAATGATACAATTTTAGGATTGGAGGTACAGATACAACAGACGTCTTACATTTAATTATGCATGTTTATACATAAGAGAAACGATTAATCATTGATTAAAATACGAAGATATGTATCGGGGTTAAATAAAGTGTTGAACTAAAAAGTAAAATGTTCGGGGTACATACAAACAGTATATTGTATATATTATGTACAAGTTGTTACACCATAGTATCAACATGGTAATATATTTATCTATGTAGTTGAAAATAAGTTGTTGGATATGAACGTGATATAAGTTGTGACAAAAGTCTTGGAAATAAGCTGGCCATAATATATCGTGTACTAAATGCATTTCTGTAAGATATTTGTCGTGCCTAACCAGATCACTAGTGGATAAACATTATGGATTAACACAGCGGACAGTTGAAAGACGTGTACACGGTATTTCAATTGTAACTTAAGTTAAGATCTTAACTACTTTGTCAAGATCTTTAATTGTTCACAGACCGCATACTCTCAAATTTATTCGAATAACGTTCACCTGTACAAGGTATTCAGGGTCAATTCAGTGTGAATGACGTTGACCTTCACCCCTGCATGTTGCATGCTAGGTCTATATATAGCATCAGTTGATAACATAAGCCTTCAAACGTGACCATGATATAGACGATCCATACATCATCATACGACCTTGACATTTGTCGAGTGTACTATTGGACGTTATATGTGCCATATAGTCTTACAAATGAACGTTGCTAACCCACCTTCTCTTTTGAGGAAGAAATATAACTACTTGAAACGACTCCATATTTTACTAATTACAATTTCATGATGTGCAATGATAGATCCTTGAGAGATGTGAAAGCACTCTTCAATGTCTCATTCTGGACAACCTTGTCAGCTCCACAGTGTTCATTACATAGGTGTTTGCTTCTCATTGACACAGCTAGGGTACAGAGATAGATGTGCAACGAGAAGTAATTAGGTTTCAACACTAAATCATCTTATTTCACGGTTGTAGAGCCATTTCAATGGACAAAAATATAGTGTTGTGGGTCTGGCGATTCAGGATGGGCTTGAAACTGACCCGTTTCTGATTCAAAGTGTAAGAACTATCCGTTAATTTAATAAGAATTGTTTCATTTGACAAACATCTTTAATGTTGAAATAGTTTACCTATTCACCAACAGTGCAAACATGCACACACACTATGAACTACTACCAGAAGCTCATTGTTGAAGCTAACTTACTATGTCAAATCAGCATTTATCAAATCAATCCTGTGCAATCTGTACTTTTTCCTTCAATGAAAATAAACGATTCAAAGATATATAGTCCACTTCCGGTAATATCGCGTTCACTGGTAAAATCATGGTCGAGGTTCATTCAGGCACGATTAATTTGTCTCACACTTAACAAGCTCTGTTCTTTTTCTAAAGTTAAGTAACAATGAGTATGTATGGCTTGATACCTAACATTGCCAGCATGCTCCTCTTGTAACCCGATGAACCACAGGAATCTGAACTTCTCATTTAATACGACGAAACTCCACTAAACACACCTCGCTATGTATACACTATTATTCGAACTTTCTCTATATTATAAAGAGAGGGGTGTTTGGCATTAAATATGCTTCCAATTTTGTTATTTTGATCAGAACTCCAGATGACCCTGGTAGAAAACAAACGTATGATAAACTATCAGATAAAGCTCGGTACCATTCATATGTTCACTGCGTTAACCGAGTTGACAGAACTATATTCCAAGTCAACCGAGGGCTCATTAGACGGAATACTTCAACATAACAATGCTATCATCTCCCATTGACTACCTTGTAATTTGTCATCCACTGTTCTCCCGATTCTATTATGAGAAGTGACGAAAATGAGGATTTCTTTAAAATGCAAATACAAAATAATTCTATCCTACTTGTTATGGCTGTTTTTTCGTGAACACGGACTTGCCTTTGCATGTATTTGTGACAGTGCCACCGTTGGGACAGAATATGCTCACTTTTCGCGAACACCTGGTGTCATCACTATTTCATAACGTTTCATAAACACATGCTTATGAAAATGGTTTAGATTACTAAAAGGTAATGAAAATGTGTTTATCTTATATTTTCCTGTTATTGAGCCTCAATTTCAACATGTGGCAAGTCTAGCCAACTTGAAACTGAACCATTTACACTTCTTCGGAGAGATATGGTAACCTCTTCCTTATATCTCAACAATAAACGGGAGCGGTCTGGGAGCCAGGTGGTTAAAGCGTTCGCTCGTCACGCCGAAGACCCGGGTTCGATTCCCGACATGGGTACTTTATTTGAAGACCATTTCTGGTGTCCCCCGCCTTGATATTGCTGGAATATTGCTAAAAGCGACGTAAAACCATACTCACTCACTCACACAACAATAAACGGATGGTGGAGACTGAGAAATATCATGTGACCTTTTACGATACACCATACAATAAATAATCTACTCAAACCATAATAAAAGCCTACATTGAAAAAATAAAAAAATAAACCAAAATGGGATGTAATAAATATGCTATTGTAACCAAACAATTTCCATCACTCAGAATTTAAAATTAACGTTATTAGTATGAAAACAACGAAGTTCGCATAAAACGAATTGGTAGAGCCTGTAGGTGTTCGCTATATCCGAACCTGACTATATCACACTGATTGGACAAACACACATGCCAGCATGGTGTATGTGCTACTATTATAAGGACAACTCCCGACTGACGGCCAGGCTACAGATGCTGTTACGGTACAATTTACATACAAGTCATTATTTGCCCACAGGGAACAAGTCGTCATATGGCGGTTGTTCTTGGGATTCCTCCTCTGTGGGATATGACTGAAATAAAATAATAAAATTATACAAAATAACTAACCCAGAAGAAGCAACACAAACATTGCTTATTGAACTGATCAATACAAAAATTGCAATTCTTTGAATTATCTGTGACATAAACAATCATGGACTATTTTGAACTCATCATTACCTATTTTTATCAAGTTCACATATTAGTTCACGAGCACGGGTATAGTGCCGACACCTATAATCGGGGCGAACCGGGATTCGAACCCACGATCACAGGTTTCTGGCGCGCCCAAGGGACGCAACTCAGCAGAGCGAATCGCGGCGCCTTAGACGACTGGGCCACCCGTGCCACAGAATGGACAAGATATACAAAGGGTAATTGTAATAGATTGTATAAACCTTGGCATATTTTATAGTGCCATGCTTGGTTATGAAATGCATTCATCTAAACATAAACAAAAGAACATTTAATATCGGTCATTTAAGAATCAAAACAATGGTTGAAATTTCTGAATATTATTATGAAACATATCATCATTTATGAATACTAGAATTAAAGCATGCATTAAATAATTTCACATGATAATAATTAAGCTTACACCGCACCTTGGAACAAAAAGACCTTTTTCAACTTATTTCTACTAAAAGTGAACATGTTTAAGATTAATATTTAGGTAGACAAAGACTATAGCGAACAAGACGTTGGGAGAAACAGGCAAGGCGGTATGTCGCATGCGACTGTGGCTGTCCACTGTGTTGGACGATACTCGCGGGGACATGCTGGGGTGGTCAAGGGTGGACAAGGAGAGGCACAGCACATGTGCAAGAGGACAGTATAGGATATGTGGGGGAGGACAGCATGGCTAGGCGGGGGAGGACAGCACAGGATATGCGGGGGAGGACAACACAGGATATATGGGGAGGACAGCACAGGATATATGGGGAGGACAGCACAGGATATGTGGGGGAGGACAACACAGGATATATGGGGAGGACAGCACAGGATATGTGGGGAGGACAGCATAGGATATGTGGTGGAGGACAGCATAGGATATGTGGTGGAGGACAGCATAGGATATGTGGGGGAGGACAGCACAGGATATATGGGGAGGACAACACTGGATATATGGGGGAGGACAGCACAGGCTATGTGAGGGAGGACAGCAAAGGCTATGTGGGGGAGGACAGCACAGGATATATGGGGAGGACAGCAAAGGATATGTCGGTGAGGACAGCATAGGATATGTGAGGGAGGACAGCACAGGATATGTGAGGGAGAACAGCACAGGATATGTGGGGGAGGACAGCACAGGACATGTGAGGGAGGACAGCACAGGCTATGTGGGGGAGGACAGTATAGGATATGTTGGGCAGGACAGCACAGGATATGTGGGAGAGGACAGCACAGGATATGTGGAGGAGGACAGCACAGGCCATGTGGGGGAGCACAGCACAGGATATGTGGCGGAGGACAGCACAGGCTATCTGGGGGAGGACAGCACAGGATATGTGGGGGTTGACAACACAGGCTATGTGGGGGAGGACAGTATAGGATATGTGGGGGAGGACAGCACAGGATATGTGGGGGAGGACATTATAGGATATGTTGGGCAGGACAGCACAGGATATGTGGGGGAGGACAGCACAGGCTATGTGGTGGAGGACAGCACAGGATATGTAGGGGAGGACAGCACAGGACATGTGGGGGAGGACAGCACAGGCTATGTGGGGGAGGACAGTATAGGATATGTGGGGGAGGACAGCACAGGATATGTGGAGGAGGACAACACAGGCTATGTGGGGAAGGACAGCAGAGGCTATGTGGGGGAGGACAGCACAGGCTATGTGGTGGAGGACAGCACAGGACATGTGGGGGTGGACAGCACAGGCTATGTGGGGGAGGACAGCACAGGCTATGTGGGGGAGGACAGTATAGGATATGTGAGGGAGGACAGCACAGGATATGTGGAGGAGGACAGCACAGGCTATGTGGGGGAGGACAGTATAGGATATGTGGGGGAGGACAGCACAGGATATGTGGAGGAGGACAGCACAGGCTATGTGGGGGAGGACAGCACAGGATATGTGGCGGAGGACAGCACAGGCTATGTGGTGGAGGACAGCACAGGATATGTAGGGGAGGACAGCACAGGACATTTGGGGGTGGACAGCACAGGCTATGTGGGGGAGGACAGTATAGGATATGTGGGGGAGGACAGCACAGGATATGTGGGGGAGGACAGTATAGGATATGTGGGGGAGGACAGTATAAGATATTTGGGGGAGGGCAACTCAAGACATGTGGGGAAGACAGCACAGGAAATATCCGAGTTCTATGATATTTGTATAAATACATGCAATTTGAGATTGAACTGATGACTATGATTCTTTTAATAATCGTGTGAGTGGCGGTGCGGCCGGTATGTTCACCTTTTCGCGAACACCTGGTGTCATCTCAGATTTTGAATTATCTATTCACATAATTTTCACCACTATATCCATTTTACGTCATTGGAATCATTTTCGACAGATAATTCTGTTTATTTTCTGACGTTAACGTCTTATATTCATATGGTAAACTCGAAATTGTCAGGATCTTTGAACATATATGTAGTTATCAATAGTTCAAGACAGGCGGGGTGCCGATAGAGAACACAGTGATTGTACCGAGGTCATACAAATATATCGTCCTAAACGATATATAAAGTTCGACTTAACCTGGTAATACTGTATATGTATTTGAGCATGTTTGTAGCAGGATCATAGCTGACAAATACCAAATACCAAAATACTTCAGCATGCATGGTTTATCATATATCTATTATGAGTTGCAACTTCTTGCTAACCCGTAGCATACATGTGGGCAATAAATATGAAAGGTTCTAGCGAATGCTACTGTACTGGAATACAATGTATTCTACAATCTGCGTGCAGTGAAGGGAACATGCAGGTTTACATGTGTAACCAACGAAATGTACTTATGAACTTAAAATAGATCGACTCATTTTCTAAGGAAAATAATATTAACGAGGATCCATAAGGGGAATGATATATTATAAATAATTAAAAATTCTAGATAAAACACGATGTGAATACTACTAAAAGGAATTTTTTTTCGTTACACATTGACATCCATCATCCACCTAAACACCTTTACCACAACCACGAACTCATGAATTTCTGGTTACGCATGCAATTTACCATTGCTAGTGTCTCGCGACTCCTTGACGCGTATCACTAGAAACTGTTGCGTTTTTCGCCTGGAACAACAATTACAAAAGTGACAGACAGAAACAGAGAAAAGGTTTAATTGTTTTACCTTGAGAAACAAGCAATAGAAATGTACATTTAAGATGTTTGTGTAAAGGAATATACTCTTGTTTCAAGTTTATATGCTTCGGGGGCGGTCGGGTAGCCCAGTAGTTAAAGCGTTCGCTCGTCACGCCGAAGACCCGGGTTCGATTCCCGACATGGGTACAATGTGTGAAGCCCATTTCTGGTGTCCCCCGCCGTGATATTGCTGGAATATTGCTAAACGCGGCGTAAACCATACTCACTCACTCACTCACTTATATGCTTCGCCAGAACAAAGTGGATCCTTATTACTATAACGACCGTGAGCTGATAATGCGAACAAGTTTGATGACATCACGTTGTATACTCACTTGCTGAGGCAATGTCAGTGTGGCTGTACGTTTGGTTGGCTGAGGCAAGACTGGCTCCGATCTGGATGTTGATTTGTTCGTAGGGGTCATCCTCTTGAAAAGCAAAAGGTCATTGTATACTGGGCATCACCGTTCTCAGGGACGTTCGTACCGTTATATTTATACGTCTAAATATCAACTACAAAGGGGTATCCGATACTTATTTCACTAAGATTGGTTAATATGAAGCATTTTAATACGTCAAACACGAACCAGACAGCAATAACAACGTTCATGTTTATAACGCGTCCAATCCATACCCGAAAAATGCTCCAAGCGCTCCATTATTACCCCGGTCAATCGATCAGTGTCACCTGAATTTCATTCTCAGCTCCTTATGGAGTATACAGCCTAATCTGCCTGTGAGGCGTTAAAAGCTTCTAAAAATCACATGCAGTGGCGTAGCTACCACGTAGCACAAAAAACCAAGTGCTTACACTTTAAAATCGTTACAGAAATAATTAAAATATATATTTTTAAAAAGTACTTTAGTGTGTTCTTCTTTCAGTTGTTTGTTATAGTTACATGATCTTTTGTTATATTACAGGTTGACCCGACTACCAGTGCCAAAAATTGCCTTTGATGAGTTGGTTCGATGTTGTTGTTTGCTTGTGACATTTCATTTACCCTTTTCGCGAACATAATTGATTTTCAGCCGTCCATTCATTAATTTTCATAGCTATTTTGTCATTTACGCCAAATGGAATCTGTTTCGGTGGACAATCTAGAGTGGTAATTCTCTTGCATTGACAATTTATAGTTTACGATTTTATGAGGATATAAAAATCAACCGTTTTATTAACTTAAAATGTGTTATTACAGAACGTGGTCAGGGTATTTCGTGATATCTCTGTTTTAGATATGTTGCAATGGCTTGCTTGTGTTTGTGTTTGATAAGCGTGATGAGTGTTTAAGGAAAATAAGTACTGAAATATGATTGCCTACATTTTAAGTTCCCCTTGCAACGCCCATGACCTGTATATATTTGTTGATATATTCGCGGTAGGTACACTATGTCATGTCATAACCATACGTATCTTTATACATGTTTCGTTATTAATTTTCACCAGTATATACAGTTAGCAGCAAAGAGTAGGTGCATGGATCATACAGCCTGTTATCATAGGGTAGTATTAACAGTGGCTTGCGGGTCTTGATAAACAGTTTTATCTTCCACTTGACCTGTCGCTATCACCTGACTCAATCAGTTACCTCTGATAGCCTGTGTAACCTGATCTACATAAATGCATGACGGTGATACCGAGTGAAATGATGAAGTACCTGCATTGCTGCGGGCCCCGGGGCTCTTTGGTGGTTGGTCGTAGTCGTTGGTCGGTGTCGGGGGTTCCTGGGAGAGCCGACTGAGGGTGGTGGGGGCGTGGCTACGTCTCCAGTTTATCGGGTTGAGGGCGCGACTCAATCGCTGCAGGGGATTCTTCTTCCGCTTTTTCACTTTGTCTAGGGCACTGTGGATAGATATAAGAAATTTTGTTGTTTTTGTTTTGTTTTGTTTTTTTTGTTTTTGTGGCTTCTTTTGAACTTCACACTAAGCAATATGCCTGCTATGTGCCGGCCGCCTGTAAATAATTGAGGCAGGACCAGACAATCAAGTGACTGATATTATGAGCAGCAATCCACGACGTCGGGGTACGTTGACACGTCATCAACCAAATGCCAGAGCCTGACCACCACGTCCATTCAATCGCCTCTTACTACCGGCATAGGTTGGGACCAATTCGAACTCCGATTCCCCATGCAGTTGTCATAGGGCGATCATGGCTAACAACACATCTATTTTAGAGGTCATGTACCATTCGTAAATGTGAAAAAAACATCACAAAATTCGGATAATAATAACTCAAATCAACGCCAGAGAATAATCAGCCTCGATTAACTGCCGAAACAGATTCCATTGGGCGTAAAAGGCAATATAGTGGTGAAAATTATTGATAGAAAATGATAAAAGGGACTGAATATCAGTGATGACACTAGGTGTCACCCTCAAAGAAGTTTCTCCACCAACACATTTGCGACTAGCGGAATGTGATAAGATTATATTATTCCAAAAGCTAAACAAGTATAATCTTTCATCTGTCTCTAAACCTACATCCTCTTTGCAGGCTTAGCAGGTTCGCGTAAAGTTATGAAACCGTATTGTTGCTGCAGCTGTGTCAAGAGCTTTGAAAAGTGCTTACCACCTACAACACTTAACCCGACAGGAACTCGGTGTATCGTTACGTTATGTAATCCCATGTAATCCTCTTGTCATGTCTACAATTGCTGTTAAGTAATAGGATAATGTAGAGAGAAGCACATAGGGGTCAGGGCAAAGGTCAAGGGTCGAATGCCTTCAGCGCCGTGCAAAGTATGTAAGTTATGGCGTTCAGTGGAAGGACAATATAAACAGCGCGAGGAGTATGTGTCCCTGCTCGCATTTATCAGAGCAAAATAAAATGTAAGAATTAATCAAGAGTCCTCGTGTAATGCTGCATCGACTGTGACGTTCATAACAACCGTTTGACCACGACGCCGTTATGTAAAGTTGTGCGTATGGGCCTGTGGTCTTTGCTGAATTACGTCCCTTAGATGACTTGACAGTGATCAGTTCGAATCCCTAATACTATCCGATCGTGATGCTTGATTTGTCAGCAACATACCTATGCTCAACGAATTCTGAGCGAAGCACTTCAATGAGTCACTCACTCACACACCTACTCACTCAAACACGTTGATGTTCATTTGCTGCTGCAAGCTGTCAGTCCTTCATCCATGCATTCAACACTAACAAAATCGAAACCAGGATCCATTGGCACATGCAAACCTAGCGCTACGATTGTCGTAAGTCTGTGGTAAATATTAGAATTAATATGGTCTTAGAGCTAAGAACGCTTTGTGCAATAGGACCGAAGTTAGATGAATGTTCTGGTGTGGTCATTAGAATACAGGGTCAGATATAAATATTTTAAAAAAAACCATGGACTCATTTGACTGCAGTGTCTATGTTGTATCCGGCTGACAAGCAAGCCGAGTTTTCCTATTCTACGTGGGTGTTTCGCTCATTAATAAAGTGAGTGAGTGAGTGAGTATGGTTTTACGCCGCTTTTAGCAATATTCCAGCAATATCACGGCGGGGGACACCAGAAATGGGCTTCACACATTGTACCCATGTCGGGAATCGAACCCGGGTCTTCGGCGTGACGAGCGAACGCTTTAACCACTGGGCTACCCGACCGCCCCCATTAATAAAGAACAGAAATCATCGCCATACATGTAGTTTCGTTAGTGTGGGTATAGATTGTACCAGAAATCTTCCGCCAAGTTGCGGCGAGATGAGCCAGGATAATCTGGGGGTAATGGCGCTCAGTTTTAGCAACACAAATATCGGTACAGGCCAATGTAATTGACAGAGTCATGTCACCGTAATCCTCCCTGAATTTCAAATGTTTGCAGGTATTGTGGAGGCGTTAAATGCTTGTGTCCTTTGACGCTAGTTTTCTAAAGCCCGTGAAGAAAGACATCCCCATTTGTTTGTAACACCAGAGTTGTATTTGAACAATATTCTCATTCACCCGTGACGGTTACTACAGACTATTCGGGCATATGAATACGCCTAGTGTTACTGTTCACTGAACTGACTGTGTTCGCCATGGACAGGACATTATTCACCTCAATACAAAAACAACGATAAGAGATTATCCCTTCTCCGAAAATTATAGACTAAGAGATCAGGTAACCCTGACGTAATGCGTGGGCCCATAGATGTGCGTTTTGATAAGCTCAATATGGTTAAAAGGTGAACTGCGACATTATATCCAAATGTAACCATGCATAATTAAATACCGTTGAAGGATTTGGCATTTGTAGGATCATTTTGTATGCTATATATTCTGTACAGAACACGACGGCGAACACCCGGCCTCCTACGTACACGGGTGATCTGAGTTAAAACGTCGTTGTTCTTGTTGGCGAGAATCCGGCTACAGTAATGAATACAGTGTTCTTGTAATGAACGCGCATGACAGTGTCCCGCAACGCAGATATGGCTAAACTACGCCAAAGATTGTATTATATTCAAGCAGCAGGTAGAATATCCGTAGGTCAAAGAAAAAGGTCTTACTAAACACGCAACAGTGTAACATGAACTCCGCATAAACACAGCGTGACATGCATATATATCACATTGGCGAGAACAGTTGGTATAACTTGAAGATAATTTCAGCAGCAAGACATGCTTACCCTTTTCGCGAATACAGAACATCACTGAATTTCAGTCATCCATTTATGTAACTTTCACCCCTTTTGTTCCTTTTACACCCAATGGAATCTTGGTTTTTTTCTCTGACGGCACCTTCCGCCATTTTGGTAAGGGATGTGCAGGAGCTTATTCCTTAGTAACGGTTCCTATGGTATTCAGACGCCATTTTTTGTCGCCTCGCTAAAACAACAGGGGGTTTGGAGGGCTTGTCCCCCACTCAACGGTTTGAATTAAATGCTTCGTAAGTAAATGAATTTTTTAATTACCAAAGTAGATACAAAATACTTTATTAGTAGCATCATACAAAGATGGCGGATTGATGTCCGGTATAATGCATGTGTACCTTGTCTGATGTTGACGTTTTATATTTGCCAGCATTTTAACCGTTGCCGGTTACAATACTGATGACAAGTGTATACGTGAACGATATGATGTATTGTTAAGTCCTGAAAACTACGATACTTTCAAGTTTGGTGTTGGTTTGATTGTACGCTTAGTGTAAATTTCCTATCTAAGTAGGTCACGGACCTACATTTAAACAATGTTAACAGGTTGATAAAATAAAGGACCGCTGACATGGCTTGATAGAGGCAAGCAATTAAAATGCCACACAATCCTACCTGTTACCACAGAATATATAAGGAGGTTATATGATTATCATTAAAGAATGTGTGTAACGTAAACTTTGGGTAACACAGGACTTGCGTAAAAGTGTCCTGCCACTGACAGTGATATTGTTTCAACTTAGTACACACTGATTCTTACACACACCCTTAATACACACTTCTAGTACTACACAATCGTTCCGAGGCAAGGGAGTTAACTGACTATACAAGTCCAGTTTCTACCCTTGCTGAACAAGTACCAGACACATCCAGACATTGCACAACACACATCCAATACTGTACTACTACACACGCCCTTAATACACTTCTAGTACTACACAATCGTTCCGAGGCAAAGGGAGTTAACTGACTATACAAATCCAGTTTCTACCCTTGCTGAACTAGTACCAGACACATCCAGACATTGCACAACACACATCCACTACTGTACCACTACACACTCCCTTAATACACACTTCTAGTACTACACACGCATCCACACTCATATATAATTTATATCCAAACATTGTACTGCATACATCCTAAAATTGTACTACACTCACCACAAACTGTAATCTATTGTAATACACTTGTATTCAAGCAAACATATTCACTCATTTCCTCCATCTAATCATAAAAACTGTAATATATTGTAATACTCTTGTATAAAAGCAATTAATTTCACTCATTTTCTCCATCTAATCACACAAACTGTAATATATTCTAAAACACTTCTATACAGGCAAACATTTTCACTCATTTTCTTCATCTAATAACCAAAACTGTAACATACTGTAATACACCTGTATACAAGCAAACGTTTTCACTCATTTTCTCCATCTAATCACACAAACTGTAATATATGTTGATACACTTGTATACAAGCAAACATTTTCATCCATTTTCTCCATCTAATCACCAAAACTGTAACATATTGTAATACACCTGTATACAAGCAAACATATTGACTCATTTTCTCTATCTAGTCACACAAACTGTAATATATTGTTATACACTTGTATACAAATAAATATATTCTCTCATTTTCTCCATATAACCACACAAACTGCAATCTATTGCAATACACCTGTATACAAGCAAACATTTTCACTCATTTTCTCCATCTAATCACACAAAGTTGTAACTTTGTAATACACTTGTATACAAGCAAAACATAATAACTCATAACTCCTAAGCTAATCACCCAAACAGTGACATTTTGTAATACACTGCAAACATGCATGTTGCGATTTTTCTGAAAATATCAAGACATATTAGACACATTTTACAAATTGACTGTTTTTACACATTGACAGTAACATGTATATGCAAGCATATTAACTCATTTTCTACATCCAGTCATGTACATATTGTGTCTACACAATACACTGTATACATGCAGACCGCCTCCGTGGTCTTGTGGTAGAGCGTCCGCCCGGAGAGCGGAAGGTCCAGGGTTCGATCCCGGGCCGCGTCATACAAAAAGACGTTAAAAGATTGTACTTGTTGTTACCCTGTCTGGCGCTCGGCATTAAGGGGCTAAAACAAGGACTGGTCGGCTCGGAGTCAGTATACTGTGTCTGAGTGGGATATTCATGTTAAACTGCGGCATGGTATCTCAGTGAGCTAGCACTAGAAATCGGCATCAGTCCGGACTAGTACAAGCAGCCACACACACACATACACGTGCATGCACGTCGCTATATAAGTGCAATAATCTTGGACGCGACGTTAAACCCAATTTCACCTCACCTCACCTGTATACATGCTAGGATGTTAACTCATTTTCTACATCCAGTCATGTACATATTGTGTCTATACTATACACTGTATACATACAGGCATGTAAACACCTCTCCTACACCCAGTCATGTACATATTTTGTCTATACTATACACTGTATACATACAGGCATGTTAACTTCTTTCTTACACCCAGTCATGTACATATTGTGTCTATACTATACACTGTATACATATAGGCATGTTAACTCCTTTCCTACATCCAGTCATGTACAGATTGTGTCTGTATTATACACTGTATACATACAGGCATGTTAACTCCTCTCCTACACCCAGTCATGTATATATTGTGTCTATACTATACACTGTATACATGCAGGCATGTTAACTCCTTTCCTACACCCAGTCATGTACAGATTTTGTCTATACTATACACTGTATACATACAGGCATGTTAACTCCTTTCCTACCCCCAGTCATGTACATATTGTGTCTATACTATACACTGTATACATATAGGCATGTTAACTCCTTTCCTACATCCAGTCATGTACATATTGTGTCTGTACTATACACTGTATACATACAGGCATGTTAACTCCTTTCCTACACCCAGTCATGTACAGATTGTGTCTATACTATACACTGTATACATACAGGCATGTTAACTCCTTTCCTACACCCAGTCATGTACATATTGTGTCTATACTATACATTTTATACATACAGGCATGTCAACTCCTTTCCTACACCCAGTCATGTACATATTGTGTCTATACTATACATTTTATACATACAGGCATGTTAACTCCTTTCCTACACCCAGTCATGTACATATTGTCTCTATACTATAGACTGTATACATACAGGCATGTTAACTCCTTTCCTACCCCCAGTCATGTACATATTGTGTCTATACTATACATTTTATACTTGCATGTTAACTCCTTTCCTACACCCAGTCATGTACATATTGTCTCTATACTATAGACTGTATACATACAGGCATGTTAACTCCTTTCCTACATCCAGTCATGTACATATTGTGTCTATACTATACATTTTATTCATACAGGCATGTTAACTCCTTTCCTACACCCAGTCATGTACAGATTGTGTCTATACTATACACTGTATACATACAGGCATGTTAACTCCTTTCCTACACCCAGTCATGTATATATTGTGTCTATACTATACATTTTATACATACAGGCATGTTAACTCCTTTCTTACACCCAGTCATGTACATATTGTGTCTATACTATATACTGTATACATACAGGCATGTTAACTCCTTTCCTACATCCAGCCATGTACATATTGTGTCAATACTATACATTTTATACATACAGGCATGTTAACTCCTTTCCTACACCCAGTCATGTACATATTGTGTCTATACTATACATTATATACATACAGGCATGTTAACTCCTTTCCTACACCCAGTCATGTACATATTGTGTCTATACTATATACTGTATACATACAGGCATGTTAACTCCTTTCCTACACCCAGTCATGTACATATTGTGTCTATAATATACACTGTATACATACAGGCATGTTAACTCCTTTCCTACATCCAGTCATGTACATATTGTGTCTATACTATACACTGTATACATACAGGCATGTTAACTCCTTTCCTACATCCAGTCATGTACATATTGTGTCTATACTA
The DNA here is from genome assembly GCF_023055435.1 of Haliotis rufescens. Taxonomy (NCBI): domain Eukaryota; kingdom Metazoa; phylum Mollusca; class Gastropoda; order Lepetellida; family Haliotidae; genus Haliotis; species Haliotis rufescens. The sequence goes on from NW_025963890.1 coordinate 11,306,855, forward strand.
TACACTGTATACATACAGGCATGTTAACTCCTTTCCTACCCCCAGTCATGTACAGATTGTGTCTGTACTATACACTGTATACATACAGGCATGTTAACTCCTTTCCTACACCCAGTCATGTACATATTGTGTCTATACTATACATTGTATACATACAGGCATGTTAACTCCTTTCCTACACCCAGTCATGTACATATTGTGTCTATACTATACATTGTATACATACAGGCATGTTAACTCCTTTCCTACACCCAGTCATGTACATATTGTGTCTGTACTATACATTTTATACATACAGGCATGTTAACTCCTTTCCTACACCCAGTCATGTACAGATTGTGTCTATACTATACACTGTATACATACAGGCATGTTAACTTCTTTCTTGCACCCACACATGTACAGATTGTGTCTGTACTATACATTGTATACATACAGGCATGTTAACTCCTTTCCTACACCCAGTCATGTACAGATTGTGTCTATACTATACACTGTATACATACAGGCATGTTAACTTCTTTCTTGCACCCACTCATGTACAGATTGTATCTATACTATACACTGTATACATACAGGCATGTTAACTCATTTCCTACACCCAGTCATGTACAGATTGTGTCTATACTATACACTGTATACATACAGGCATGTCAACTCCTTTCCTACATCCAGTCATGTACATATTGTGTCTATACTATACACTGTATACATACAGGCATGTTAACTCCTTTCCTACCCCCAGTCATGTACAGATTGTGTCTGTACTATACACTGTATACATACAGGCATGTTAACTCCTTTCCTACACCCAGTCATGTACATATTGTGTCTATACTATACATTGTATACATACAGGCATGTTAACTCCTTTCCTACACCCAGTCATGTACATATTGTGTCTATACTATACATTGTATACATACAGGCATGTTAACTCCTTTCCTACACCCAGTCATGTACATATTGTGTCTGTACTATACATTTTATACATACAGGCATGTTAACTCCTTTCCTACACCCAGTCATGTACAGATTGTGTCTATACTATACACTGTATACATACAGGCATGTTAACTTCTTTCTTGCACCCACACATGTACAGATTGTGTCTGTACTATACATTGTATACATACAGGCATGTTAACTCCTTTCCTACACCCAGTCATGTACAGATTGTGTCTATACTATACACTGTATACATACAGGCATGTTAACTTCTTTCTTGCACCCACTCATGTACAGATTGTATCTATACTATACACTGTATACATACAGGCATGTTAACTCATTTCCTACACCCAGTCATGTACAGATTGTGTCTATACTATACACTGTATACATACAGGCATGTCAACTCCTTTCCTACATCCAGTCATGTACAGATTGTGTCTGTATTATACACTGTATACATACAGGCGTGTTAACTTCTTTCCTACACCCAGTCATGTACATATTGTGTCTATACTATACATTGTATACATACAGGCATGTCAACTCCTTTCCTACATCCAGTCATGTACAGATTGTGTCTATACTATACACTGTATACATACAGGCGTGTTAACTTCTTTCCTACATCCAGTCATGTACAGATTGTATCTATACTATACACTGTATACATACAGGCATGTTAACTCCTTTCCTACACCCAGTCATGTACATATTGTGTCTATACTATACATTGTATACATACAGGCATGTTAACTCCTTTCCTACATCTTATTGCCAATTACATCAGTTCGTAGCTGCACTCTGTTACAACGATAGACATAAACTATCGATCTGAGACGCTAAATAATCCAGACAATTCATCTATGCGTAAATCGGATATCATGTGTACATAGAAGCGGACGGAGTCACATCTTAACGATGACAATGATCACGTCCTAGGACTGTATCGATTCTCTGATTGTGATGGCTGTGCCAGTCATTGGTCTATTACATTTTTGATCCACTGCACACATCTATCGCATAGTTCAACGACTTTGGCGAGTTTCCCATTCCTTTCAAACACACGTGGACGACGATCGATAATAAGTGATAAAGTTGACACAGTGCATACGTATGCGTCACTGGTTAGGGGACAGATGTATTGGGATGGAACTGTTTGTTTTGGTATGTTCACTACTTAATGATGTTATTATGGCTGTTAGGAATGTGTTATGTTCAACCAGATGAAGTATAAGGCTTGTTTAGATTGTCTGTCTTCTTTATTTACCCTGAAGAATCAATCAAATTCTGTATGAAGGTTTAATGAGACATTTATATTGTGTTAAGAGTTGTGTTCTAATGACATAACGATAAAGTGATAAGGTTAATATACTGGATATTATCACATATCGAAAGGTATAACATTCAGATATAGGCGGAATGAGACTGTAATCTAGCATACACAAAACACGGTGGATGTGTGAAGCTAGTTGCTTTGTTAAAATGAGTATGATTAATGGTTGAATGAGTGAGGTAGACAAACCGGTAGATGTGTGGTAGAACAGGGATTATGATATATCTTAGCGGTCAGCAGTTTTTTATTACATTTTCAATTCCCAAATTGTGAAATGACTGACATTTATTCAGCTCTGAGGACGGCTATGGTTGAGGGGAAGTGGAGATGTAGGTTCATGCGGTATAGTGTGTTGTGAGGTGGGATACTATCTACATGTTTGCAAGGCATACGTATGCGATGCTGGTCGTGTAGAGTACAGTGTATAGAAAGAAATGGCTGGCGAGGTAGACATATGCGTTAGTAAAGTACGAGAGGCATACATATAGGTAAAAATAAGGACGGGTGGTAGTGAAATAATTTAGGAGACTATTTTAAAGGTATTTGTAGATTCTTACCCCGCGGATAAAGACCTAGGAAGCCTCATTGGTGTTTGGGTTGGATTGTAGGCGACATCTTCATACGGGTTTGATTTGGTTCTCATTTCATCTGTCATTTCCTCTGTGATCTTCTCCACACGGATGGTAATAGTATGGCGAGCCCTTGGAAACACAAAATAATTATCAGGGAAACTCAGCTTTCGGGAATAGGCAAAATGCACCATGTGTCTCGTTGGAATTTCAATGCAACTTTCCAGGATTGGACTTATGGCCTGAGTTTGAGAATAATCCAGAGGGGATATGACTAGCACCTCATCAGAAACGACTGTCAAAAGGCGAAACCGGCTTGGCAAGGGGAGACTACTCTCGCTCTCCTCTTGCAACACAGTTACCGTTCTTGAGGGAAGGTCAGCACCTGAGATAATATCTGCCAAATAATGAGGCCTGTGGGAATGCACACTTGTTATCTCCATCGTTTTGATTTCAAGATCTGGTGGCAAGAGCATGGGAACAGAATACCCATTGTCCGCTATCCTTTGAAATCTGATAACCTCACATTCTTTGAAGGAACTTTTCTTCATCTTAAACTTCTCTGGTTCCTTGCTGGCTAGTCGGAGGATGTCTCCATATCTTAAACAGAATGGTTTGGGAAAATCAGAGAAAATGTCCCCCATTACTCGTACTTCCGTACCAGCTTGGCATTGTAACAAATCTCGAATGAATCTGAAAGATTTTGGAAATTCAGAAAAGGATGCTCTAACATTGCTATCAATGCTGTAAAACCTGGTCCTAGTCCTTGCTAGAAGACGCTTAGCGCTTTTCACGTTGTGCACTATGACATCAGACACATTCTTTAAATGGTTTGTCAACTCTGTATGAATCTGTGGATAATTCACAATCGTAGCCACCACTGGGAAATCCTCTTCATATGTTCCAATGAAGTCGTCAATTTTCATAGAAACAATTTTCTGCTTCACTGGCACTTCATAGTCATTCTGCGAAAATTGTCTCACTTGCAAACTAACACTGACAGGTACTTTCCATCTCGTATCCAACTCCCCCCACGGCGAAACTTCCAACATCTCCTCGGGCTTCCGTAAGTGTATCACCCCTTTAAAGGTTAATGGAATCTGAACCAAAGGGGAAGGAGGTGGTTCATTGTGGGGCAAATTCGGCTCTGAATTCTCGGTAGAACTGATTCTCTTCAATCTTATTGGCTGGAGCTGCACGTTATCTGTGGACAGCCGAAGTCGTCTGCTCACCCGGGCCTGATTGACCAGTTCCCGCAAAGTATACACTGACCGGTCCTCGAGGACACGGAAGTAGCCCTTGCAATCACTTGACAATCTGATAACATTGCCACTATTATCCTTGCACTCCAGGCGAACTTTGTCATCTCGCGGGTCCTTGAATGTACGCAAAAAGCGGAACTTGTCTCCTTGTCTAACTGAAAACCCAGGTAAATAGGGGTCATCGTAATCCTCCGTGGCTTGAAAATAGGTCGGACAATCCTTAAGTAGGTCGCTCACTGATGTGTACAGAGATTCATGACTGTCGCAAAGCTGGCCCTTGTTTTTAGGAGGTAATACAACGAACTTCAAGCACGATTCAAGGGAACACGGTATTTCCTTCCGAGCGCCTGTGTCCTCGCTGTGAAACGCTAGAGTAACTTCTTTAGGTAGGTGTGACCTGAGTAACAACACATCTCCGCGTGAGATACGTACATGACTGCCTGTGTACCCTCCTCCGACCACGGAGACAGTTGTGGGGAGGTCTGCCACGTTCACAAAGTCCTGTAAAGTATGTATGGACCCATCCTCCACCTGTCTGCTCACATGCGCCCCACGGGCCGCCATTACGCGACTCTTGTCATTTGAACTTCAGGTAATCTGTTTTCCATAGCGCAATATTTCCTGTTGGCTCGCTGTTTACCTGGGCAAAAATGCAAGTGGATTATCTCCCTTGTTTAAGTAAGGTGACAACAGGTTGGATCGATAGGGGATGACAGGTTACTTGCTGGAGGCGGTTTGAAACGTCGTCTGTGAAACAAGGCTTTCGAGTAGGTTGCAACAGGCTTAGTTACAGCCTCCTTGGTAACCAGATGATTTATACGAGTTGTCATGATTTTTAATGGGAGATCGAAATGAAATATCCCTTTAAAGGTGTAGTGTATACCACTCGGCTTTCTATATCCGTTTGATAAAGGTGATTTTCTTTCTATGAACATAACGTATTCAATCTTTAATTGGTTGAGAACAATTTTATGATTAACCGCGTTTGCCGTTTTGGAAGTATTGCAAACAGCTGAAATAGGTGAGGTGAGGTAAAATGGGGTTTTACGTTACGTTCAAGATTATTTCACTTATATAGCGACGTGCATGTGTGTTTGTGTCTGTGTGTCTGTTTGTACGTCTGCTTCCACTAGTCCGGACTACTGCCGTTGTAAGAGTGCTAACCCACTGAGGTACTTTCCCTCAGTGTGACACTGTGGATACCACTCAGACACAGTGTACTGAGTCAGATCCGGACAGGCCTTGTGTTAGTCCCTTAATACCGAGTAGCGAGTAACATCTGTCAAAGTATTATGTTGTGATGCGACTAGGGATTAAACCACCGACTTTCCGCTCCCCAGGCAGACGCTCTATCCACAAGACCATGGAGGCGGTTCGAGAAATGAATCATGAATCTATGAAAGCTACATAACAATATGACTTGATGTGCGTATTGTGAAATATAACTGAACCATATTGATTTGTTACTGCGTCTAGTGACATATTACGACCCACAAAGAAAAATGTATGTATGTATGTATGTATGTATGTATGTATGTATGTATGTATGTATGTATGTATGTATGTATGTATGTATGTATGTATGTATGTATGTATGTATGTATGTATGTATGTATGTATGTATGTATGTATGTATGTATGTATGTATGTATGTTTGGATCGACCTGTGAAGATCCGGGAGAGAATTGATCTAAAGCAACCATGCTAGCCGGAAGAGGCGACTAACGGGATCGGGTGGTCAGGCTCGCTGATTTGGTTGATGCATGTCATCGTATCCCAATTGCGAAGAATCGATGCTCATGACGTCAATCACTGGATTGTCTGGTCCAGACTCGATTATCTACAGACCGCCGTCATATAGCTGGAATATTGCTGAGTGCGGCGGTAAACAACAAACCAACCGTGGTCGGATCGGGTGGTCAGGCTCGGAGGGTTATGTTTCATAGTACCCTGACGGAGTTGAATGTTGCCCACAACGTCTGGGTTGTCAGATGCAGAGTCGATACTCAACAAGCCCCCTTCATGTCGCAGAAATATTGCTGCGTGCGGCGTTAAACGTCAAACTCACTGTGCATCAAGAAATAAATTAGAAGTTATTATTTTTCAAAATTTCATTGTACATGTATATCTCATTGTGCAAGTGTGTGCATTTCAAAAGTACTTCTCAGAACTCTTATAAAGTTTAATAGCTTCTCTGTGAACTTGCTGTTTACCATGTTAATACTTGCACACAAATGTGTTCCCCGGTAAGTGTTAATTATCAATAAATCGTGGTTACCGGTCATTTAACAAGAACCGCCTCCGTGGTCTAATAGAGTAGAGCGTCCGCCTGGAGAGCGGAAGGTCCGGAGTTCGATCCCCGGCCGCGTCATACCGAAAGACGTTAAAAAAGGTACGCTCGGCATTAAGGGGCTAAAACAAGGACTGGAGGTAGGAGCTAGCACTTAGCACTCTAAATCTCACTCGCTGAAACACTTTCGATGACTTTCCATCTACCGACCATAGTGCCACAATACACAAGAAAAATTGTATGCGAGTCATCAAGACGGCAGCAACTAATTGCCATGTCTTTATTAAATTTAAACTAAAATATTTTTCCAACAATGTTTAATCAACACAGGCATGTTTACACTCTTATAAACAATGATAGTTCCAATTAATTCCATGTTTTTTCATCTTACACCATGTGTTTGTACGACTATGCGATTTCCCTCTCACATGCTGAATTTAGTGAGCACGGTCTTCCCACGGTAAATGAGCACAGTAGCCTATTCAGGCCAAATGGTCGCCGAGCTAACCACTGTTGTGATGAACCGGCACGTAGGCCCTGTCTCCCTCCCATTATTGCGGTAAACTTTATGTTATATATTTCAGGATTTAAATAAAAACAAGCTGAACAACTAACAACATATCGGGAACTTTAATATAAAGAAGACAAAGATATGACATGTTACGAACAAAAGTTTAACAATATATGCATGCACTTTTTATTCAATTACCGAAAAGTCCCATAGACTTTTCAAAAAGCTATTATTACAAATAGACCCCGGAGGCATGCCCTGCAGCTGTGGAATTAAGCATTTCAATAACAATAAATCTCCATCTTCCATTACAGCATCACCGTGCCTTTCCACCATCAATCACCATGCACACCACAGAGAACCATCAGCTCTCGGGTCTGACCCCCATCCATCAGCTTGTCTGTGGATGTCGTACAAGCTATGGTTGGCATGACCCGGCTGCACGGGCCATATGTACAGTGCACATAACCTGCGTCAACATAGCTGACACGCCCCTTGTTGATTGGTGTGACTTATTAACGGGCATACAGCAAGCAGTCAGTCCTGGGCTAGCGTCACTGTGTTATCTGATGTGTTCATAGAAACTATATCAGTATGTTATCAAGGGACATACGTGCCGTGTTTGTTAGCCTTGTTAGCCTATATTTGATTCCGTTGAATAGCTGCTTCGTTATTGAAGTGAGTGAGTATAGTTTTACGCCGCTTTTAGCAATATTGCTGCAATATGTAGGCGTGGGAAACCAGAAATTGTACCATGTGGGGAAGCGAACACGGGCCTTCGGCGTGACGATCTAGCGCTGTATCCACTAAGCTAGCCGAGGCTCCATGTTCTTATGATAACGTAATAACGTCGAATGTTTGTTCATGAAGAGATATTTGATCATGTCTATGAAGACTACCGGCAAGTCCGCAAATCGTACAGGGTCACCTAGTAACATATGGTGAACAGGGAATATATAACTTGCAAACTGAATAAACACACAGTGGAATTTGTCTAAACCGGCCTCTAACTAATCCGGATCTCTTTCAATACAGGACCAAGGATTTGAACTAGGGATCTGACTCTTGTATAATTTGAAGTATTTTAGTCACGGCCTTGTGTGTTCATACCGCGACAGCAAGGGACGTAAATCCTACTAAATCTGAACCATTGTCTAAACCGGACTAAATTGTCTGTCTGGTTTCCGCAGATTCGACTATATGTGGTATTGTGTATTGTGCATTACAATGTTAATTGAGCCCATATAGGTTGATCCGGGTGTAAGCTTTACGCTTGTATATAGATGGTTGAGTGGAAATTGTTTAACATTCCACCTATATCACAGTGGCATAAACTTATCGAGTCTGAACCAAACAAACCAGTGACTGAAAGCATGAGCAACGTTTCATGACATCTTTCGACAAGCAAGGAATACTATTAATTACAGACGGGTCAGCGTTCCCTCCAGAGTCTCGGTTAACTGCCGGCTGCTGAGTTGGAAAACTGCTGACTGCGGCGTTAACCTTCCACTCCTTCGTTGCACTTGGTGACAGCACGCACGGTAGGACAGCGTGGGAGAATCACTCAACCGATTCCAATCGTTACTATAATCAATACAGCATTCCAAGGAAACCGTTCTTATTGATTATAGATTATGACTGACAGTAATGAGTCATGTAACAGATATATCTGTTTAGATGATGTCTTCAAGACTAATATCATAATGACTATGGTTTAATGTAATGTTAATGGGCATGGATGGCCAGTCGTATAAGATGCCGCAATTCGCTGTGCTGAGTTGCGTCCCTTGGGCACGCCAGAAACCTATGATCGTAGATTCGAGTCCCGCTTCGCCCCGATTATGTTTGTTGGTTTGTCAGCACCATACCTGCGCTCGTGGGTTTCACCAAAGTGGTAAACGTCTAAGATATGCAGTGGTTCAAGGTTTATTCACAAACAGTTTGTTCTAAAGTTTGACAATGTCCACTCAGATGGATTGCACTGTCGCTATCTGGTACATTAACACATACGTATTTTATAGAAAAGATGGTAGTGTATATGAGTGTGTCACTTCATCAGTATTGCAGCTACATCACGGCGATTCATTGAACTAATAGCGCGGTGGCATAGCCGAGGGGTTCAAGCGTTCGCTCGTCAAGCCAAAGGCCAGCGTTCGATTCCTCACATGGGTACAATATCTGAATCCCACTTCTTGTGTCCCCCGTCGTGATATTGCTGGACTATTGCTAAAAGCGGCTTAAAACTCAACTCACACTTTCGCTTTAAATTCATTAAATCTGGACCAGGCAAACCAGTGGTTGATAACACGAGCAACCATCCACGCAGTGGGGTACGATCACACACGATCAGTATCTTACACACTGTTGCCAACCAAACCCCACTTTAGCCTCGAAATGTTTATTAATTTCTGATAAATGTGATAATATCATATCTTTATACTTACTGTAAGTGTTCGCGATTTGGAGAAAGCATATAGTATCGGTTATACTATACTACTCAAAAGAAGTTACGTACCACCCGATCCTTTCATATGACTGATGTTAATTTGTTATTTCATATTACTATAGCATGGCATGGCAGTTTAAATATAGTAATAATAGAATCGGGAGGTTCTTAACTTCATTTGAGTAGTATATATAGGTTGTCCTATTGAATAGCAATGGCTCGCTGATTTGGTTGATGCATGTCATCGATCCGAATTGCGTGGATCAATGCTCATTATATTAATCACTGGATTGTCTGGTCCAAGCTCGATTATTTATGGGCCACCGTCATATAGCTGGAATATTGCTGAGTAAACAACAAACAAACAAACATAGAATAGCGGCGTAAAACCACACTCACTCTAAGCTCACAGCCAACCTGTAGACAATGGAAGAACTGTGTGTACGGTAGTCATCTATCTTTTAGTTCCATGCATGTTCGAAAATAGTTTTCGTAATCATATGACAAATTATGAGGGAAATACATTATATATCTGCCAGTGTTTTAGGCCTAAGTGGACGTAATACAAGTGGATACAGACAAATGTACATATACATGGACTAGCAAAGGGTTAGGGCCATCCTCCCATTGCTCTCGTGTTGTCTATAGCCACTGTACCTTGATATGTACATACAACTTTCCATGTACATTTCAATGAAATTGACATCCGGGTCCTGCCTTGAACACGTCATGCATTATACATGCACATTGTCATACCCGCTTTGTTCTACCTGCACAGCGGGGGATAATCAATAACTCACAATGAAGATGTTCTTACTGCTGTATATTTTATATAAGCATTCCTCGGAATCACATGGTACATCGCTTTCACAATAGTAAGCACCTGTTGAGAGTTCGGGTATCTGTTATTAACATCGTTTATCGTCCCACATTATTTAGAGAGTGAGTGAGTGTGGTTAAACACCGCTTTGGGCTGAAATTTCCGTTGTCACGCCGTGTCAGCATGATATGAGAAAAGCGAAAGGGATGACTACATTGAAACGGCTGGTATCATTATATTGATTAGATATAATCATTGGCTGTAGCTCACTCAAACAAATAATGGATAGTTATACTTTGCTGGAAGAATTTTCTGTCAATCAGGTCTCCAGATAAGGTAAGCTTTTTCGTCAGGTTTCATATTTCATTTACATGTATATTTTATACGGCCAGTTAGCTATCAAATGTACAAAACGAGATTCTATGCAACCACTTGAACTATAAAACGTAGAAACAAGACTTTATGCAACCCGATAAGCTATAAAACGTAGAAACAAGACTTTACACAACCACTTCAACAATAAAACGTATAAACAAGACTTTATACAATCTCTTCAGCTATAAAACCTAGAAACGAGTATTTATACATCCACTTAAGCTAAAAAACGTACAAGAAGAATTTATACAGCCACTTGACCTATAAAACGTACTAAGAATTTATGCAACCTGTTAAGCTATAAAACGTAGAAACAAGACTTTATACAACTACTAATGAGTGCGGCGTTAAACAACAGACAAAACAACCAGTTCAACAATAAAACATAGAAACAAGACTTTACACAACCACGTTAACAATAAAACATAGAAACAAGACTTTACACAACCACGTTAACAATAAAACATAGAAACAAGACTTTACACAATAATTCAATCTAAAAAACGTAGAAACAAGAATTCATACAACCACTATAGCTAAAAAAAAACGTTAAAAAACGCTTTACACACTTAGCTAAGACATACAAATAAGACTCTTTTCAGATATAGATTGTGTACAAGATTGTGTTATACAAGAGGTAAAGCCCAGAAGAGCTACTGATTGCAGTGCTACACACAATTACTAAATCCACTAAACATGGATCTAACACTGAATATATTCACCGTAACAACCTCACCCGAAGGTACATGTAATACACGCGCTCTTAAAATATAAACGAGTGTGCCTTCGGACGATGGTTCTCGCGGACCGCGTAGCTTGTGAATGAAAGGGTATATTGTATTGAACTGTATACAGAGTTATTCCCCTTTAGTTAAAGCGGGAATATGCGACCTTACACACCGCTTTCGTGGATGTGTGGGCTTATGTCTAACACTCAACTCTGTGTGTTTCCACTATGTCCTTTTGACCTTTCAGAGATTGTTTCCAGATACATGTTTTTGTCATAGGGGATCTTAAGAGGCTCTAAAAAAGCACGCCGTGTCTTTTACTGTTAATGTTGGCATATTCGTCTTTGTAATGTCACAGTAACATACTACTTCATGAGTATGCTACAGCTGGGGGTGCGAGTAGGGGTGGGAGTAGGGGGTGGGAGTAGGGGTGGGAGTAGGGGGTGGGAAAGAGGGGCTGGGAGTAGGGGGTGGGAGTAGGGTCGGGAGTAGGGGGTGGGAGTAGGGTCGGGAGTAGGGGGTGGGAGTAGAGGTGGGAGTAGGGGGTGGGAGTAGGGGCTGGGAGTAGGGGTGGGAGTAGGAGTGGGAGTAGGGGTGGGAGTAGGGGGTGGGAAAGAGCGGTTAGGAGTAGGGGGTGGGAGTAGGGTCGGGAGTAGGGGGTGGGAGTAGGGGTGGGAATAGGGGGTGGGAGTAGGGGCTTGGGCGGAACCAAGCACTGGGAAAGATGTATATTACTCTGGAGACAAATGGATCTGTCAATGCAATACTATTTAATATGTATGGAAAAAACAATTTTTCACTATTGTACCGTGAATGAATTTATACACGCGGGCAAATATGCATTTGAAGTAAATTACATCAGGTATATTGATTGTGCAAAAGTGTATTTGTTGTGTTGGGAAAGATTCAACTTTTAGCTTCATATGACCGGAAGGTCTATGTCGAACTAATACACAATCATCCTTGTGATGCCAGTCTTGTATATTGTCTCATATTCCCATGTGACCCCATCGAATCATTAACTGGTTGTTTTGCACCCTTCCAAATTAGTTTCTCTAAATATCAAAGACAAACACCACTTACAGAAACAGAGTGAGTATTTATTTATCTTTATCAACATTTTTTATTCCTGTGCATGCGTATAAGGCTAAAGTGAGTGCGTTTGGTTTATGCGGTTTTATATATATATACATATATTTATCACTGTATGTCAGTTTTGTTGTGGTTGGAAAGCCCAAATTGACGCAGCGAGTTGCGATGTTTTATACCACCGCTAGAGTGAAAAGAAAGGAAAGAAACGCGTGAAAACACGGATATACACTGGAAGAAACTGTTCCACATAAACACGTACAGATACGGATTTACACTGGAAGAAACTGTTCCACATAAACACGTACAGATACGGATATACACTGGAAGAAACTGTTCCACATAAACACGTACAGATACGGATATACACTGGAAGAAAGTGTTCCACATAAACACGTACAGATACGGATTTACACTGGAAGAAACTGTTCCACATAAACACGTACAGATACGGATATACACTGGAAGAAACTGTTCCACATAAACACGTACAGATACGGATATACACTGGAAGAAAGTGTTCCACATAAACACGTACAGATACGGATATACACTGGAAGAAACTGTTCCACATAAACACGTACAGATACGGATATACACTGGAAGAAAGTGTTCCACATAAACACGTACAGATACGGATATACACTGGAAGAACATGTTCCACATAAACACGTACAGATACGGATAGACATCGGAAGAAACTGTTCCACATAAACACGTACAGATACGGATAAACATCAGAAGAAACTGTTCCACATAAACACGTACAGATACGGATAAAAATCGGAAGAAACTGTTCCACATAAACACGTACAGATACGGATAGACATCGGAAAAACTGTTCCACATAAACACGTACAGATACGGATATACTCTGGGAGAAACTGTTCCACATAAACACGTACAGATACGGTGAGACATCGGAAGAAAGTGTTCCACATAAACACGTACAGATACGGATAAACATCGGAATAAACTGTTCCACATAAACACGTACATAAACGGATAATGATTGGAAGAAACTGTTCCACATAAACACGTACAGATACGGATATACATTTAAAGGAATAGTTCAATATACATGTTTGAAGATATGGAGTGTGTGAGTGACAATGGTTCTACGCCGCTTTTAGCAATACTCCAGCAATATCACGGCACGGGACACCAGAAATGGGCTTCACACATTGTACCCATGTCGGGAATCGAACCCGGGTCTTGGCATGACGAGCGAACGCTTTAACCACTAGGCTACCCGACCGCCCCTGCAGATACGGATATACATTGGATGGAACTGTTCCACATAAACCTGTGCCCTGGCACAAATTTTACCAACAAGACCGGCGAGTTATTTGTTTCTCTCTGGCTGGATTCTTTTTCTTTTTAATTATTTTGAACACCTTTTCAAACTGTTTCCAAATGCACCTTCTCGTATGTTTGCGGGAACAGAAGAAACAGAACATTCCAGTTTTATCACCAAAGACAGCGTTGACGTTATAAGTCAATATTTTGTCAACGCAGTACTGCGCACTTAATTAAAAAAACACAGCAATCAATCATGGCACAAACTGGTCCCACGTGGAGGTGTGCGGTGATGCAACTCCCATTGTCAACACTAGAAACACCCCCATGTCGTCACCGCATACAGCTGAGCTCTTTTGTACACATCCAATTAACGCCGTGAGATTCACGTCAACGCTGCTGAGTTATATAATGAAGCTATTCCAACTGTGTACAGGGCTCAGTTCTCACTGTTGTAGCATGTTGATGTCAATGAGTTCACGAGACAGCTGCCATGATGAGGTGAGTTGTATTGAATTTGTGCTGTGATTAAATCTACATATATGTCAACAAAAGAAAGATGCTAAAAATTTAGGATCCGTGTTATTGAATTCATACTAATTATGAATGATGATATTAACTAAAGAACCTAAGTTAGGAAGATACCGTAAAATACCTTCAATGCCTGCTGGTATCCATTCTCGTATCTGTTTTAAATACAGTAGATAACATGGATGACATTCTTTGTCGTGGATGTCAATTCACAGTTGGTTCTGGAACAAAACCTATCACTTCAAAGTCTTGGGAAAGGGCTTATTTGACGTTATGGATGGGGTAAATATTTTATCTTTGTTGGCAGGTGTGTCATTTGACCTTCTATGATAAATGTGGTCCCTAACACTGGCATGTGATCAAAAAGCCCCTTCACTTGAAAGACTTCCTTGAAAGACTTTGCAATGCCTAGCCTCAGTCGTAATGTTTCGAAAAGAATACAAATTCCATGTTTCTTAACAATTATTCTATTACCCATCAATACAACACTGATGCAATACTGTGGTAACAATCAATTTGGCCTGGAGGAAACAAGTACCCCGACGTCGGGGATATAACGCTAAATATTAGTGACCTAAAAGTCTCCATAATCATAAGGCATCTCTACTAAGGGAACGTCTGTGGAACGATTCCGGCTGTATCATCAGTATGTTTTTTGTGAATCACAATTATAAATAGTGCTGATACCAGGTGTTCGCGAAAAGCTGAGCGTATCCTGTCCCACCGATTGCACACGTCACAAACACACGGAAAGGCAAGTCAATTTTTCACCTGAAAAAAAACACACCGGAACATATGGTACAAGTCAAAATATGGAATTGCATCAGGCATAATAATGTTTGTCACTTACGCGTCAAATTTGAAAATGTCCTCCATAAAAAGTGTTGAAAGCTTTGCTGATGTCTGAATGTTGTAGCGCCGCAATGCGCTGTGCAGAATTGCGTCTCTTGGGCATCGTAGAAACCTATGATTGTGGGTTCGAATCCCGGTTCGCCCCGATTATGTTTCTAGGTTTGTCAGCACCATACCCGTGCTCGTGGGTTTCACCGAAGTGGTAAACATCTGAGACCTGTATCACTTGGGGCTTTCCTCCCACATTAAGCTGACACGCCGTGATATGACTGGAATACTGTTAAAAGCGGCGTTAAACACAACTCACTCATCCTGAATGTTGTAACCTTAATCAAACAACTTTTGGTGTGCGTTTTCGTGAGCAAGGATTTTCAAGATGTAGATTCGTTCTGTATAAAGGCAGTCGGAGATGTCAAGTCCGACATGGATCATGTAAACCAGTGATCGATAGTATAAGCATCGACCGGGGCCATAAGAATACGAGATCATACTTATACAAGTTACAAAACCGAATCTCTGCATACAGTCCTCCTTCCACGCTGGTAGACATTTTATTCATCAGATCCCCGTTTAAGTCGCCAATTACAAAAATCACGCAGGAGTTGTGATGCCACTACAACGTGTTTTCATCATTGATGATGTAAACTAGAGGGATCACTGTGAACAACAACAAACTACCTTTTGAGGTACTAATTATTGGTGCTATTGGTACTATCAGGGAGAAGGCGGTAATAAGTGTCGCACTTGTGCCCAATCCCTTTGTCTTTTTGGAAAATAAAATATGTTTAATAATAATTAATTGTGTAAGACTAAAGACTGTTCAATGAATTTTGTATTTAATGAACGGAAGCGTTTTGACAACGATTGGTACAAAACCAAGACACAATTGAACCAGCAATGGTAGAACAGTCATATATCGCCCACTGGAAGGGTAGAGTCATGTTTTCTCGTTTCACAAAGCAGTTGGAACGTTGGTCACTTTCAATCACTGACCGCTGACCAATGTTGGATAATCAACGAAGCCTTCCCTGTGGTGACAATCGCTTGCGCCTTTGAGTGTCTGTTTGTTTTTTGATTGGTAAAAATGAATTCATTAATGAAAATGATATATTCTCGATAAATACAATACATACATAGATTACACTTTGTCACGTTCATTCGAGGTTACATATCACATTATGTAAAGGGGATTAATATCATTTTGATTTGAAATTGCATATGATCTATGTACAGTTCAACATTCAATGCTATGGTTCCTGTAGTTAGGGATTAAGTGCTCAGAAACGTCGCTCGATGTCCTTCAATAACGCCATATAATCTCACCATTAGACTAATTTGATGGACTATTTGATGGACTTTTGATATTTGCGTACTTTGAACATACAGAAACACAAGGGATTTATGAAATGAATTGATTGAAATCCCTATTTTATGAATTATAATGTGAAGGGACATTTTCACGGTATCTGATGGTTTTGTTATGAAAATATGACTTAATATAAACATATATGAAATAAATCCAGATGGCGTTTAGAGGTACACACATAAACAGTTATGTGGTAGGTATCACCAAGTGTCAACACCCACAAATTTTCTTTCTCCCAGTGATGAACACAACATTTGTGGTTAAACTGGTCATTTCACCAATGTCCTGAGCAAGAACATGCGTCGTGTGGTTCCCAGTGATATTGCCTAACTGCGCTATTATTTTCATGTCCTGAGTTTTATTGTCCTCTGATTCAAATCATAGCAGAAACGGCATTCTCCCTTTGGTCCTTTTCATGCTCTTTTCTCTAAAGTATTTGATGATTGGGTTATTTAGGCCTAACCCGTCCATTTCGGAATCTTTGAGACGAGAGAATTTCTTGCCGTCGAGACCTTTCCGATGCATGTGGTTGATGAGCCTGTCTTCGACGCGCATGTACCGGAAGAAGGTGGCCATCTCGTCGGCGGTGAAGTTGTGGAGGCAGCCGTCGTTTGGTATCGTGATGTCTTCCTCTGGTATTGAATCCACAGGAGCTGAAAGACATATTGATAATTTACAACTGTGCCCATTACGTTGTACTTGTTAACTTTATTGTTGATCTTATTGCAGAAATTCTGCGACCTTTCGTAGATCTATACTGATTAGTATGATACACTAGGCATCTACCTCATTAAGTGGGGAACGGGTTGGACAGGCGTCTAAAGCGCCGCAATTCGCTGTGCAGAGTTGCGTCCCTTGGGCGCGCCATAAATCCTTGATTGCGGATTCGAATCCCGGTTCGCCCTGATTATGTTTCTAGGTTCGTCAGCACCATACCCGTGCTCGAGGGTGTCACCAAAGTGGTAAACGTCTGAGACCTGCTTAACTTCGGGCTATCCTCACACATTAAGCTGACACGCCGTAGTGTAACTGAAATACTGATCAAAGCGGCCCTAAACATAACACACTCACTTATTAAGTAGGTACAAGGAATGAGGTTTATTTAACCCCAAAATATCTTATCCCGAGATTAGCTTTTGCAAACCCGGATCTCTTGCCTGATATTCTACATTACACTACTGACCCTGGATTCGAACCCACTGATATAGATTTCTGTCAAGCCCAAGGGAAGGAACGATTCAAACAATTACAACTCTTGGGATAATGTTAAAGAAACCTGACCTTTTGAATGTGTCATTTAGTTTCGTGGAGTAATTTTAGATATTAGCTCTCATTTCAAATGGAGGATGATGATTGTAGGCAACCGGAACTCAATAACCCGATGCAACAATGCATGGAAACGTATTGTTTAACACCACGTTGCCATGGAAACTCACATGTTATAATGGAAGGCACACTTGGAGCAGGTTTCTTCATCTTGCCGGTGATGATGGGGTCCTTCGGTGGAATCCGTGGAGCCGACCCGTTGGTGTTGATTCTGAAAGCAGACATAGCTGTTGTTAAGTATTTGCACGACCGTCTACTGGGTACCAAGATGTGTAATGTTTTAACCAATATGGTCATGCATATTCTGACCGTGTCCTGGTGGCTCTGCTAGTGTGACAATAAACAACTGTAAATGTCACTTATAGCTGGCATGGTCACAAAAAGATCGTGTCGTGCCTACTGTTTTACTGAATACATTGTTGGCAAATCATAACTCATCCGTGGAAGTCTGGGGCAAAATATGTCCCCAGCAACTATACTTGTTGTAAGGGGCGACTTTAAGGGGAATTGGGTGGTCACAGTGTAACGCCTGCCTGAATGTGTCATCGTCTTACAGTGTGAATCGTTTATCATGTTTAATTTGTCATGATTATAAATATTCCACGTATATAAAACTTGAATATTGCTGACTGAGGGTAAAGTAATATTCACAAAACATAAGGTACTGACAACCATTAAAACATTAGACAGTTTCGTGCGACAGCGAACAAAGTGCTTTGGAAATTGGCAGTAAGTTCCCTCTTTTGGAGGTTCATAGAAAACTATGTTTTACGAATCCCTCCCAGGCGAAGGCATTTCAGTCGTGATGTTTATGTTTTATAACAGCCCTGGGGCTACGGGGACTATGAATACCATCCATTTCACACGTCTCTGCACATCTATATTAATATTTTTATCAAGTGTAGAGACAAACATGCGGGGTAATGAATAGCTGAACCTTTTTTAAGAAAACATTAGCATGCCACCATGATGTTCCTTAACCTAGATTTATCAAGTTGGCGATTCAAGTAGTTTAAAACCCCTTTACATAGGCGGTGAAACTGGGTCAAGTCATTCTGCTCGTACATAGACACTATATACTTCATCTATTGTGACAGTCATGCCCGTGCTCTTCTATTTCATGGAGATTCGGGACTGCAGTAGATATTCAAGGGGAAATTACAGGTTAAACTTTATCATTTTTGCAGATGTATTGTGTTTCGCCACGCCTGTTTTCAAACGAAGTTGAAATACTTGAAATACCTTGGTAGTTATGTTAATATATTATACAAAGACAATTACTGAGCGTGATAGGGCTCTGACATTTTTATGTAGGTAATAACAAAAGCAAATAAAGAGGAAGATTATCGCCATGTACAGAGCTGACATGGGTTAGTTCTTTTTTGTGTATGCGTAGGCGTTTGAAGCTGCGATACCTATTGTGTTCAACATATGTCCTGACAATGCAAATATGTGACCTGGGTATGCAAAAACATCAGCTAATATTAAAAATATGCGCCTTCAGGTAATCTGAAAATATTGTTCTTGGAGACCCTATTAATCTTCATCCTGCGTTAAAATAACACAAGCGGTGGGGCAGACATGTGTATGATGACAAGCTTGACAGGTGCACTATTATGTAGTATTCATAAACAAATAGAGTGTTAATAATATCATTGGGAATTACTAGTCAGTAGTATATCGATGTTTAACACGTATATATGTCTTTCATCCTGTTGTTTGTAAAAACAATAAAACGTCATCACCAGAGAACAACCAGCCCCGTCCATCCAACGAAACAGATTCCCCTGGAGTAAACGGCAAAAATGCTTTGAAAACCGTATGAATGGATCGCTGGAAACAGCGATGACAACAGGTTCTCGCGAAAAGGATAAGCATGCCCTGCCCTACCGGTAGTTATCTCAGTATCGAAAGTAAGCCGTATCCGTGTTCTATATTCACATCGCTCACCTATTCGCGAACACCTGTTATCATCACACTATTTGATAGTGAATCACAAACATATAGTCGCAATCGTATAATGAAGAGGTTTGTGGGTTGTATTGCCCTCTTATCAGTGAACAGCGAACAAAGACCATTGCATGGCACTTTCTTGTCTGCACATGCACCAGCACTCGATGGAGACATATTAAAGAAATTCCCCAACACCCAACCCTCATGTCACTCCATACCAATACATCATACCGATATCTCATACAAACTACCAAAACTACTAGGAATTACACATATGTTCCAGATCATTATGCGTGGGTATTATTCAGATGAAGAAGAATTACAAAACCAGAACATCATACACAAGCGATACGTATCGTACCTAACCAGTTCTCTCATCAAGGCAATACCATAGACCTGCTCGTGGGTTTCACCAAAATAATTGTCTATCATTTTGCTGACAGGCCCTGATATAACTGAAATACAATTTAAAGATGTTTTAACTCATTAAACTGGTCATAGCAGTAGAATAAAATAAGCTTCTTTTCATAAAGCGACACAACCCTTTCAATATTCATAAGAAATATCTACTATTAGCAGGGTCGACTACTAGTATATAATGAGCATGATAAGCCATGATAAACCAACCCAAAGATGTATTTTCATGGACTTTTAAGTATCCTGATGATTAAACAGCCCATGTCATGCACCAATAACGGATGAAGGCCCAACAGATCACATAGTCTGTGGACTCGGAGGAACAGGTTCCCTTCAACAATGTCATCCATAGATTGCCACCAAGTTAACCATTGTATCATAGACTGTTGTCGGTTGACCAAAACATCACATAAGATTACATAATCCATGTATTAGCCGATAAATACGTCGGTGAACCCCGTTAAGCTACGTTACAATTACTTAAACATTCACAGTTGTATACACTTTGGAATGAATCCTTTAGCATTTGTATGAGAATTAGTTTCTCCCTTTAATACTATATTCAAATAAATTGTAATGACGCTGTCTGGTTGAATTCTTTCTAAGGATCACCCCTCATTGAAACGTTAATTGTTGTAATGTTGTTGGAAAGACAGGAATTGCTCTTGTTCACACGTCGTATAGGACATGATGACCAGTTGTCAGTATAGACGTAAGGTGCTCATCCAACTCCAGTGTCAAATACATACCATTTCCCGTCGTGATGAACGTGTCAGTAAAATAAATGAGTCTGAGTTTTAACAAGGATAGGTCAGGTGCATGTAGAGGGGGATATTCAAGCTGACGTCAACACGACCTGTTCCCATTAATATACGTTCTTGCAAATCTCTTGCTAATCCACGTCGTCATGTCCGGTTTATAAGCACTAATATAGGCACACCGACATTATATTATTGACGATTTCGCTCATTATGACGTTGGAATGAACATGTTTGAAACCCATCTCTCTGTATGCTTCAAATGTGAAAGTAGGTATGTGCATCTGCCATACTGCTACTGTAAGAAAATATTTCCCCGCATCACACTTATTTCCGCTATTTGCGATGACATCTCTTTGGGAGTGGTAGCCTAGTTGTTACAGTGATGACTCGTCATGCTGACTACCCCACATGGGTGTATTGTGTGAGGCACATTCTTGGTGCCCTTAAAATGGCATGACTGGGTTATGGCTAAAGCACTCACACATGTACTGTTACTGTAAACAAAGCTACACTACCTAGTTCCCATGTAGTGTAGTTGCAGTGAGGGGTGTGTACACATGTAGCTGTATTCAAATAAATCCGGAAAAGGAATCAACTCTTAGTTGAAAACATCACTGCACACCATCACGTCAAGGTGTCACCCTTGATACAACGTCCCGAGAACCATATAGTTCTCTGCTTGTCACATGAAAAGGAATTGACATTATCTATAATCTAAAACCGTGTAGATAAAAAGCACTGTTGATATCCACATGTTCTCAAGCACATACGGATAAAAGGCGTTCATTGAAAGGACACCATAAATGCCGGCTTCATAGGTTGAATACATATCAATAGGTATAGAGCCATACATCAGAACTATTATAAATAGGTTGTGATAAGGGGTTCTACATCAGAGCAGCGCACAAAAAACCTCTCCGGGTCACTAAGCATGCATTATGGACTATGTTTGAAGGTCTCATTCAAAACCAGTTTTGTCAGAAAAATATCTCAGATGAAATATCACTTTGAAATGTTTTTTCCCGAGAAACATATTCATATCGTTGCCTATCTACTTATAAATGAAAGCATGGATTGCTCTGGGTTGTCTGAAGTTGCCGTCAAGTGTTAAATCATAACCGAATTTTATGCTACTTTGGTTCCATGTCAAAGGTTAATCTAAGTATAGATCTATGTGGCAGCTAAACATCTTATTACTACGCCATGTGTACAAATAAGAACATGCTTCTTAGTATACGACGATAGAACCGGCTCAGATTAAGGATAAATCATATACCGATTTGATTAAGTGACACATAAGCTGATGACGTGTCCTCCATAAGTAATAAACATTTCTACATCTGACTGGAAGCTGCCCAACATAGTCTAACCCAAATTGTGTACAATACATATGATACATGAAGTAACGACAATAGCTTAAAACTGTGAGGATAATTCCTGTAGTCACAGAATAAATGACAGGATTGTAGGTGTAACCATCGTCATGTTATGGATGAATGTGGCGACATGACTAGGAACGTGAATACCAATGCTGTCCATATCTCATGACAAAAGATGTAGAGCCAATACAAGATAGGCCTCAGTCGAAGAAGTACAACACAGCGAAGGTAAAAGCAGCCTTACATCGACACCTAATATCTGGTATAAGGTATAAGCCTGTCGTCTCACCTCAGGTCGTCCATACTTCTGCTGTTAGCGTGGAAAGGAACATACTTTCTGGATCGTATCGCTTCATAGCTACTCTCTGCCCGTCTCATTCCTGTTAATCCACGATGACCAGATACTGTACGTTTGGGTCCATTTATAAAGACAACTTTTCCAGATTCGGAATGAACAACTCGCAACAAAGTAATTCCACCGCTCATATTGTCGTCTGCTCGAGAGGTGTAAGCAGACGAGAAGAGCAGACGTATGAGCCGGGGCTGTACCGCTTACCGATGAACCCTGGTAGGGTCTAGTAGGCACGAGGGTAAAAACCCAGCTGACCAGAACTGTTCTTTGTTCCCTGAGCAAATACAATCTCATCCAGGGTCTAGAATAACACTCCAGTTGACATCAGCGGGTGTTGGTGTCGGTGGATAAACTTAGAGTTATGCAACTTGTTTGAGCCACTGGACAAAACATATATAGCTCAAGATGTAATAAATCTCTGCACAATCCCTTTTGGTACGGACCTGCAACCACTCACGTCATGTATGGGACAACTACAAGAGACTATTAACTTTAGATAATAAGGCTTGTGGTGATAGGTATCCACATATGTGACAGTGTCACAAGAGGCTGAACTAGAAGAGTTACGCTACGATGCATTGACTAAGCTGATGCTGGGAAAATGAGTTTGACTATTCAGCAGTGGAGGCAATTTACTAACACAGGTAATTTAAAACGTGAATGATCAATGACTTCACATCATTGGAATGTATCAACCTCCACAATTTCTATGGGCGCAATATGTCCAGAGATACAAAGGTTGAATGACTTAATGTTTAAGTATGATCATTTGTATCCTGTAGATGTGACGGCTGACACAAGGTCGTAAAGGTTCAATACATAATTTATAAAACGTTATTGACCCCAAATGAAAAGTTGGTCTCAAAACCATTAGCATCAGAAGATGAAGGACGCAAGATGCACTGGGGGACATCAGGAACGCGTATGGCAGATAGTAATATTGACATTGCTACAAATCAGTAAGGATGGAGAACATAACCTTACAGCATTCAGGAGAAGAGATTACCCTTAAACTTTAAAGTAGGTGTACAAAATGTCGACTCTTTTTCAGAACATATTGCTGTGTAATTATCTGTCATGGCCTCATCGGTAATAGTGCATTTTGTGTTTACTTTTAATTTTATAATTATATATCACGCACCTATATTTAGTTACAATTACACCAAAGGTACAAAAAACATTGGGAACAATAACATTTAAACGGGCAAATGTCGATATGCGTACACTGCCTTTTATCTGATCACTTGCTGATAGTACTGATATGAGGGTAAGCAATCTTTTCAATCTCTATAGTGAGGGCAAATCAGAAAAATATTATGTTCATCTTCAGTCGTTCTGTAGTTGCTTTTGTTACAAATTGATGCGGCTTGGTGAATTCCATGGCGGTTTCGATATTCGTTAACATTTACCTTGTGTAACACACAATTTGCAAAATAAATATCTTATTGCGGAATGAGACTGCATAATGTTGCTTGTAATCACTCATGATAGGTGTCCTCAATTGAAAGTTAAAATGATTTTTCTTCAAACTTCTTATGCAAATAACAAACGTTGTTCTTGTGATTATTTTAGAGTCGTTTGCTGTTGGCTTAATGTACGCGAGAGGTCTACTGTTAAGAGACTTCTCTTCTAACGCGTAAATATATCATCTGTTATATCAGGAGCTATATACATGTATATAAAAATACTCCTTATAGGAAACTCAGATGAAGCATATGTAAATATACAAAACTGATACGCACGATCATAGTTCATTCATGTTATGTCTGTACACATTTCAAGTTTCAACATGGGCACTGGAGACCTAATGTATAACCAGTCAAGCAGAATAAACGTTTATTTCTTTCGGAACAATACACCCACTTCACGGTTGGAATAACACGGTCATGTGCACGATTTAATACAGCTTATACTGTCCTAATAAGCATCTGTCCTACATATACATACAGCATTTACAGATCTCCCCATCATATAGCTAGGCTAGGACTAGTGGATGGTACTTTCGTACTTATCCATGTTCTTCCGTTTTTGATAAATATGAGAAATATTTGTCAAAATTTAATATGAAAATAGAATGTAAAATAAATTTTACATTAGATGATCAATGATCTTTTCAAAATATGTATATCAACAAATTCGTGTGAAAAGCATCTTCAAGAGGATGTCTTAATATTGAGAAATATGTCTGTTCCAATAATCATGTGCATATTTATGTTTTGTACAACGACATTCCATTGTTACTAAGCAAGAGTTACGTCATAAATAAAACCAGAATCAATATATCCCGTCAGACAGAATAACACCCTGATAAAATTCCACTGTTGATAGGTTGAATGTCTGAGGTCAGGAAAGAGCAGCTGTGTGTGTAAACTGATCTATTTCAGGCAATTTTCCTTGTCTTGTTAAATGTGCAACACATGTTGTAGCAATCCATTCTACAATAACAGGTAATTTCAACTGCGCAGGCCAGAATACGTGTTAATTACAAGAACGGTAGTACGAGAGTAAAACAGTGGATCCTGGAATGGCTATGGACGCAACTACGTAACTTTTAAAACGCCAGATTGGTTATCCAGGCAGCGTTGAATAGAGCTATCTAAGGTTGAGTAGTAGAACACATGTTGTAGCAATCCATTCTACAATAACAGGTAATTTCAACTGCGCAGGCCAGAATACGTGTTAATTACAAGAACGGTAGTACGAGAGTAAAACAGTGGATCCTGGAATGGCTTTGGATGCAACTACGTAACTTTTCAAAACGCCAGATTGGTTATCCAGGAAGCGTTGAATAGAGCTATCTAAGGGTGAGTAGTAGAAACGGTATGCATTACATCTTGTCCTTTTGATAGAATACCGTATCAGATAAGTTAAAACCCACATCAAACAATATTAAGTTAAGTGAGCTGATTGTGTTCATTGTTCTTTCAAAAGGTTTTATGGTAGGGGTATTTTCAATTTTAACGCATCACTGGGTTTTTTAGGTGAATAATTGACCTTCCTTTGTATGTGTTTGCATGAGCCACCGGTGGGGCAGGATACGCTCACCTTTCCGCGAACACCTGGTATCATCACTACTTGACAGTTATTCACGAACACATGCTCATGATATACTCGGAATCATACGAAGGATCCTGCTTTTAGCACTTATTTCTTATGCTTATGGAAAAGGTTTGGACGATTTTATTACTACCAATCTGGCAGTTGATTATAAAGGGTTTTTTTTTAAATATCCCCCCATACTAGTTCGGACTTAATGCCGATTTTATAGTGCCAACCAACGGAGATACCATGCCGCAGTCTAACATGGATACCCCACTCAGACTCAGTATGGTGACGCCGAGTCCACCATTCCTTATTTTACTTCCTATATGCCGAGCGCCAGGAAGGGTAACAACAAGTATCACATTTTTAAGTCTTTCCGTATGAGGTGGCCAGGGCATCGAACCGCCGACCTTCAGTTCTCGGGAAAACACTCTATCCATTATACCACTTGTTAGAAATAATGAGCATGCTACATGCTTATAAAAAAGGAAAGAATATTAATGAAGATATTGCACATGATTACATAGTATCGGAAGTGTTACATGTTAATAAAAATGTTACATATTTATGAATGTATTTAATATAAATACAGTTGTTCACAGTGCAAATAACGTGGTTTAATGTAAATCCAACTGTTACACATCTATGAAGATGTTAATGAAGATGTTTATGAAGATGCTAAACATATTAATGAAGATGGAACAAACGTATCTCAAATGTTAGAAGTTGTAAGTATTTCCTGGTGTCTATGCATACGTTTTGCTTCGGTACACATTTTCTTTCGTCCTTGTTCCTCGTATGTAGAGGACAACGTGGACGTTTATTGCTTCAGCGGTATGATGGATGGAAACAGGTTTCTAGAGAACTGCCGTGAATATTAGATTTATGTAGCACAGTCGTGAATGATGTATTATAGGCGTGACCTAGATCTAGTCTGTGTAAACACTTGCTGAATATACCCCCGCCTTTATTCCGGGATCGCTTTCAGGGTAGTTGTAAGCACACTTTGAAACCCTACAATTAAATGATTAGTTACCTGAACATACATCAAGAAGGTAATTAGACGGTAACGAATGGTTTCTCCAATGGCTTTGCACAATAATTCGTATTTCTATTTTGCAAGTATTTTTGTTTTACAGGATTTGTTTATGCAATACGGATATGATAAAAGTGATTTGACGCAAATGAAATTTACAGTGGGTTTTACAGGTATGACATCATATGTGACGCTTGAAATCAGTTGTTGATAAAGAGATACATATTAAGCACATATCATTAATATAGGGAGAGGCATCTCGAAATGTGGCAAACTACGATCATATTGAATATGAAAAAAATACCAAACAGTATTCTTTAAAGAAATAATACAACATATGAAATTATTGGAGTACTAATCTATATGAGCATCCATAAATATATTTAGTTTAGGGATTAATTATGAATAATGATTACAATGAATATGGCAGAAACTGAATCTTAAAATCGAGCATTTAACAATTTTAAAGTCCTCACCGTAATAAATATTTCCGAGCCATCTTGACCTCTGACTCCTACCCACCACGAGAAAATCCTCCTTATCAATATGCCTTGTCCCACACGTCTCGATTATTCAACATATAAATTCACGGGAGGCGGCTTCGATGACGAAGTAATGCGTGAGGAAAATGTCAGACTGACAGCCTGAGGGTTCCGCCTTGTTATTAGATCCCTAACATCGGAGGGAGACACATTCCTACGTGCGGCCTCTTTAACAATAACCAGATGCTCAGAAAGTAGTATGTCAACAGAGGATTGAGGCGCGGGTCGTAATCAGGTGTAAATCGCCACATACACGTCATTGACTCTATTATGCTGAGAACTGTTTCAATCTGTTTTCATTGAGGTGAAGGAGCATGGACTAAATTGCTTCTGTTTCTCTCGTTACCATGACAGTATGATTTATTTGCAGGCATCTATTTCAAGCTAGGTACATTTTATAAAGGACACAGTGTCGTTCTATTTGCTTTTCGTTTGTATTTCAAACATCTGCTTTAAACCGTCAGGGTGTCCTGTTTGTAGATTACCTTCAGATGTTAAACACCTGGATCTGTTTCATGTATAGGATATGTTTGTCACCAAGTTTGATGTAAAAAAGCGTTGTATGAAAAAGGTTAAAATTATATTTAGTATGCTGTGTATAATACATTTTTGCGAACCGTTAAACACATTTATATATAAACCAATACGAATCTCAACATTTGTACATGTAGTTACCTTTGCCCCATTATGAACGTCAACAGAACAACAGTTCAATTCCCAAGACCATTTCCAACCGCTAGCTGAAAGACACTGGCACTGACACTTTCCAGGGGGCACTGTGACACCGTTGCTTCAGAAAAGACTTATATGACCCAACCAATGAATAGGACTGTCAACACTTTGTACTGCCGGCTGTTCAACACGGAGACTGAGATAATGCGAGATCATGTATGGCTGTCATGCTTGAAATCCTTCCGAAAGAAGGGTATGTCTTCTTTGATCCGCACAATCTCTCGTTCTCAAAACCAGATTGTAATCTGTTTTTTGATGTCATAGTTTAGTTATTTCAGAAATGGCATGATGAATCACATGAATTAAAACGTCAAAACGTCAAACAGTCATTGTATTATTAATGTTCACGTCTCTGTCACGTGTGTAGTCTGAACAAAATAGAAGCTAAAAGACCTACGCTCAGTAATCTCTTTCAGTCTTGAATAAATTAAACCTTTATGATCAGCAAATCCCACCAATCTCCGTTGTTTACACATAAAGCAGGTTGACAATGTTACAATCATAAAGACATAAAGAACAGGAATATTTCCATAATTTCTTGCCAGCATGAAAACTTGCATAACGGCTTGATGATATCTATACCGAAACATCCAGTTTAATACAGAAGTTGTACATCCATAGAACTATCTCCCTTGTCCAGTCGAGATTTGGCAAGTGAACTTTATAATAAACATTTATGAACTGGAAAAGTGTGGTAGCCTAGTGGTTAAAGCGTTAGCTCGTCACGAATAAGGCCTGGGTTCAATTCTCCAAATCGGTACAATATGTGAAGCCATTTCTGGCGTGCCCCGGCGTGGAATATTGCTAAACGCGGCATATAACCATACGTACTAACTCACTTGTTCTGACTTTGTTTCCTTACCTGTCGTCTTCATCGTCGATATAGGTAATTGTTATTTCTGTAGTGTCCCCTGTGTATATGTGGGGGAATATCGTTCCTACACACCCTCCAGTGTCCATTGCCAACACTCAAGTTGTACATTTCAGCCTTGCAATAGACACTTATTATGCCACAAATAATTCACATTATAATATACATAATAGCAAACGGCTAACATTTTGACACTAATGATACACATTATTACACAAATCATATACATCAATAGATAAAGGCTTAGAAACCTACCTTGTCAGCTCCAAAGAACAGTCGTTACTTTGGCCTATTCCCACAACCTTGTGTCTAAACTTAACAGGTTCTCACAAGGTAGGTGTAAATATATGTAAATTGACGTATAGGAAAACGGTTCGTATTTCATATGAATGGGTACAAATCGCCTCCGCAAACAGATAACTATTATTCTATTATAACGGTGACTAACGGGCTTTGTATGAAA
The DNA here is from genome assembly GCF_023055435.1 of Haliotis rufescens. Lineage (NCBI taxonomy): Eukaryota > Metazoa > Mollusca > Gastropoda > Lepetellida > Haliotidae > Haliotis > Haliotis rufescens. The sequence goes on from NW_025963890.1 coordinate 11,336,154, forward strand.
TAGGTGGCACTTTTCTTTGTCAATATAGCAGAGGACAGTGTGTTCATTTCACATGTGGGAAGTGGGACAGGTAGATCAGTAAATACTTGGTATTAAATTCTCTGTTTGCATGTTAATGTATAGGCTTTGTAAGAATGACACCCGCCACTGATCACACAGAGGGGGTAGTGAAGGAGTGCCACACTCCAAATGATGACGCATAGTTTCTTGTGATGTTGGTACACCGATTATTGTGTACAGTGAAGATGGGTGTTTTTCAAGTACAAATACATAGATACTTTACCAATGGTTTATTGTAGCTTCTAAGAAGATTTTGTCTGTATATGAGTGGCCGGTTGTACGAATGTACCACATGGGATCTTTACTTTATCATAAATCCTGAGATCGAAAATGCCAGAGAAAGAGTGAGGAGTTACCGCTTTGAACGGTATTTTATATTGCTCAAAGCCCACTCACTCACTCACTCACAACTCACTCACTCACTCACTCACTATTTTGCCTTAGACACATGGAATCAGTTTCGGCCTATCATGGAGACTGATTGTTCTCTAGCGTTTCCGTTTTATATTTACCATCAGGGAAGTGCAAAAACACTTTCCAAATGGAACAGGTACCCTATGTCCACCCTTACTGTGTACATGAGGTATGCACTAGAAACTGCATTGTGTTGTCAAGGCTTATAGTCAACGTGAGTATTTGACGCTGACTTATTATACCTTGTCAACAATCAAATCTGAAACGTTTTAACAAACCTGATATGTAAAACATTAAAACACATGTATATTAAGCCTCGACGCCTGGTTCTTCTTCTTCCATTTCCACACCTAATGCCGGTAAGCTGTCACACCACAACAGTCTCAACTAACTTGATATTCAACAAACATATCAAGCGTGTAGTGATCCTAATATATCAAACATGACACCCCGAAATCTACATGATATTGACATTTGTCACGTTTGTGTCAGTCCAATTCAAAGTAACTAAAACCTGCCTTACACATTAAGGCAAACGGCGCCATTAGCTTCGACAAATAGGGGTATCAATGCCTTAGGGTATTCATATTCGTATATCAGTCAAAAGAACATGAAAAGACTCCTAACAATAGGGAAAAGACAAATTCTATGACACACTGTCATCAATCACTGTATAGTTACAGTTATGACACCAGGTGTTCCCGACTTTGGGCCCGACATACGGTACGGTTGTCCAAAAAGCAATGCTAGTCCATTTTCAATGTCAATAACGTCGTAAACATTATACTTTTCTCATTTTAATGAAGTCTCTTGTTGGATTATATTCTATTGAAGACCAAATATATGCAAATACAGCACACAAAGGTATTCTTGGCAGTATATGTACTTGCTGTAAACTCCATTGTAAACTCTTAAGAAGCAGTATGTATGCATATTGTTGACCCTCAGGCCACAAACATTAACATTTCAACACGCGTACATACAAATAGGCGTACTTTAATTCACAGCATATTTAAGCATAGAGTATAATGAGAGATACATTGAGTTTTTAGCTGCAAATATCGTGATAGCCCACTGACGGTGAAACAGGTGAAAAACATTAATTTTCTCTTTGCAAAATCCACACGTGTATACCAGTATTTAATATGCTGGGTTTTTTTCATGATACCTTTCTTCTTCTGCTTATTAGTAATATATTACTATTTGTGAAATTGATGTTTAAACAAATGTTGACACCCACTGTCCCCAGTGTAGGTAATCATACAATAATCTTCAACCTATATACAGATGTCGAAATGTAGCCGTTGAACATATGAAGGTGCCTCTATATGGTCTTCCCCTTGTCTGCATCGATGCTTCAGAAACTTAGTGGCCTCTTAGTTTTCAAACGCTATTGACAAAACTGGTATACCAACTGTATGCATTCTACAGTGTGACTATTGATATTACGTACCATATGTTACATGTGGAATGTGGTGTTTGAAATGGCAAAAATTAACACAAGACAACATTCCTTTTTCTGGCATGTCTAAGTATGCTTAACACAACTATATACTACTCCGCTTTTGAGAGGGATATTTAACTCTTTCCACGAGAGGCGGTTGGGTAGCCTAGTGGTTAACGCGTTCGTTCGTCACGCCGAAGACCCGGGTTCGATTCCCGACATGGATAAAATGTGTGAAGCCCATTTCTGGTGTCCCCCGCCGTGATATTGCTGGAATATTGCTAAAAGCAGCGTAAAACTATGCTCACTCACTCGCTCACACACTCTTTCCACGATACAAAACTGATTCTCATAATGTCAAGTGTATATTTAAATAGAATGGCATGTCTGATGATCCCTATCAAATGTTGAGTGGTATATATAGCTATATACTCTTATTCGTTTTGGTTGTATTGTATCCAGGTTATTCATCTTCGGTCACGAACACCACGCTCAGTAAAACTAACCATCTCGCAAACGTTTCATCTCAGTTAGCATTACAATAACCCCATACATTTGCAATCCAAATAAAGAGCACCATTCCATATTGACAAATACTGACCTTATCTGACCCCTGTACTTGTTTAATACAGCTAGTGGTCTACCGATGGGGGCAGGTTGCCTTAATCAACACGTCGTGCGATATACCACCAACCAGAACAGTTGTTAGGCATGCATCACCAAAGAAGCAGGACTGAGACCACAACCTTGTCTAACCAGCCTCGCGAAGACACGTACATGTATTGTATTATTCATGTTAAATCAATCGATGTTCAACTGGCATACCATCACCAATGAGAAGCTAATGTTGCGGTGTCTTTGGATTCTTGTCATATCAAGAAACAGAACTACTTCAATACCACCAAAGAATGTTAAGGGTCTTACACATTGCAGTGTACTCGCCCAAAGCAAATTTTGGATTCGTAACCATAACATACATTTTTGTACCAATATTGAAATTCTTAATATTGTATGTGTATGTTAAAGGGAAAATGTGCATTACCCTAGCGTTAAGGTGGGAGACGCCGTTAAAATCAATATTCAAGCAATATCGCGGGAGGGGGGTATAGCTTAGAAGACATGAAAAGTTTATGTTCACATTCTTACCTTGCACGTTAACCAACGTCATACCTTAAGCGCTTCCAATATCGTCAATAAGCCGGTGAAGCCTTTAAAATCAATGCACCTACTAACCTTCGACTTTGCATTTGGTGTTGTGCGTTGATTAACTGCTTGATGAACTGATAAATTGAAAGCGGATAGGATATAGACCTAGCATTACACATAAACAAGTGACAAAACCCTTTCCATAATCATAAGAAATTTGTGCTAAATGCAGAGTTTATTGTACGATTCCGATTATATCATGTGTTTATGAATCACTATCAAATTTTCATGACACTAGGCGTACGCGAAAAGTTGGAAGTATCCAGCTTCACATGGTCAATAATTCATAAAAGTAGATCTGCCGATACCAATAGATAACTATGTGTCGTTTTACTGGCGCAAGCAGTATTTTCTTCCTGGTTTATAAACAGAGATTCCATTGGGCTGAACAGGCAAAATAGCGCTGAAAATTATATGAATGAATCATGACACCAGTGATGATGCCCTCACACAGTAACTTGGATGTTTTTAGGCTGCTTAAAAAATGAATGTTTCTCAGGCACATTTTTCTCAAAAGTGTGGAAGGCGGTAGAAATTTATTTTAATGAAAACAAAAGTGAAGCGGGAGGAACATATATTTCTTTGTTACAGATTATACCAACAAACACAATTTGCCACACATTGAGCTCAGCTCTTTAATACAATGTCAGTTGTCAAACATTTTATAGTATTGATAAAAGATTGTGCTTTATATGACGCGTTATATTTGAAAATTTATAATTATCAAAATGAATATTACTCGCAGTATTTAAAGTGACGCGCCGATGCCCGAGAAACGTTTCATTGTTTAGCCTAAGCAGTGCCGTTAAGACAGTTTCAACCAACACTCCAATAAAAGGGTGATTTGCTGCAACGTGAATATTGGTTGCCTTGGGAAGATATTTGGGCTTTCAAGTCGACTGGAATACTACGCGTTTGAAGCTGATCGAAAATATACTTCTTGTACATGATAACATGTATGGTCAAATCTAAAGCAGTCGATAAGATCCTTCATACAGTATTAACGTTTATGTGCAGGCTGAACCAGCAACAAATCTTGGTCCTGTAATGACTCGAGACAATTGTTTCCACGTATCATGTTGTACAAAGGGCCTTAATTATTGATAAGGTCGCATGTAGTGCTACTATAATGTCATAGTTCCCAATAGTTAAGTTGAATATTTCATAAATTGTACTGCGATATTCATATTCATGTGTATACATCTTTTTTTTATGGAAAACGAAAGATGTTTGAAGTTCAAGGGTATAGTAAGAACGGTTCAGCAAGATGTATATGTCTTCTTGTATACAAGTATCGGTGTCCTAGAAATATTGAGATATGTATGTCTACATTTCTACAAGTACCAGTGTCATAAATGCGACAAAACCATTTCTATATTCATAAGGAATCCTTCAGTGTACGATTCCGACTATAACATGAGCATCTGGTAATGAATCACTATCAAATAGTGATGATACCAGGTGTTCGAGAAATGGTGAGCGTATCCTGTCCCACCCGTGGCACCCGTCACAAAAACATGCAAAGGCAGGTCCATTATTTGACCTGAACAAACAAGGGAACATGTTGTAAAATTCAAAAAGGGAATTGCATAGGACATCATTTTTGTCACTGATGTGTCAAATTTGGAAATGTCCTTTACATCTTTACTATAAAACTTTTGAAAGCTTTACTGAGGCCTCTAATGCTGTAATGTTGATCAAACAACTTCTGAGCAAGAGTTGTATGAAGCTTTTTTGAAATCCTGGTAGAAAGGGCATGCTCGATTGTACCCCAAAACAAGACAGGAGCTGCAGGAATACTGCTCGACATAAAGGGAAAGTTGACTATTGGAAAGTTGAAGTCATCCCTCTTGTCATACAGTCTTGCGGAGAGTGTTTTGTCACTCTGAATCTTTATGCATAGATCTGAATATGAAACAGATGAGGCGGTCTCACTGGTCTTCTTTATTTCCAGTTCAGGTTGATAAACAAGTGGAAGGGAATTGGCTATTTGATGGTTAGTGAACGATATCAGATAATCATATATCTGAAGTTTAAGTTAAACTTCTTGGCCAAATTACCTACTTTTGACTTTGCCAATCCGAGTATAAATTCTGATTCATATGCTTAAAGAAACAGATAAGCAAGAAGGGGGCCGCAATTAGTGGCCAGGGGATGCCTAGACCTTGCCTAAATGTCTTACCCCAAATATTTACATAAATCTTATCAACGAGGAAGTCCAGCATTTTACATATTACTTTCTCAGCAAACTTCAGATGGCATTTTGGACAAATTGACCTGAACCTCTGAAGATAGATATAATGGTCACTACGTTTTTCCTTAAGTTTGTCATGTGGGGTAGTGTTGTACAAAGTTGAAAAATTAAATGTTTTGACAGAATTGAACCTGATTCTTTTCCGCGAGTTTTTAAGAATCCACATGGTATTAATTCACTATGAACATAAAGAAGGGCGCGGGGGCACGGGTTGCCCAGTCGTCTAAGGCGCCGCGATTCGCTGTGCAGAGTTGCGTCCCTTGGGCACGCCAGAAACCTATGATTGTGGGTTCGAATCCCGGTTCGCCCCGATTATGTTTCTAGGTTTGTCAGCACCATACCCGTGCTCGTGGGTTTCACCGAAGCGGTAAACGTCTGAGACCTGCATCACTTCGGGCTTTCCTCCCACATTAAGCTGACACGCCGCGATATAACTAGAATACCGTTAAAAGATGTTTCAAGCCCAACTCACTCACTCACACTGTGAACATAAAGAAAGTCCTTCCTTGATTGTATCAAGGAGTATGGTTAATCGTTGAGGCAGAGATTTGAGGGTTCATTTGCTGGACCCAGCAACATGTATCTCTTTGTACGGAGCTTTTTATGAAGCTTTGGGATGTCAAGATATGTATCCCTGCCTCTCTGCAAGTAACACTGTCTCGTAACCAGTGGGATACGTTTGCCTGCCTCTCTACAAGTATCAATGTCCTAGAACCAGTGAGATATGTATACCTGCGTCTCTACAAGTATCAGTGTCCGAGAACCAGTGAGATATGTATGCCTGCTTCTCTACAAGTAACAGTGTCCTTGATCCAGTGAGATATGTATGCCTGCTTCTCTACAAGTAACAGTGTCCTAGAACCAGTGAGATATGTATGCCTGCTACTCTACAAGTAACAGTGTCCTAAGACCAGTGAGATATGTATGCCTGCTTCTCTACAAGTAGTAGTGTCCTTGAACCAGTGAGATATGTATGCCTGCTTCTCTACAAGTAGTAGTGTCCCAGAACCAGTGAGATGTATATGCCTGCTTCTCTACAAGTATCACTGTCCTATAACCAGTGAGATGTGTATGCCTACTTCTCTACACGTATCAGTGTCCTGGAAACAGCGATACATGTACGCATGCTACTCTTTTAGTAACAGTGTCCTAGAAACAACAAAAAACTTATGCCTGCTTTTCTACAAGTAGCAGTGTCCTAGAAATAGTGACACCTGTTTTTACTGCTGCTTTACAGGTAGCAATGTCCTAGGAACAGTGACACATGTGTGTCTGCCTCTCTGCAGGTGGTAGTGTCCTGGAAACAATGACACATGTGTGTCTGCCTCTCTGCAGGTGCTAGTGTCCTAGAAACAGTGACACACGTGTGTCTGCCTCTCTGCAGGTGGCAATGTCCTAGAAACAGTGACACATGTGTGTCTACCTCTCTGCAGGTGGCAATGTCCTAGAAACAGTGACAGCAGTGTTCACTGCGCGGCATTTCTAAGGAAGAGGCACCTGCGATTTAACAACCACCATCAGTAGCCAGCTATGTATAACATGTCTACACTGTAGGAACCTATGCTTGATGTACGATGAATGGGGGTTGGGGAGTAATGCTTGGCCTACAATGGCGGTGACATTTAAAACAGGGCGAAATTGAGCTGGTTTGTCGATGCGGAAACTTAAATAGTAATGGCGGTTTTGTATTGCAATTTTATTTGTACTTAAACAGAACTGGAAGTAATTGAACCGTTTTCATACTGAACTGTACATCTATATTCTCACTTGTTCATACATTATGAAATGTTAAATATAAGAGACAAAACCCTTCCCACAATCATACGAAATCCACCCACAAGATTCCATTGTACGATTCCGAATAAAGCATGTGTTTATTAATCACTCTCAGACAGTGCTAATGCCAGGCGTTTGCGAAAACGTGAACATATCCTGCCTTGCCTGTGGTACCCGTCACAAACACATGCAACGGCAATCATTTTTGCACATGAAAAAAGAACAGCGGAACACATATCACATGTGCTTTGAGGCAGCATATAATACAAAGTAAATGTTTGAAACCGTACACAAATTCATACTGTGCCTCACAACACTACTTCATGGGGCATATCAATTTTGGCAGTGTAAATCACTGCACCTATAGCACAGAGACCATGACATAAGAAACTGTGAGTGAGTCGGGTTTAAGTCCGCTTTCAACAATGTTTCAATCATATCACAAAGTGTCAGCTTATTGTGGGCGGAAAGACTGACGTGATGCATGGCTCTGAGTATAGAACTATAAAAAAAACATTTTTAAACACATGTTTTTGTTACCATGTTATATTTGCGGTTGTTGTATTTGTGATTTGCCTATCTGTATTACCGATGTGTTTTATTAACCTGTCATAAACATACGGCTTGCGTCAGTAAAACGACACAGGTTATCTATTGATCTATCGATAGATCTACTTTCATTAATTATTGATCATGTATGTCAGGATATGCTCATCTTTTAGCGAACACCTGGTGTCATGACTATTTGATAGTGATTCAGCCCTTGGTGTATACATGTCACAAGGTTTGAGGAACAATCTAACATGCTCTACCAAGATGTCCAAGAGCCTCATACAACCCTTACTCAGAAGATTTTTTATCAAGGTTACAGCATTGAAAGCCTCAGTAAAACTTTCAAAATGGTTTTATGGTAGACATGAGGAGGAAAATTTACCACATCAGTGACACAAATGTCCGGTGCAATTCCCTATTTCCACTTGTACCATAAGTTCTCGTGCTCTTTCAGGTGTACAATTGCCTTACCTTTGCATGTGTTTGTGACGGGTGCCACCGGTGGGTCAGGGTACGCTCACTTTTTCGCGAACGCCTGGTATCATCACTATTTGATAGTGATTCATAACACATGCTCATTATGTTGTCGGAATCGTACAATGAGAGAGATTTCTTATAAATATGGAATGGGTTTTGTTGCTTTTATTTATTATGATTATGAGAGTGAGTTTTTCGCCTATATTTACAGTTACTCATTTTGCTTAAAGGGGAACTGTGCTACGCATTTAAGTGCCATCTTTTAGACGAAATGAAGTGTGTTCCATGACTGAAACAATGTGGCTCTTCAATTTACATGGAAGAGAACTATAATAATGATATTAAAGGTGTTTGAATTACTTGAAGTAAACTTGCTGAAAACAATTTGCCTGAATTTGTCCCGCTTTGTCAGTTACTGTATTTAGTCCTCGATGTATGCTTACACGGTAGAATACCACAGATCCAAAATACGACCATATATTTTATTGTATTTTCCAGGCCAGGCCTCGCCATGTGACATCTTTTGACGAGAAACCCAGTGGATGTACACTGCTCACGTTACAGGCATGCTTCAATAATTATCAAGTCGTGAACAGATGCATGAATCGCAGGCTTAGATTTCACAAAGAAAACCGCAAACTAAAAACATTTTCTTGAAAACACATTCATAATACATAAAATATGTAGTTAACCATTTCTGAAAACATATCTTAACAAATATAAGATTAATAGGCCTTTAGGTGCTGTGAGCATAAACCTTAACCCTCACAACCTTTATAACTTTATCTTTACACGACCATCTTTTGTATAGAGACTGGTATGTCGTGACTGAACGTGGGTGTCACGGGTTGGGGTGTGTGTGGCTCGCAACAAAGTGATCCTATCGCGATACTGTCAATATCAAACATGCGGTACGTCAGGGTTCATGTTTTTCTACTATGTTATTATGCGTAAACGATAACGTTTCTGATGTATTTTACAACATTGAGACGGTTTGTGTGTGAGGTCAATCAGTTTTGCATATAGATCTCGATACTTTGTTATGTTTAATAGAAATGCACTATATTTACTTTCTATATATTACCTTATATATGCTAAAATAATGTTGGGAGCTATACTTGTCTGACATTTTACTTTTACTTAAACAGGCTGAAATAACCTCAAACAGTGAAAGCACGATATTGGGATAAGAAGTTTTTCATAAAATATGTATTTCGGCCAATGAAGAAGACATATCAATATTCGTTCATTAAATAATTGTATCGCACTCAAACATCATATGAACGTCAAATCATAAAACATATCTTGTTAGTCGTTTACTCGTACACTGAGATACATTTTTGAAGAAATAGCTTACTAGCTACATCTAAATGACAAATATTTCCCTAAACCCACAACAGTTTACATAGAAAGTCCCTGTCCATGCCCATATTTACTCAGGCATATGTAAATTCATAGGGTATTGTATTTAGGTACTGGACTTGCTTCAAGGACATGCCATGCCCAGAATATAATTGAATAACTTGTTTTACCGGCACTTAGTAGCTTTGACTCCCGACATCTATTGACTAGTCACTGCTCCTGTTTCCCTAGGGGCAAGTACCATTGTGTGGGGTCATTGTGTCGAGAGTCAATAATACCTTTCTTTCACCCCCCTTTAATGTTGTCGCGCTGCCTCAAACCGTGTTCCTGCATGTTATTTGGGAATTTAGAAGTTCCCCACATAAACTACAGATTAGTTGGCTATGAATATCTATTGTGAACAAAACCCAAGAATACTTACAATATAGTTGTATCTCATATTTGATTACATGGTTATAATTTAATAACTAAACGTTTAAATTCAATTATACCCTAAATAGCTATTGAAAAGTATTACTCACATAATATTTGTGAATTTTGTAATCGCGTGTGTATGAACACCATTGGGCAACTGTGAATCTAAATTAATATCATCCTTTATAAGAAACCAAACAGAAATAGCTATTTCTCGCTACCTTGATAACTGTCTCTCAACATGTTTCATATATTTACAGAACACCCAGTACGTACCCGCTGTATCTGTCTGTGAGACTCTCTTCTGTCAACTGTCTGCCACCTCCCAGGCTGATTCCTCTCTCGCTGGAAGAAGCACTGGCCCCACTGCCTATTGATGCCCTGTCCAAATTCTCGTTCTCGTCTGCTTTAAGTCGGTGGTCCCTCCTCCCAGAAGCTCCTTCGCTGGACCGTCCACTACTGGTCGAGCTGCTCCTGCTGAATAAATGACCGTTTTCATACACCCCGGTGTCGTCTGCTACCCAATCCGCCATCTTGGAGTCTGGACCAACGATTTGTGACAGGTCGTTAATCCGTCGTCTGCTAGTACGAACCGTGCCGTCTCTTGAATGAAATCTGCTGTTGGTTTTTATTCATGCACATAATTAAGTCGCGGCGGGACGGAACTCATTCATGTAGGTCTTCAGGCAAGCCTGTCAACATTCCCAATGATTAAGTCCAGTTTCTTACGTCATCCGCCACCCCCTCTCTGAATCCGGGTACCCGTCGCACGATTGTTTCAGTCGGATAAGCCCTCAGTGGTTCTCGGTTAAAGTCTTGTCATAAATGTCGGGCATTTTTCTATCTATTTATGCAAAGTAACCGGTTTGACGAGTCCGCGAGACGATTGTGAACGGTCCCCCATTGAACCTGACAAGTGTGTGTACACAACAGGCTAACGCCTCGCCAGACTTTTCAATCGGGTACATGCGCTTATTAAATCAATAGATGAAACACCACCCTGTATTTTCCTTGCTGATGGACCGAGTCGTCTCACAACCAATTAAGCTATAACAGCGTTTAATTTCTATATGAACTATCTCGTGAAATACGTTACTGTCATGGCGGTTGTTTTATTAGACATATTGTAATCAAATAAACTCATCCCACTATACAAATACAATTTTTCTACCAGCTGCATTTGCCTGAGGTTACTACACGCCTAAAAGACGTATGAGGGTTTAATTTTAATCTCTGACTGGCTTTTTGGATGGGCGAGTATATTGATACTGCAATAATACATGTTTATTTTGGAGGAATCAATGTTATTGTCAGGAGAGGATGAGGGACTTCTTTATGGCGACAAATACTTATTTACGTCACTTGTTTTTAATTTATTAAACAAAAGCCACAAGTACAATTTGATAAAATTTAGGAAATGTGACGAATACATTCGTCATTCACATAAACAACAATATTATCAAATTATTTAATTGTTGAATTGGCTTTGAAACCAATATTCCACTACATCTGACATAAATGATACAATATTGACCGTCTATGTAGTCTTGCTGTGACGTAATGACATAATGCGGGGACACTTTTACCGGAGCTAAAAAACACATGTGTCGCGCGGCAAGGTCGTGACAACGAGTGAAGACAGGTAGCTCCCCTTGCACTACATGACCCCGCGCTCACTCGAGCAAACACGTTCTAAGTGCTACCAGGGATCTTTGTAACAACAGAAACACAGTTGGACATGTTTGCGGCATCGTGGGCAACGCTTGACCTCTGTCCAGACAGATTCGCCGAATGTATGTCACCTCCAGAGATTTGGTATCCAGCTGAGTACAATTACTGGGATCATATAACGACTAACGATTAAAATCTCCATTTGAATTTGGTTGGTTGGTTGGTTTGTTGTTTAACGCCGCACTCAGCAATATTCCACCTATATGACGGCCCTCTGTAAATAATCGAGTCTGGACCAGACAATCCAGTGATTGATATCATGATCATCGATCCACGCAATTGGGATCGATGACATGCATCAACCAAGCCAGCGAGCCTGACCACCCGATCCCGTTAGTCGCCTTTTACGACAAGCATAGTCAGCTTTTACGGCAATCATGGGTTGCTGAAGACCTATTCTACCCCGGAATCTTCAAGGGTCTTAAATCACAGCGTATAACTGTGCCTCACAGATAATGAGCACGTTACATCGATTCAACAGTATCTGTTGATTGATATACAATATAATTGGTTGGTTAGATATTTAACGCCGCACTCAGCAATATTCCAGCTATATGACGGCGGTCTGTAAATAATCGAGTCTGGGCCAGACAATCCAGTTATTAATATCATATACAATATAAAACGCCAGAGAATAACCAGTCTCGATAATCCGCCGAATCAGATTCCTTTGGGCATAAAATGCAAAATGCCTCTGAAGTTATATGAATGGATCACTGAAAGTCAGGGATGACACCAGGTGTTTGCGATTAGGGTAAGCCGTTCAACATCGAAGTGTCCGAAAAATATTAACAGGCCATTCTTAAACGCATATTACATATTACATACGCATATTACATTTAAATATCCTCAAGTAATGTTTTTCTTTACGACCTTCCACTTGCAGAACCGTTGTCCTTAGCTCCAGGCATTTTGATGTCACACACACCGGTTTGCTGCAAATTAGAATGAAACACAAGAGAAAAATAGATTGCCTGAAAATGGATTGATGTGATCTACCAATTGAACTTACCATGAGATATTTCCCTTTACATTCGACCTTAGTTCGTGTGACACCACCTTCCTTAAACTTTTTTCTCGTGACATAAGTGGGGCGGTCGGGTAGCCTAGTGGTTACAGCGTTCGCTCGTCACGCCGAAGACCCGGGTTCGATTCCCGACATGGGTACAATGTGTGAAGCCCATTTCTGGTGTCCCCCGCCGTGATATTGCTAAAATATTGCTAAAAGCGGCGTAAAACCATACTCACTCACTCAGTCACATAAGTAAATTTGACCTTTGCTATACTCGTATGTTTCACGAACAACCGTGACAACCGTGAATGGAGATTGTTATTAATGTGTTATTTTGTGTGAACTGATCATAAGGCTAATTCGACGCGCTTGATCTTTGGCCTAAGAAATCTTGGAATATTTTCTACTGATGTGGTTTATTTGCTCATTGTACGTTTGAGGTACAATTGAACATGTTCTTTCTACAAAGTTCTAAAAGAGCGGTATATCACACCTGACTAATGTTGTTTGATCAGGATTACAACAGCCAAGGCCTCAATAAAGGATTCAAATATTTTCTGGTAGATATTGTTGGAAATTTCAAATTTGACCCATCAGTGGCCAACATGATGTCCTGGGTTTTTTTCCAGGTGACCAATTGACTTACTTTTGCATGTGTTTGTGACGGGGGCCATCAGTGTGTCAGGATACGCTGACCTTTTCGTGAATACCTTGTACCATGACTATTTGATACTGATTCATAGACACATGCTTATATATATGATAATGAGACTTCTTATGATTACGTTATTGATTTTTATGATTAAGTAATCATAATTTAATTAATGGTTGATAAATTAGTGAAATTGTTTAAGTTAATTAAAGTCAGGTCTATATCTGGCTTTATCAGTTGCCAAGGAAGAGGTGACAAAAGCTTGATGGGACCTACATGTTGAAGTATTATCAGCAGCAGTAATGGCAGATGTGATTCTTATTCCAAGTGATGGAATAATAGCTGATTTCGCATTGTAAATATCTTCCTAAAGAGGATAAATACTCAGTCATAAATTTACTTAGATTTATTAGAATACAATTTTGTGATGTATTGTAAAGACATTTTCAGTCGGCGTTGTTAAAGAGATGGTTCAGCAGAAGGCGTTGTTTAAGAGATGGTTCAACAGCCTCCTCAAATAAACTATTTTCGTTTTACATAGCCCGCCAGAGCTGTAATCAACTTTGAACGAATCAGTGACCTGTACACGTGCAAGAGGGTTGTTTCATCTGCTCCCTACTTTGAATAGGAAACCACTTTCAACAAATCGAGGGCCTCGGGCATTTGGCTTCAAGATATCTAATGTGGTAGTGGAAAGTTTTATAGTTTTCAAAAGCAAGTCTAAAGAACTTTGCCGCCTTTACAACTTTGGTAGGTGTAACATCCCACAATAGCTCAGGGTCCTTATGTATACAATTGTATTGTTAGGGTAAATCGTTTTCAAGGGACATTTTGTGATTTTACATGTACTCCAATATTGAAAACCAAACTTTACTTTTTGAAAAATACACTAAAATATTGGTGTCACAGGAACTTTTGTTGTTGAGTATAGATTGTAAGTTTATTTCTGATAATTGTTACTGCTTCAGATTGAAGCGCTCGTAACCTCCCTTAGTTGTTAACAGTGAACGCTCAGTCCAAGCGCTTGACGCCATCGATATCCTTCCGTTATAGAGAATTCCTCAGTGAGAAGCGTCTTCACAGACATTAATTCCCTTCTGGGATATATAGAGAATCTCACCCGAGTGTCTTTTAATATCAAATATATCAACACGAGTTGGAGAACTCCGAGGCTTGTCGAGGATTGTTTCCACCTTTATCAACAAGTGTTGAAATCTTTGATATCAAAAGACACGAGGGTGAGATTTTATTTATCATCCAACATCATTCTTTCAACTTTTTCAATTTGTTGACAGTAATAAGCAGTGTCTTAAGTGTAAAACGTACTGCTAACAGCTTTAGTATCAGAGCCATTGATTGTGACGTCATGGTAACCAATGACGTCACAATGGTCTGCAAAGCATTGTGATGCAATTTCATTGCAGCGATATCGACAGTGTAGATATCGCTTGATCTCACCCAAGCGATATCGCCTGTGGGAGCCAGTTTTGGATGATAAATTACCTTATTCAAGCAACTTCCTGACATAAGTTTCAAGAAGGTAGGTTGTCCTTTTACAGAGCCAGACAAGGTAGGTTGTCCTTTTACAGAGCTAGATAAGGTAGGTTGTCCTTTTACAGAGCCAGACGAGGTAGGTTGTCCTTTTACAGAGCCAGACAAGGTAGGTTGTCCTTTTACAGAGCCAGACAAGGTATGTTGTCCTTTTACAGAGCCAGACAAGGTAGGTTGTCCTTTTACAGAGCCAGACAAGGTAGGTTGTCCTTTTACAGAGCCAGACAAGGTAGATTGTCCTTTTACAGCCAGATAAGGTAGGTTGTCCTTTTACAGAGCCAGACAAGGTAGGTTGTCCTTTTACAGAGCCAGACAAGGTAGGTTGTCCTTTTACAGAGCTAGACAAGGTAGGTTGTCCTTTTACAGAGCCAGACAAGGTAGGTTGTCCTTTTACAGAGCCAGACAAGGTAGGTTGTCCTTTTACAGAGCCAGACAAGGTAGGTTGTCCTTTTACAGAGCTAGACAAGGTAGGTTGTCCTTTTACAGAGCCAGACAAGGTAGGTTGTCCTTTTACAGAGCCAGACAAGGTAGGTTGTCCTTTTACAGAGCCAGACAAGGTAGGTTGTCCTTTTACAGAGCCAGACAAGGTAGGTTGTCCTTTTACAGAGCCAGATAAGGTAGGTTGTCCTTTTACAGAGCCAGACAAGGTAGGTTGTCCTTTTAAAGAGCCAGACAAGGTAGGTTGTCCTTTTACAGAGCCAGATAAGGTAGGTTGTCCTTTTATAGAGCCAGACGAGGGCGAATCGAGGTCGTCCTCGACCTGACTTGCACTTATCTACTTGTTCAGGGCGAACAAGATACCTATCTGAAAGCGCCGGTATTTCAGCCTGCTTCCAACATTGTTTCGTGGATTTAAAAACAGAGCACGTGTTCCATTCAAGACAATCAACTGTGAATAATTGTGGACATTCGTTTGTTTCTTTGTTGTTTAACGCCACACTGAGCATTATTCCTGGGTACAATGTGTGAAGCCCACTTCTGGTTTCCTATTGATGGACTATCGCTAAAGGCGGCGTAAAACCATACTTACTCACTCACTCGGCAATATTCCAGCTATATGACGGTGGTCTGTAAAAAAGTCAAGTCTGAACCAGACATGATTGACATCATGAGCATCGATCCACGCAATTGGGATATGATGACATTCATCAACCAACTCAGCGAGCCTGACCACCCGATCCCTATAGTCGCATCTAGCAGTCCACTGCACAATTGCGACTATATCATAAGCATGTGTTTAGGAATCACTTTCAAATTGTGATGACTCAAATGTATACCTAAAGAAACACAGGAACATACGGTGCAAGTAAATACATGAGGAATTGGAAAGTCACTGAATAGTCACTTAATCACAAAGAATTATGACGTTACAATGAACATTCAAACTTATTCGTTAACACAACTTTATGTGAAAGGTCATGTTATTTGTGTAGGATAAATTAGCAATTGGAGATAACTTACAGAAACCTACAGACAACTTGCTGTATTTATCTCTGTATTTGTGTTTCTGTCAACTACGTATATGTTACAGCTTTAAGAATATTTGAATGGAAAATTCCTACATGTAGAAGCCTGAAACTAACAAGTGCGAGGTCATATGCAAGCACACATGCTCAGCCAACCTTGGACTCGGCTACGCAGTTGCGGTTATGGTACTTCTTTTCTTGATCCTAATGTGCATGAACCAAGAAATGTGCCTTGAGGTTCGTTATATACTGACTATATAATTATTTTATGTATATTGATATATGTAGGAAACGTCATCACCGGTTGGGCAGGATACGCTCGCCTTATCGCAATCACTGTGTAACATCACTATTGATTCATAGATAAATGCTTCTGATATACATGTACTTGAATCGTGCAAAAAAGTTTATTCTGCTTTGAGCTTATGATCATGTATCTTGGATCTGGATTTGATTAGTATACTCCATATAAAATCAAGATCATCAGCTCTTCTGTGAAACACCTTTAGTTAGGATAGACGCTATGGTGTAGACATTTCATAGTTTTATGCCTTGGGCAGAGGTTGCAATGGTCAGTGACGTGTATGAGTTTTTAAAATCTTATTCATAGAAGTCAAAAGGAAAAAGGTTTTTTTATAAGGATCTATTCACCGAGTTATTTTACAAAGATTTGATCACTGAATTGTTTTCACACACGGATGCATTAACATTCAATTTAATCCTACATTACTATTTATATGGTTTCTTAACAACAGTGAAACGCAAATAAAACACGGCTCGAAAATACTACTACTCGTAACATCAAATGTAGACTTTAATGCGCACTAAACACATCGATCAACCATTATTATCTTTTTTAAATTACTAAACGATGATCTTCTCTGAACTATATCTACTCTCAAAATTGCATTTCCTTCTTACAAGCATGGGCTGGTTTATGTATATGGTGGACAGGGTTACCGCACGTGCCTATGCAGAAGCAACTGCTTGACACACAGGTGCTCCTGTTTGAAATCGGGTTTGAGATGCAATAGCGCAGGCCAGAGCCACAAATCTTGTGCAGACTGTGACTAAACTGAGCGGTGACGTGATTCAGAGACTCTATATATGCAGAAATGTGTTTTGATTCAGAAAATAAAGTTTCTTAATATCACATATTTGTTTGATTGTTATTTATTACAATTTATTCACCTAATAATAGAGTTTACTTTATCAAAAACGAAACATCTAAAACAATACAAATTTCAATTGCGTGCTTTAGGCAGGACAATTACCCGCCCATTGCGTGAAATGGCAAACTGGTTGCCCATGTTGTTAAATATTTGGAGAATTATTGTTCATTCACAACTATTGCAAATTGCATGTACAATGAGCAGATAATTGTTTGCAAGCTGTGTTGCCCATTGTATGAATTGGGCAAACCGCCTGCCCAATGCACGCAATGGGCAATTGCACAGATTGGGTGTAACATATGCGCCCACTGTCCGTCATGTTCAGCAGAGTAGTTGTGCACCTGTATCTAGATGGAAACTAATTGCAGTAATTATAGATACAGATCTAGATATGACTTTAAAAACATTTTTAAAATCGAACGATGTGACAAGATGTTTTAACGTGAACTAATTTCCAAAAATGGATTTGATTTTATTCAAGTATGTTTTGTGAGTATCATCTTTTATTTCATTTGTATAGACGGGTCAGAACACATGCTTTCTTGAGGAACTATCTTTGAATCCAGACCAAAGTTACTGCTAAGTCCGGGGACACGGGTGGCTCAGTCGTCTAAGGCGACGCGATTCGCTGTGCAGAGTTGCGTCCCTTGGCCACGCCAGAAAGCTATGATTTTGGGTTCGAATCCCGGTTCCTCCCGGGATTAGCATTAAATGACCTTCGATTGCTGGTGTACAATGCTTCCATCTGTGCGTGACTTTATAGGTTTTCAATTGTGCAAAATATTTTCAGTGTCTATGTAACAATGTGTACACATAAATCTGTATTTACCTGTAATGTGTGTTTGTTTGTTGTTTAACGCCGCACTTAGCAATATGACAGCGGTCTTTAAATAATCGCGTCTGGATCAGACAATCCAGTGAATTGACATCATGAGCATCGATCAACGCAATTGGGATACGAAGATATCCCAATCCCGTTAGTCGCTTCTTACAAGGAGCATGGGTTGCTGAAGACCAATTCTAACCCGGATCTTCACGGGTCTACATGTTGGTAATGTTCTCATAAACATCAAACATTTGTTTGTTATTTTAAGAAAGTGGACGATTCTCCGTGTGGGGATTAGCAATGAAAACAACTGAGATCAATGCATTTAGTTTGTTTACTTAGACGAGGGAAAAGATTAACTACATAGCCACGTTGGGAACACCTCACTGTGCCCTCACCTATTGTTATAGGGTACAGGTGTAGTCAGCCGAATTTAAGTGGGTAACAAAAGGTGGGATTACCTATAGTCTGTTGCATGTATATATAGAGAAAATTATTCTCTGTCAGATTCATAAAATTTCATATACATTTCAACAGTAAATTCACTTTACAGAAGCATATATTTCATAAAATTTCATATATTTCATATTGATATATTACGTATTGCATGAAAAAATATACATTTCAAATTCACTTTCCAGCTGAAATATTCAGTTCACAATCCAACATATTCATCCACAGCGTCAGCATATTCAATCTGCCAGTCAACAAGTTGTCCTTCTCTGTCAGGATGTTGTCGTCAATTTGGAGATATTACCTTCTCTTTGGCGGCAGTCTTCCTCCGGCCTGAATTTGCATCACTAATGTCTCTGAACGTCTTGATAATGTCAATCAATGTAAATATTTTTGGATGACTTGGCCCCGATTTCTTCAGCTTGGAGTGCTAGCCTTCTAAGATATTGGCTGTCCTGGAACCCAGGGTCCCAAAATGGTTTCACACATCTCTCCTGTCAGTTTCCACCCACTGTTCTGTCACATAATCCGCAAACTTAAGGACTCTTGCATCTTCAAGATCATGGCACGGGTTGTGTAGAGCTGATAGAATATTTCTGGACAAATGTTGAAGGTGCCGTCACTGAAGTAGGTGTCTGCAGTGGACAGGCGTCGTAGGTTCTCACTGGTGGTGAAAATCAGCATCTTGGTGTCTTGGTGTAGAAGGAACTCATCCCCGGCAGATGTCCGGGTGTAGGCTGGTGGCAATTGCAGACCAGCTGAGGTGCGAGGAAGTAGGGGGAATTCTTTCGACCTGGACCTATACAGGCTCGCTTGGAAACTGTAGTACGTTGGGACTGTGCGAATAACTTCGTCATCTTCAATGGAACGCAGTCCTGAAAAAAACATAATATAAAATTAGCATAGTATGTCTAACAATCAATACTTTCACATTCATTATATGGAGTGATAAGACTAACTGGACTACAATAATATTTGTATATTTACCAGTCAGCTCTTCTTGGTAGATGGTAGGAACAGGTGTGCTCTCTGTCCGAACTCTGTCTTTCAAATTTGCCAGGAACTCTTGAACGACAACATCTTTGTTGTCTCCTGGGTGGTTGTGGACGTCACGATAGGTGGGGATGATGTCGTGTGCAGTGTTGATTGTCGCCGGACAGTCCTTCCTGCAGCAACGCAAATGTATGGTGGTGTTTCTTCTGTTCTTAATTCGGAAACTGTGTCCGTTGAAAACTAAGTTCTGTCCACCTTGGGAGTTAGCAACAAATCGAACATTAACTCGAGCATTAGCTATTTTGTTATGGCAGTATGACTTGCAAATGCCATTTTATACACTTCCAAGATTGACATCAATCACTCATATATAAACAAGCTGGCATTAGTATTATAACTAGGAAATTTTACACGCTGAAATCCGTACTGAGAAAAACATGGCATAACAATCAGGATATTATATCAAGGGAGAACGGTACATGTACTGCATTGGTGGTAGTAGTGTGAGTGATATTTATGTTGATGTTTCAAACAGTTCATATAAAATTTTGTCATGTAAATAATTTTATTAACATATACATTGCAATTGTAGATTTTTTTTTGCATCTGAAAATGAAATGATTTTTCTGATACTTTAGTATCACATTTTCTGACTGTAAACCCACTCGGGACAAGACTTGGACGAGGCAACAAAACTGTCACCACAATTCGCACATTTCATGCCTTTTTGGACAATCTGAATGTTCATGGTTGTCACCACAACGATGACACTCCACAGAGCTGTGACAGGATTTAGACCCGTGTACAAATTGCTGACATGTATAGCATCGGAGTGGATTGGGGACATACACTAACCAGCCTTAATGGACCGTGGAACGGACGTGCAGTCAAACGTTAACAGACAGGTATTTGTATTGTTGATAATACCATCAATTCTGTCTTACACCTTGATCTTCTAGCTCTGCTTGTATATCCTGTTCAGACATGCCGGACAAGCAACGAGGTGTGTCCCGAACAATGTCCAAAAACGAGTTAAATGTCCTATGAACGGACACAACGAACTCAACATTAGCAAATTTTGTCACAGATTCAGAGATTGTTGTTTTCGGTCACACTCCACAAAAAGGGAGCCAGTCCGAGGACGAGTAACATTTCTGACTTCCTCACATATTCCAGATATATCTTTCGAGACAACAAATGGATTTGTTCATGATCAGAAGCTCAATCACCAGGAACCGAGACCAGGAATCTATATTTTGTGATTTTGCAGATAAATTTCATTTGAACTGTCACGTTCAAGACGTCTCATTTTTCGTTTCGAGTTGAACCAGGATGTGGTAGTGAATCTATATATTGCGCGGACGTCAGCGAGGAACATCGCTCCAGGGCCCCGGGGAATGCAAAAACCAAAGCCAAACACGAATAGCAAACTAACTACTGTATCTTTACCGAAGATGTAAGTATCAAAATAAGGCGCCGAACATAAGCTATCCAATGGTATCGTTAAATATTTACAACAAGTAATGTACAATTCTTGAAGTGTCAAATGTTATCATAAATACACGATTATACATATACTAAACAACAAAAGTTCCTGTGACACCAATATTTTAGTGTATTTTTCAAACAAGTAAAGTTTAGTTTTCAATATTGTAGTACATGTATGGAATCAAGTCACAACAACGCAACTGCTACAGAAAAGCATGCATTCCATGCAAAAGTGGACTTTTATGCAAGCCCAATGCATTTCACAACCCAAGAATGGGTATAAACATGTGCGTTGACGGGATTCCATATGCATTGTTTAGCATCGTACTCAGGAAAAACACTCAGAAAAACAACAAAATTACGCAGTTATTCAACATTACGAAATGCCACACCTGTCCGAAAATGAGCGTCTGCGAGCCATTGGTATGCTTGAAGCAGGATCGAGTCAACGTGATGTTGCAAGACAATTTAACGTCCACAGAAACACGATTTGGTGTTTATGGCAACGTTGGCAACAGACGAATGCAGTCAGAGATCATCCTCGGAGTGGCAGGCCACGCGTAACCAATAATCGACAAGACAACTGGAATCGGACAACACACCTACGAAATCGATTCCAGCCAGCAACACTGACTGCAAGAAGCATCCCTGGCCTTCGACGAATATCTTCACAAACCGTACGTCGCCGCCTCAGATGTGCAGGGATTGTCGCCAGAAGACCCGCCAGACGTCCCATTTTGACAGGAAACCACAGTCAAGCACGTCTACAGTGGTGCAGACAGCGTCTACGCTGGACGACCATGCAGTGGGGACAAGTTCTATTCACTGACGAGTCTCGTTTTCACCCCAGCCACAGAGATGGACGGATTCGAGTGTACCGACGTCGAGGTGAATCTTACGTCAATCATTGTGTCATGGAAGAAGATCGGACCCGTTTGATAGTTTCAGAGGGAAACTCAATGGACAGCGCTACCGCGACGAGATAATCGGCCCTGTTGTTCTACCGTTTTTGCGTCGTCATGGCCCAGGCATTACCTTTCAACATGACAACGCCCGGCCTCATATTGCTCGACTTTTTCAGGATTCTCTTCAACAAAACAAAGTGAATGTCATCCCCTGATCTCTCACCAATCGAGCACATGTGGGATGAGATGGATCGGCGCCTTCGACGTCAACCACGTGTTCCACAGACACTCTAGGAACTTCGAAACATGCTCCATGAGACGAAGATGTGTTGCTTGCATCGCAACCAGAGGTGGACCCACACGCCTTTGATTTGTAAATTGACATTTTGGCATGTTCATGGTTTTTTTTATGAAATCACGCATTTTCTGAAGTCAGTATGGCAAATTAAACCATTTGAACACTTACAGGTGTCTTTTATCTGTTGCAAACCGAAATTGTTTCCGATTTGGTAATAAACATAACTTTGCATTAAATCTTATTCAACGTCACATGTACTTTTGTTGTTCAGTATATTTTGTTTCTTTGTTTTGTTGTTTAACAACGCACTTAGTAGCAGACGGTCTGTAAAACAATCCAGTGATTGACATCTTAAGCATCGATTTACGTAATTGGGATACGATGACATGCATCAAACCAAGTCAGCGAGCCTGACCACCCGATCCAGTCAATAAATAGGGTGCACATTTACACCCTGTACACTTGGGGCCAGTCAACGAAGCACAGTCTGTGGGTCCACCTTCACAAGGACAGGGACAAACAACGGAACAAACTAAACTTAAAGAAGTGAATTCTTGTTGATTATCACGAACAAAGATATATGCAAGTGTTTGTATTTTATTGTATGTGTATACGTTTTACTCCTCTGACCCAAATCTTGATACTATAAGTTTTAGCATTATCACGAGCGTATGTGTGGTTTATGCGTCCAGCATTATGTTTTATATTAATATGTTTTGAACCACTGAACATGCGAGTACCGGGTGACTTACACTGTACCACACAAGTTGTAAAAAAATGATTCACTCAAGACGTATTTCCTCACGGAGTTTGCCTCGATCATCTTAGTAAATAGTTCATAAGGGGTGTTATAGGGAGACATCATTTGTTCAGTATTGACAAAGGTGAAAATGTACCAGATCTGGATGCTATTGTTTTATTGCTAGATGAGCTGCGCATGCAGTATTTTGAATGTGGATTATGCATGTCTTTTTGTGATGGACCTTTGGAAACTCGCAGATTCACCGCGTGCTGGATGGGCTGCGCATTATTTTTTGGAATGTGGATAGTACATGGTTCTTTATGATGCACCTTTGAAGACTGAACACACTCTTAATCACTTGATGCTAGATGCGCTACGCGTGCAATATTTTGAATGTGGATTATCCATGGTTTCTTTATGATGCACCTTTGAAATCTGAACACTTGGTCACTGGGTGCAAGATGGGCTACGCATGCAATACTAGTATTTGGAGTGTGCATAATGCATGGTTTCTTCATGATGCACCTTTGAAATCTGAACACTGAGTCACTTGGTGCCAGATATTCTACGCATGCAATATTTGAATGGGATGATGCACCTTTGAAGACTGAACACACTCTTAATCACTTGATGCTAGATGCGCTACGCGTGCAATATTTTGAATGTGGATAATGCATGGTTTCTTCATGATGCACCTTTGAAATCTGAACACTGGGTCACTTGGTGCCAGATTTGCTGCGCGTGCAATATTTGGAATGTGGATTTTGCATGGTTTTCCTTCTGATGCCTCCTTTGAAAACTGGGACTTCCCCTGGGACCAAAGCCCAACGTTTATATAAACGTCAATGTCAGAGAATAACAAATCTGGACCATCCAACAAAAGAGATTCTATTTGGTGTAAAGAGCAAAATAGCTCTGAAAAATATATGAATGGACCACTGAAAATCAGAGATGACACAAGCTGTTCGCTAAAAGGGTAAGAACCGCCTCCACGGTCTAGAGGCAGAGCGTCTACCGGGAAAGCAGAAAGTTGCGGTTCGATATCTAGCGGTATCAACTACTACAAAGATGGCACTTGTTGTTACCCTGACTGGCCATCAGCAGGGAATAAAAGAGGGACTGTTCGCCTCAGAATCAGTATACTGTGTTTGTGTGGGGTACAAACGGTCACACACACAGCGAGAGGTACCAGATTTGGTCTTCACAGATTGTCACGGCATATTTTCGTTCGATTGCATTATTTTGACGAAGTTTCTGGGGTTAATTCACCTGAGCTATTTAGTTCGACCAGGTTAGAGAAACTCATCATCACTGAATTCTGCCAAGTCCGGACAATATATAACGAGAAGTATTCCGATTTAAAAATGACCTAATCCATCACGTGTGTTATGCTGATGTCAGCGATATTTGTGGTCAGACGGAAGTAGCAGGATAGTGTTGTTGGTTGTATATTAGCGCAGTTATGTGGTGATACAATTACTCGCGTAATCAATGAAAATTGATTATGTCCAATTTTATTGTGACTTTATTGATTTCCAATCAAATTCACATAGTCATGGAAGAAGAGCACATAACTGAAGCGAAGATTTGTTTGTGTGTGGGAAACGAATAACACTTGGCTGATGATGCAGTTGGGTATCAGGAACAGTAGTAATTGTCACGGAACTGTGCTCCAATGTTCAGGTGTGTAATTACAAAGTATAAAGTAATTATCGAAACGTGGTAATAGGTTCACAGCTTTATTATTAACAGCTAATTGTACTAATACATGACAATAAAAGATAAGATAAACCCTATCTCCGCTGACACAGATCCCCGATTAATTACATTAGACCAACGATCCGGGGTAGAACAGGTCTTCAGCAACCCATGCTTGCCGCAAAAGGCGACTATGCTTGTCGTAAGAGGCGACTAACGGGATCGGGTGGTCAGGCTTGCTGTCTTGGTTTATGCATGTCATCATATCCCCAATATACTGACACTGTAGCACGACGACCGACGGACTTTGCCGAGAGGTGCCGGAAATAAAGCAGAAGGAGAAGAGTGGTCACCAGATCATATATATATAGATATAGATATAGATATATAGATATAGATATAGATATATATATATATATATATATATATATATATATATATATATATATATATATATATAAATATATATATATGTGTGAATATTGACCAATCATAAAGTAGGCACAATAATGAAACTCTCTATCATTTATAGGATTATTATGCCTCAATTCAGAAAGTAAGTGGGTAAATTCATGTTAGTATCTTACAATCTTTACTGTTTAACTTGTACCTCATCTTTCCTTTCTTTCTTTCTCTTTTTTTAACAAACCCAACTGCAACATCGCCGTTTCTACAGCTGTATATACAATGTGCATATAATATTATATACATACTGTACCTCTTATGCTGCAGTTTGCAGCCCGAGTGTAATAGAGTTCAGTTCAAATGTGGGTCAACACGGTGACACTAATCTAACCGACCTATCGCTGCTAAAAGCCTAGTCAAGTCCAAGGTTGACAGTGCTTGTTTTCGTCCTATTTGCAGGAGACAAACATGCATGTGTCTGCATGCAAGAATGTTCAATTAAAACGTTCTTAAAGCTATAAGATAAACGTAGATGACAGAAAACAGAAAATACTGTAATCAAATAGCAAGTTACGTATAGGTCTCTGTACGGCATCTCCTAGTCCTACTTCATCCGATATAAAATAATATGACTTTCACTTACATTTGGGTGTTATGTCAAGAAGACGTTTTACTCTTCATTGTAAAGTCATAATCCACCGTGATTCGGTGACTATTCAGTGACCAAAATGATGTCTGATGCAATTCACTATTTTCACTTGTACCATATGTTCCCGTGTGTTTTTTCAAGTGAACAATGCGCTTAGCTTTACATGTGTTTGTGTGTGCCACCTGTCCATTAGGATAAGCTCACCTTTCCGAGAACACCAGGTATCATCACTATTAGATGGTGATCCATAAACACCTGCTTATGATATAGTCGCAATCGTACAATAGACGCTTTCAGCAGACATTTCTTGTGGCTATGGTAAGGGTTTTGTTGATTCTATTTAACAAATACACTTAAATACGGCCATGGATGGTAATAGAAGGTCTCATTTATTGGATTTTATATAAATAGGGTGCACATTTACACACTGCACACATGAGGACAATCAATGAAGCACAATCTGTGGGTCTACCTTCACAGGGACAGGGACAAACAACGGAACAAACTAAACTTAAAGAAGTACATTCTTGTTGATTATCACGAACACAGATATATGTAAGTGTTTGTATTTTATTGTATGTGTATACGTTTTACTCCTCTGACCCAAATTGTGATCAGTTGTAGCATTATCACGAGGGTATGTGTGGTTTATGCGTCCAGCATTTTGTTTTATATCACGAGCAGGAGGCAAGTGGAACAAAACCTAACGAGGAAACATAAAACACGTAAAAAGCCAGAAGGATACTGCCACAAAGAAATATCTTCAATCTGCCATGGTAAAGGAATTAAAACAAATTGAAAATCGATAGAAACAGTTGATCGTTTGAAATGAGGTTAATTTATGCTGTGTCACGCGTGACTTTCAGTTTTCGAAAACAACGTGGGGCATTTGCTTTTTGGTGTTGTAGTGGGCACGGGTGGCCCAGTCGTCAAAGGCGTCGCGATTCTCTCTGCAGAGTTGCGTCCCTTGGGCATGCCAGAAACCTATGATTGTGGGTTCGAATCCCGGTTCACCCCGATTATGTTTCTAGATTTGTCAGCACCATACCCGCGGTCGTGGGTTTCACCAAAGTAGTAAACGTCTGAGACCTGCATCACTTCGGGCTTTCCTCCCACATTAAGCTGACACGCCACGATATGACTGGAATACTGTTAAAAGCGGCGTCACTCTTGGTGTTGTATAAGAGATTTATTCTCCCGCTCACAAATGTACCCATGTCACGGGTGCCATCTTTGAGAAAATGCACATGTGAGACTTTACAAAAGGAATATGCATGCCTCTAACCACCTCCACAAGAACGTTATATGCTATTACGGTGGAAATATATCAATTCCGGTTGTCATGTTTTCTGAAACTTACATTTGTCCGTCATAGGTTTTTTTCCTTATTTCCGTTTTAGGCATACACAACAATCTGTGTACATTCACTGATGTTGTTAGCAAGATGTTGACTGAGTTGATACTTGGGACAGCTTTTTGTGCCGTTTCTCGCCTACAAATATCAATCGAAAAGGAAGTATAGTAAGATGCCCCCGGGTCCGAAACCACTGCCAATACTGGGTAATTTCTTCGAACTGAAGGAAGCGACAATGATACAAGATCACACTCACGTGGGTTCGCAATACAATGGTATATTCACCGTCCATTTGCTAATGACGCCGGCAATCGTACTGGACAAATTCCAAATCATAAGGGACCTCCTTTATTCTCCTGAATATGCTCATATCTTCAGTGGAAGAGTTAGCACATATTTTGGCAAGCATTTGCTTCCGCATGATATGATTTTCCAGACGGCCAGTGACAGTGCCTTTCGAGGAATAAAACAATATGGAACCGCATTGGAAAATGTTGAGCATCATGCTCAAGTAGAACTGCAAGAAATGATTAACAGATGCAGAGAACTAAATGGCGCCTCCTTTGGTTGGGAAGACCGACTTACGGGTTTGGAGGACCGGAACAAAATGCCCTACACCAGGGCAGTGGAACTAGAATCATATCGCTACTTCACTCCTGTTGTTACGCCTGGTCCAAGGAACACTACGCAAGACTGTACCTATAATTGTCACAGCATCCCGAAGGGCACAATGGTACGTTTCTGTAATAATGAAAGGCCACATATCTGTAAATAGTTTCCTTCACAACAAAATTATTTCCCCCCTGCTTGTTACCGACTGGTTATCTAAGATGCCCTACAAAGTCATTACACCTTGCAATAATAACCGTTTTGCTACTGTCCTTCGCTCTTTAAAACAAATATACATAAAATTGCTATGCATAATAGGATTAATCTAGAGTACTGTTGTACAAATATATTCTTTGTCATTAGGACATATTGCAATGTAAACAAAATTAATTTGAATCTGTCTTTTTGAAGGTTATTTACAACGTATGGCGAGTACACCATGACGAATCATTTTGGGAGAATCCCTTCACATTTCATCCAACCAGATTCTTGGATGAACATGGTAAACTGCTGCCACCGGAGGATGAAACACGTCAGAGGTAAACATGCATAGCACTTAACGTAGTTATGAATCAGGTTGTAAAGTTTCACAGTAGTGAACAGTATTTCAGTAAAACTAAGGCTCAGAAATAGACAGAACTTAAATGTTTACCAGACATACCAAGGAGGATAATAGGGGCGAATATTGTAATACAGATCGTCGGATCCTTACAGACAATTTCCGTAGTCATGCGAAATACCGAAATCATATATGACAGGTATTTAATTGATTGTACATAATTACAAGAGTTTTTTTCGATTGCAGACTGTTGACGTTTGGCATCGGAAAGCTTTCTTGTCTTGGCGAGAAGCTGGCCCGAGTGAGGATATTTCTTGGACTAACGTCCATACTACAAAACTTCGTTCTGACTCTTGATCCCTCGGAACCTTTCCCTTCACCCGATCCCCGTACATACGAGATTAAATTTCTCTTACAGCCACCTTCGTACAAGCTACAGTGCAAACCCAGGCACTGAGAGCCACAATACGCCCAGTTTACCATCGTGTATACGGCCACCTTCGTACAAGCTACAGTGCAAACCCAGGCACTGAGAGCCACAATACGCCCAGTTTACCATCGTGTATACGGCCACCTTCGTACAAGCTACAGTGCAAACCCAGGCAATGAGAGCCACAATACGCCCAGTTTACCATCGTGTATACGGCCACCTGCGTACAAGCTACAGTGCAAACCTAGGCAATGAGAGCCACAATACGCCCAGTTTACCATCGTGTATACGGCCACCTTCGTACAAGCTACAGTGCAAACCTAGGCAATGAGAGCCACAATACGCCCAGTTTACCATCGTGTATACGGCCACCTTCGTACAAGCTACAGTGCAAACCTAGGCAATGAGAGCCACAATACGCCCAGTTTACCATCGTGTATACGGCCACCTTCGTACAAGCTACAGTGCAAACCTAGGCAATGAGAGCCACAATACGCCCAGTTTACCATCGTGTATACGGCCACCTTCGTACAAGCTACAGTGCAAACCTAGGCAATGAGAGCCACAATACACGCAGTTTACCATCGTGTATACGGCCACCTGCGTACAAGCTACAGTGCAAACCCAGGCAATGAGAGCCACAATACGCCCAGTTTACCATCGTGTATACGGCCACCTTCGTACAAGCTACAGTGCAAACCTAGGCAATGAGAGCCACAATACACGCAGTTTACCATCGTGTATACGGCCACCTGCGTACAAGCTACAGTGCAAACCCAGGCAATGAGAGCCACAATACGCCCAGTTTACCATCGCGTATACGGTCATTGTCCTTCATGTTCAGCAGAGTAGTTGTATACCTGTATCTGCATACGAACTGATTGCAGTGATTGTAGCTATCGATATGCATATTTAAACTTTTAAAACGTTTATTTTTAACTTGGACTAAGTTCCAACATGGGATGTTATTTAAATCAAGTATGTTTTGTGGGTATCATCTTTTACTTCGCCTGTACAGTTTATACAGACCTGTAGCTACATAGTAACTGATTGCAATGGTTACAGCTAACAATATGCATGTGACTTTTAAACAAGTTTATTTTTAACTTAGACTGATTTCCAAAAAGGGATAATATTCAAATCCAGTGTGTTTAGTCAGTATCAGTTGTCATCTCGTTTTTAAAGATGGATCGAAACAATCCTTTTGGGGGGAGAACTATCTACAACAAAGATTTTTTTTTTTCTAATTAGTCCTTTTGTGGAAAGGTTTATTTGAAATATCCAAATCAGTTATTTTGCAATCAAGTAAACAATTGTTATTATGATGTGATATTATTGTTTGGAGCCTATATGTAAAGATCACGATATCAGGATGCATATGCGCAGTTTTACTTCTGCGCATGTCAAACCAAGGATTTGTGGTCATATCATTAGCTATGCGTTGTAAGGCAGCACTGGGTCGCCTGTCTCACCTGGGTCTATGGTACAAGAGGAGCGGCAATGCTAAATTCTGTTTCTCACACTCAGAAGAAATTATATAGGTTATCTGCTTATTGTGAAATGATGTATTGGTGTATTCGTTGTGTATTTTAGGTGTGTATTCTATTCTGGAACAAAGACCCCCACATCTCTTATCAGCAAGTGATGGGTGACAGGGTTTTATGAGAAGTATTTAGTCAATTTTTGAGAACTCTGTTTACAGCCAAGGTTATCAAGGTCACTCTGGAAACGGATGGATATTGTGAAACAATAGCTCCTTTTGCCTGTTAAAATGAGGGTACAAATGCGCAACAACGCCATAACTAAGGTTTCAGACATTGTCCGAGCACAACATTAGACCAGTTCCATGTTATGGGTATAACTGCATGTCAAAGCATAACGTTTATAATCATAACACTCCATACATGTATAGTTCTATTTTTTTAACTTATCCTGCATTACTCCGTATTGCATGTACTGCTGTCTTTTGTCAGAGAGACGAACTGTGTGAGATCCAGCTGCTGAAGAAAGTTGTCCCAACCAATACAGGAAGCAGCGCCCTCTCACAGTCGGCACGTGACCCGGAAGTCATGACGTCACATCAAAACACATAACTGCTTTGTCACCTCCACGGACGAACGTATTTTGTATCCCTTGTGGAAATTAAAGCTTATTGTTTCTATATTTTGCGTGTTTCTACATTCATCGTATGCTGCTACATTGTTTCTTTCCGGCCGCCATTTTTGCCATTCACCAAGTTGCCACGTAATTTCGTGTTCTGCGTTTTGAATTCTTTCTTTAGCTTAGGTTATACATTAAATTTATGTATCATGTTTTATGCTTAAAGCTTTGCCTTTTCGCTACCTTTTAGCGTAATTGTTTGCTCTCAATAAAATACAAAGTTTTTTAGTTACATTGTGCTTCCCGTACTTCGTGGTTTTGCCATATACAAATGTAGTTATGTTTTGCTTGAATTCCAGATTTTCTGCCTCGCTGCACTTGTTGCCGCGGGAACAAATCTGGTCGGGGCCGCCCATTCTGCCGTGATTGTACGACGCCCTGTACTTTCACAACGCAGTGCCGATGTTGCAGTCCTTCGTCACTGTGCTCTTTCAACTCCTTCGACACACCTCACTCAACGACCCCCTGATATGGCTTACAACTCGGAGACTGCGGTCTTTCTACAGCGGCGTCGTCGGCGCTCCCGGCGTCTGAGTTTCTCAGCCATGCTTCCCTGCGCCTCAAGCTCTCCGGCGCCTCAAGCTCTCGGGCGCCAAGATCAACAAGCTGAATATCTCAAACGATCTTCTGCTTCGGCATAAGGGACGCAATCGGCAATTGCCTCTCCGGCGCCACTGACATCTGCTACTATTATTGACATCTCATAGATCGTCACACGGTGAAACCACGTCTTTCAATTGTCGCCGCTCCTGTAGCTGCTCTCCTGTTCGTCTTCGGGATCGTGACTATCGTTCAATTTCCTGGAAGGAATCTTTTCAACCAATAGTCATTTGGTCTGATTCAAATTGCCCACTGGCGACGTTCTCCTTAACCCCGACGTTTAAAGCGCCATGCTTTCGGAAAGATGACCTTCGGGTTTCCATCGAAACAGAGCTTCTGGTCGACAGCGTCTGTATCAGAACTCGCAGATCTTCACTGTTAGGCTCATTAAGCCTGTTTGACCCCTTCGTCATAGGCTACCAGGTACCCACTCGGGATTATAGTTAACTGGCCTCGCATATCACGGTGTATCATATCGCTCTGCACCGGCCCCGCCATTCGACGACGACTGGGGTACACCACTTGTTTGTCTACCACACAGTTCATTGAGGATTGTCTGTGTGTGAAGATTGCACCTCATTTCCGGCTCCAATGCGGTTTTCTCGGCTACTGCGCAGAGTGATTTACATGTCACGTGTCAAGTACGCCGACTGTCAACAACTCCGATCGGAATATAGGTCAACTGACCATGGCGAGAGGTGCAATGTATTTCTACAGATTGGTTTGCATGCTTACATGTATGCATGGTGCAACCACTCAACCAGACGCCTGTCGCAGTCCATCCATGCACAGATGATGGAAACGATAGACCTCCGCT
Source organism: Haliotis rufescens (assembly GCF_023055435.1). Taxonomy (NCBI): domain Eukaryota; kingdom Metazoa; phylum Mollusca; class Gastropoda; order Lepetellida; family Haliotidae; genus Haliotis; species Haliotis rufescens. Next base: position 11,368,683 of record NW_025963890.1, read on the forward strand.
GCCAACACGGCTGTAGCGAGGTACCTCGTTTCAACGCCCCCTCGCTAGAAGAACGATAGCGCCTATACGGCGTTCAAGGGATGAAAAAGATCGCCTTCCTTTGTACGGTTTGATCTTTTAGACTACGACATCTTTATATCTTCAGACTTGGCTACCAGATACAGTGTCGATTTTCTACTTCGTCCCACGACCGTTCCATCGACCCCTGTTGATAACATGCCTAGTATCGTGTTTGTATCTAGTTGTCCTTCATCGGCACCTCGATATAAGAACAGGAGCGCTAATACGACTCTCAGGGGATGGAAACGATCATATTACTTCGTGCAGTACGGTGCGATCTACCCAAACCACAGTTTTACAGACTTCCTCATTCTCTTATGGACACATTGCCTGGACTTCCGACTACCCGGTTACGTCGATGCCTCGGCGGTCGATTGTGGAGCTGGTTTATTTCGCCTACATGGGATATGGGTCGCAGGCGAGCACACCTCTCCATGTATCGTCCCGACGGTACACGATCGAAGACCACTGTTGCTTACTTTTCAACTTCTTGTGGACGACCTCATTTACCATGACTTCCCGCTCTTCCACTGCCACTTCAACCTTGTCAGTGGCTAGTGTTCTCGGATTGCCCACACCAGCCCACGCTGTGACCGACTGTGATCCGGAGATCAACACCACTGGCACAGCAACAGCCTCTCGATAAAAGCGCTTATCCAGGACGTCACTTGCTGGCAGAGAATTCTCGGTCACGCCCTGTTGATCATGTCCATTGACAACATCACCATGGTGTGGTGTTTGGGGAATCAGGGTACTCTCCACTCTCCATCCCCGCTAAACCAGACCTTCCGCTTTTTCGACTTGGTGGTCAGCCTGGACCTGTAATTTAAGAAAAGGTTGAGAGCATGTTCTGGCACAGGTTCTGTCCGGGCCTAACTAGGTGGTTCCCACCGAATGGAAGCTCCACCCAGAGGTCTTCGCCAGACTATGTCAAACGATCGACACCCAAAACATCGATCTGTTCGCCACTTCTCTGAACTGCCAGCTTATATTTCACCGGTGCCGGATCCGGCCGCTTTGGCAATCGACGCCTTCAGTTTTTCCTAGGAAGGAATACACGCGTACGCTTTTCCGCCTCCGGTTCCCTCTCCCACGGTTCTTCAAAGATCCAGGCCACTCGGCATCTGACACTTATTTTGGTCGCGTCTTGGTGGCCGGCCAGAAGTTGGTTTATCGACCCCCGAAACATCGCGAGAGACAACCCCTGGAACTTCCGGTGTGCTCCATCCACACAGTCGGTTGCCACACCTTAAAAACCGAACGGTTTCGTCTGCACGCCTGGCACATCTGCAGAAAGCCCCATGTGCCAAGGGCTATTTGGCTAGAGCGGCCAAGGCTATTGCTTCAGCCCACCGTCCATCTACACGGTGACTGTATGATGATAAATGGTGCTCGTTCCAGGTATTCTATTCAGACAAACAGCAGGATCCGATGACCGTGTCACCGCAGTTCCTTGCGCAGCCCCCGTCGGTTGAAGGGCTCTACCATCTCCACATTCCTGGTCGCAAGCTCCGTTCTTGCCATTCCGGACGATCGGAGAATGACGAAAATTCCCGAACTACAGGCCTGGTCGTTCCGTCTTGAAGACCAGAAGGCCAAGTTCGGACCGCCTGCGTTAGGTCTGAATGTGGTCTTAAACGCTCTTCGGACGGCTCCCTTCGAACCACTCCACACGTCTTCCTTCTACGACATAAGGAAGAAGACGGTGTTTCTACTGGTTTCGGCTACTGCCGGTCGGGGCAATGAGCTCCACGCCCTCGACGTCTCCCGTGTCCGGTTCGAACGCGGTACCCAGGGCGCCGTTCATCATGGACCGTGCTGGTACTTCGTAGTAAAGAATCAACTCCCAGGACAGTCTGAAAGATCATTCATTATCCCCTACCCCCTCGTCCATTGTGGGTGCCGAGGATGAGGAGGCTCGTTATTATGCCCAGTAAGGGCACTGAAGGTTGTTCTACGACGATCTTAAGCCTGCCCCAAGGCTATCAACCCACACGAAATCAGGGCGATCGCATTTACGATGGCTCTTCACAGTATAACTGTTCCATCCATTCGCTCATGGAAGCCTGTTCTTGGCGATCGGACACCGCCTTCGCCAACCACTACCTCCGTGATGTAGCCATGGAAGATGTCGCCGGCGTTCACAGTTTTGGTCCCTGGTTGTAGCCCAACAGGTCACCTATCACCGACGCCACTGATTCTCCGATACCCTGAGCGGGGCCCGTCGACCCTTCTGGTGTTTATCACCCCAGACAAGACGGCTCTCTTGCGTTCCGCATTCGCTCTTAGGTCAGTTTTAGTTTTTGGCTAACCGCCTCATTCTATTTCTGCCAGCTATCCGTGTTTTACTTTTTGCATTAACTCTCGTTTCCTGACGGCAGGAATGGTAGTAGATGTTGACACCGACGCAGACGCCAACGCCGCTGATTTCCCGATACCCCGAGCGGTGCCCGTCGACCTCTCTGGTGTTCCTCACCTCCAGACAAGAGGGTTCTCCTGCGTTTCGCATTCGCTCTTGGAAATGGTCGTAGATATTGCCTCCGACGCCGCTGATTCTTCGATACCCCGAGCGGGGCCCGTCGAACTCTTGTGTATATCACATCACATTAGAGGGCTCTACTGCGTTTTGCTTTCGCTCTTAGGTAAGTTCTAGTTTTTGGCTACCCGCTTCATACTATTTCGGTTACCTATTCGGGCGTTTCCTTTTTGCATAGACTCTTGTTTCCTGAAGACAGGAATGGTCGTAGATGTTCCGGTCATCACTTGTATGCGGTGCGGATTCATCGGACTTTGACGAGGCTTTATTATGGATCACATCTGAAGGTATGCCCACCGGAGAAATCATCACTATTTGAAAGTGATTCATAAACACATGCTTCCCACAATGGGACTTTTTATTTTAGCAGATTATCTTATGCTTATGAAAATATTGTTGTCGCTTTTATTTAACAAATATAATTAAATACGGCCATCCCAGGTGCTGGATGGTCGCCCAAATACCCACCGGCCGCCTATAATACCTGAAAGGTCTCTGCAGCTCAGGTACAGTGGTTTCAATAACACATAACAGTTAATAACTAACTGTTCCGAAAACTCTAGAAAGGTTATGATCCTCTGTTCTATGAAGAGAGAATCACAGTCAGGCTTGTTTTGCTAGGCTGTGTAGATTCACCCATCACAAGGAATAAATATGTATTATGTCTCATGTTTAAAGGATCGTTTAATGATATAAACCCTCATCTTATTATTCTACTTTTTAAAGAAACATAATTAATTGATAAGTTTTGAAACATATGTTAAGAAATTATCGTTGGTAGAAAAAAAAGTCATAACTTGAGATTGGCTGTATCCTCGAAGGGTGTTGAAGTAGTGTAAAATAAATGATATGTAAGACAATGTCATTCAAATTATGCTTATTTCTACCACTATTTAACCGCTGAATATCTGTGTCCCTTAATCTATGGCTAATTTTGTCAACAATCACGAGCAGTTGAAGAGATGGTGTAGATCCTGATGGGGAACCATGCGGGATGCATAAGTACTGTAAGTCCCCATGGTCCCGAGTGTGGTAACCTAAATTTAGTTGTTGATGATCCATAGCTCTTTATGTGTTGTGTCTTCTGTCATAATCTGATAAAAAGTAATATTCTATAGCTAGTTTGAAAGTAAAATTTGCGATCTATTACTTGCTGTTAAAACTATTCTTCGACGACATTTCTTTATATAATTTTAATGCATGGCTTTTTAAAGTCACGATATGGCTGAAATATTGCCATGTGACTTTAAATTTTAACTCACACAAGCACTCTAGTTACCTTAGGCATGACTAGATAAGCCTTTGTCAAAACGAAAAGTACACGTGTGTCCTAACCTTGAAATTTTATTTCCCTCCCAGCTCTGAGGTTTATAAATAGGGTGCACATTTACACTCTGCACACTTGGGGACAGTCAACAAGCACAGTCTGCTGCGAGTCTACCTTCACATGTATTAGGGGCCAAACATCGGAACACAAACAAAGCTCAAAGAAGTTCATTTTGTTGGTTGTCACGAACAAAGACAAAGACAGGTAAGTGTTTGTATTATGTTGTATATGTATGCATTTGACTCCTCTGAGCCGAATCATGATACTATATTTTGAAGCAGGATCAGAGGGATATACTTGGTTGTATGCAACCTGTGTTAGGTTTTGTGCCACGAGCAGGTATTAACCTAGCGAGGGACGCATAAACAACATACACCCCAAGTGGTATTGCCACAACGAATTTATTATACAGACATGTTTCAATCTACTTCAGTCTTATTTGTGCCACGTGACTTTCATTGAATCGTAACAAATTTTACTAACTCACTCACGCGTGGCAGGGTATAAGATTTTTATTCTCCCGCTCAGAAATCCAGCCTGTTTTCTTCGTCAGATGGTATAAGGGATATATTCTCTCGCTCAATTATTTATTTTCCTCCCAGGTCTAAAGCAGTATAGTCGAGCAGCATCAAGAGTGATACATGTCACAGTAATGAATGCGTCCCGCGTTAGGTTTTATACCATGTGCCGGAAGCGAGTGGTATAAAACAACCTCACGAGCGACGCCAAGCTCCTCACAGCAATAGCCCGTGAGGAGCTCTCTATACTATCGCTGCCACCAGTCAAAACTCCCCACTGTGAATAGGTGGCCACAACCATGCTTGGGTTGAACTCGCAACCGAACGACCGTTATGTTTACAAAGTGACGACTGTCGTGACGCCGAATACACATATCGCTGCTAAATTACTTTCTTCGTTTGTCAATTTGAATTTCTGTTTCATTTAAACTATCGTGTTATTGATATAGTAAGAATGTAAGGGAGAAGTTGGTTGATTTTCCGTTAGTCTGCAATCTCGAACCAATCTGATGATACAAACAACAAAGTAAATTCATCTGGAAAACATGGTCAGTCGCAAACCTTTTCAAAATGAAATATGATGGCATTCCCAAAGACATAAACAAAAGTATCAACGTTAATACATTTGGGGTGAGAGGGCAAATTTCAAGATTCTTGTAATGGCCGCGCCCACACTGGTGGCAGCGATGTTACCGAGAGTGTAACGAAGGTGTCACGCGCTGGGAAGGACCTTGGAGCGACGCATGAAACCCCATTTACGATACTGCATCAACAAACTTATCTCCCTGGCATGTTTTAATCTGAGCTGAGTGTCACCGGGTCGTAAAACCAAGCCCGTCATGGTCCAGTGACCTTAGCGCCCTCAACTCACTGCTGCCCGGTGTTCAGTTCGGCCCAGCTGGGTGTTTTTATGTTCATGAGGGTAAAGTTAGAGGATTTGATTTCGTTTTATTCTCTAGCAGTGTAATCTCATACTTTTTTTCATGTATTAATTTGTTTTGTGTGATCTTATAAATGCATACAAGTATATTCACGTATGGAAATGTTTTAAGAAACCAGTAGGTCTGTGAAACTGTAAGTTTGTATCGCTGGACCAAGTAATAATATAATTCAAAGCGTACAGTGACACTTTACAAAAGAATGTGTATGCCTCTAACCACCTTCATAAGGAAGTAATATGTTCTTACGGTGGAATCATATCACTTTCAGATGTTATGTTTTCTGAAATTTCAATTTGTCCGTCATGGGTATATTTCCGTTGTCTGTTTTAGGCATTCACAAGAATCTGTGTACATTCACTGACATTGTAAGCAAGATGTTGACTGAGTTGATACTTGTGACAGCTGTTGTGCTGTTTCTCGCCTACATATATCAGTGACAACGGAAGTATAGCAAGATGCCTCCAGGTCCAAAACCACTGCCAATACTGGGAAATTTCTTCGAATTGAAAGAAGGTACAATGGTACAAGATCTGACCCATTTGGGTTCGCAATGCAATGGCATATTCACCGTCTATATGCTAATGACGCCGATAGTCATTCTGGACAATCTTAAAACTATAAACGACCTCCTTCTTTCTCCCGAATATGCTGACGTCTTCAGTGGAAGGACTAACACATACTTTAGCAAGCATTTGCTACCGCATGATATGATTTTCCAAACGGCCAGTGACAGGCAGCAGTACTTGAGAAAACTTGCCTTTCGAGGAATAAAACAATATGGAACTGCACTGAAAAATGTTGAGCATCATGCTCAAGTAGAAATACAAGAAATGATTAACAAGTGCAGAGAACGAAATGGCGTCTCGTTTGACCCGTGGGAGGACCTGAATCAGTATGTCAGCAACGTGATCTTGATATTGGTAAGTTGTTGACATATTCTGAACAATCCTCAATAGTATCTGTGAAACAATGTAATGATAAGCAATTAGGTCATTGAATAAAGTAGGCTACTGGAATCACAGAAGCCACTGGAAAGTCCGTTTGATCTGCTTCATGGTCATGTGAACTGGCATAATAATGATCAGTTGGATAAACTCTGTGAACTGCCTCATATTGTTTGTGTTTGTCCACAAAGTCTTGGATCACTTCTGCAACATCTCATTACATAGATGACTGTAACAGTCATCCGTGGCCACTCACAACGTGTATATATAATTTCAGATTTGTGGAAAAAGATATGATCCTGGCCATAAGGCACTGGAAGCTTGTTAGAAAATTGCTGCTGACTTTGAGTACCTCTTCAACTTCAAGAATCAGATTTTCATGGACAATGTTCCGTTAAGTACAAAGTTGATGCCGAACCTGAGACGGGCTTGTCAAACTATAAAGGACGGTTACCACTATTTTGCTGAGACTGTTGACAAAATATCAAAGGTAATGCACACAAAACAATACCAAAAATGTTCAATTAATGTCAAGTGAAAGATATTTTAATTTGTATTTATACAATGTACTATGAACACAGGTCAATACAGATATACATTTAAAAAAGCTATTATGGATTAAATATATTTTAGGAATCCAAAGGTACAATGTCCCATTTAGTACAAAGTTGATGCCGAACCTAAGACGGGCTTGTCAAGCTATGAAGGTCGGTTACCACTATTTTACTGAGACTGTTGACAAAATATCAAAGGTAATGTGCAAAAAACATTAGCAGAAATTCATAATTAATTTCAAGTAAAAGATGTTTGAGTGAGTCTGTAGTACAACTAATACTGTAACTACACTGAGAACACATGTAAATACAGATGTTCATCGAATACTGTAATAAAACAGGCAAAGTATGCAGCGCTTTTGGTGATTTCACACTGCTGTTATGGATTTAATATATATTTTAGGAATCCAAGGGTACGATGCCCGACTGTCTGTACACATTGCTTCTGAAAGAGCATGAGGAGGGAAAGATATCAAAGGAAAATGTGAAAGGACTTCTGATAGATTCCCTGATTGCAGGTAATACTTTATAAATAATATTATGTATAGATGACTTTCTAAAATTATATCTATGTTTGTACCGATTGAAATTTGTATATTTTTCTTTTACTGAAGACAGATCATCATAGCCAGTCACATTTAGCAGTACACAGGTGCCAGGTTCTTTAATTCAACTACCATTTTCTATTGTGTGGATAGGTATCTTCACAACAAAACCAACCATGTACACTGCCCTTATGGCAATGGTAAGCTTCCCTGAGGTCCAGAAGAAGATCCAGGAAGAGATCCAGAGGGTGGTTGGGAAGGACCGACTTCCGGGTTTGGAGGACCGGAACAAAATGCCCTACACCAGGGCAGTGGAACTAGAATTATACCGCTACTTCACTCCTGTTGGAGCAGCTGGTCCAAGGAACACTACGCAAGGGCATCCCGAAGGGCACAATGACACGTTTCTGTACTAAATGAAGGACAAAATACGTGAATTAGTTTCCTTTATGACAAATATAGCTTTAACATACACCTTCCCATTTTTTTATACTTTCCTTTGCTCTTGTAAGATTGATACACCTAATAAGATTACCCCGGAATAATGTAGTACAACTATTTTGTTTTTACATTAGGGCATATTGTATTGTTAACAAAATTAACTTGAATCTTTCTTTATGAAGGTTACTTACAACATATGGCGAGTACACCATGACGAATCGTTTTGGGAGAATCCCTTCACATTCGATCCAACCAGATTCTTGGATGAACATGGAAAACTGCTGCCACCGGAGGATGAAAAACGTCATAGGTAAACACGTACAGCACAAGACGTAGTTATGATTCAGGCTGAATGAGTTTGGTTTCACGGCGGCGCTATGAACAGAATTTCAGTTAAATCATATCTATGGGGAAATGAAGGCTTACACACGGACAAGTCCTAGGCGTTTGCCGCATTGATGACATGACTATGCGTATGATGCTGACATACCAATGGGCGAATATTGAATATTCCAACACAAGTTGTTTCTGGCAGACTTCTTATACACAGTCCACTCTTGGACATGCGAAATAACAGATTCATTTATGCCAGGTATTTAAATGAATGTACATAACAAGTGTTTCATTTCATTGCAGACTGTTGACGTTTGGCATCGGAAAGCGATCTTGTATTGGCGAGAATCTCGCCCGAGCAAGGATATTTCTTGGACTGACGTCCATACTACAAAACTTCGACCTGACTCGTGATCCATCGGAACCTTTCCCTTCATCCGACCCCCGTACATACGAGATTACATTTTTCTTAAAACCACCTTCTTACAAGCTACAGTTCACACCAAGACACTGAGAGCCACAATACGCTCACTTTATCACATATCCTTTGAGATTGATCGTAAGTGGTGGAGTTCCCATCGTGAATGCGCCCATTGTCAAAATATTGACAGATGGTCACTTCTTGCCGTTTGTTATTTTCTCGAAAATGTTTCGTTATAAACTGTAAATTTTTCATTTAACTCGTCAATCGAGACTGTTCGTTTCACATAGTGCCATTTTTGTTACTTGACCAGCATGTATTCTTTCGCTTTCAACAGCGGTCTCCAAGTTTTTTTGTTACATTTTTATTTGGTATATAATCATATCTAAATGTATGATAAAGAATTTCCATGACCCTAAATAGTTTTGGATACTTTTGTTTATATTCTTTAAGATTTTGCAAACACGAAAAAAACTACTTTTTAAAAACAAGCGGTAGTGAACCGTCCCTGTGTGCTAGGTAGGGAGAATTTACTTTTCAAGGTTTTACATTTGTAATGAAATAATTTAATTTTCCGGAAGACAACTACACAATAAGTATATAATAATTAGGTTATTCCATGTGTGTCGTGAAATACCATGTTTCTCTCATCTCGTGGCGGGGGAAAAGGAGATACTCCACTCGTGAAAATATCTCCTCCGTCACTTGGTGAGAGAAACATGATATTTCACTTGACTCATAAAATAACCTCTATGACCTCGTTCATATTTATGACATACTTCAGCTGGAGGACTTAATATAAACCACAGTGCTATTCTGTGCAAGTGGTCCATGTACCGGTTATATTATTTCTATCCTTTTCGCAGATCGATGTAGATACGTCTCAAAAGAACACCAAAATGAATGGTTATTGTAACGAACATGATATGAATCAGGTCATCCATCCTAGTTAACAGAAGTAGGAGAAAGAAAATTGACCATTGGATTGATCCGTTTATTCTTATTTCGAATTGAATATATGACGGTAATAGAATTGAGCTATATATAGAGAGAGAGTGTGTATTTTAGAGATGGAGTTTTCATACAAATGCTTTATCTTGATGGACTATATGTATATACTTCTTAAGGAATGTACTTGGCAAATTAACTTGACGTAAATAAAAGCATAGTAATAAGGCAATAAGAAAATATACAGGTAAACTAAACCTGAGAAAAGCCACGTTCCAGAAATCAATTTGATAGCACATACTATAAATAGATTGTATATTTGTCACAGAGCTAATTTGGCTCTTGCCATTTTGTAACACGTCATGTTATAGAGAGAATAAGAAAAGAAATCTACTTTTTACCAACAAGAATATATCTATTACGAATAAAAAGCAAAAAGATCCATAAGAAATGTATTCTCAAAGCAGAGTCCATTGTACATATCCAACTATATCATAAGTATCTCTCTTTAACATTGATGATACCAGGTGCTAATGAAAAGGTGAGCGTATCCTGCCCAACCTGTCGTATCCGTCACAAACACATGCAAAGGCGAGGCAAATACTCGCCTGGAAAAAGACAACATATGATACATGTCAAAATAGGGAATTGAATTGAATTATATTGATCAGTAATGTGTCAAATTTGGAAAAAAAATTACACATGTCTACAATAAAACACTTTGAAAGCAGTACTTGAGGCCTTAATGCTGTGAACCTGATCCTGATCAAACAATATTTTAGCAAGTCATGTGACGTTCTTTGAAATATTCGTACAAAGAACATGCGCGATTGTACCTGTCAAGACACCTTTAGATTGGAGTTGCTGTAAGTTACTTACATAATAAACATGAACAAATTGTCTTATTTTCCTTTTACCTTGTGAACTCGATCATCTCGGCAAAGAGTTGATACGGGGTGTCATAGTGCGCCACCATTGGTGACATTTGTTAATTTACTATTGACAAAAGTGATGACAAGACTAGAGCTGGATGTTGTTATTCTATAGCTAGACATGCAATATTTGGAATGTGAATAATGCATGGTTATTTATTATGCACCTTTCAAACTGAAAACACTCTGAGTCACGGGGTGCGACGTAATGATTATAGCCCAAAGTGACACAGGTCAGAATTGTACGAATTTGGTGACAAATACAAGCACAGTTATAGTTAGGATGCACAACAGTTAATACTTTTTGCGAATGTGGGATCTGAACCATCGACCACAGGATCCTGGCACGGCGTCTTGGCGCTACTATTGTCGGGAATTTCGGCACCGTGTTGTTTTCTGTCTTATGCCCAAAATAAGTGACCTCTTGGGTACCGGGTTGGATTAGATCCACATGTGTGTAAATTGGATCGGTCGGTTAGGCTCAGTGTCTGCGTAAGCATCATACCCCGACGGTTTGACATGTTTCCATGGATGTAATTCCACTTCACTAACCCTTATGCCCTCATTGAGTTTTCATGAAGCAATTACTTATAAAGGTGCATGGCGCCAAATGCAATAAGATGCATTGCACTTTATTGGTCAAGGTCTCCTTGAACGATTAATTTGGCAATACAAATATAAAACGTCAATGTCAGAGAATAACCAGTCTCCAGTATCTATCGAAACAGATGCCATTAGCGTAAAAGGCAAAAGGTGGTGAAAAACATGTATGGATCACTGAAAACAAGGGACCATTCCCTTATCACTGTGTGACGTACGATCCTTTGTATAATGGGGCTACAATTAATCAAGTGACAGAGAGTACATGCATTTAGGCTGCACATGGATTACCATTACCAAGGATACTGTATTGCAATATATCTCAGGGGGCACGGGTGGCCCAGTCGTCTAAGGCGCCGCGATTCGCTGTGCAGAGTTGCGTCCCTTGGGCACGCCAGAAACCTATGATTGTGGGTTCGAATCCCGGTTCGCCCCGATTATGTTTCTAGGTTTGTCAGCACCATACCCGTGCTCGTGGGTTTCACCGAAGTGGTAAACGTCTGAGACCTGCATCACTTCGGGCTTTCCTCCCACATTAAGCTGACACGCCGTGATATAACTGGAATACTGTTAAAAGCGGCGTTAAACCCTACTCACTCACTCACTCACTCAATATATCTCAACTAACCTATGTTCGTTTGTAAGAGGTGACTGAATAGAAGCGTGGTTTTGACAGATTTCTTCATCAGTTAACACACTGTTCTTATACGAGGCATATTTGATATTTGCTGTGCTTACATGCAATGGGTATCTTATTTGGGGCCTTGTCAGTGGGACCAACTTCAAACCTATCATCTAAGGCAGCAGGCTTTGGATCACAGCTGGCTGGGGCTGAATACCTTTATTCCAATTCCGGTTCCTTTTTTCCAGTTTGTTCCTTCTACCAATGACAACAACGACTTACTTCACTCTAAAAGCCATTCAGCGGTTCATCTTCTCTTTGACCAATTTGTTTGACAGCATCCCAAACTAATTTAAAGAAGTGATCCGAGTTGGTAGGAGGCTGCTCCCGATATTTTGGGCCATACCTGAATAACTGACGAAGGTTGTTATTGTCAACAATAGAAAGTCACCTGTGATTATATGTCCAACAGGTTAATAGCAGCATGATGAGTCTTGGCAGCCACAAGTTGTGAAATTTACATCATGGACTACCAACCGCAACACATTCACATAATTGAACATGAGAGAGTGAGTGAGTTGGGTTTAACGCTGCTTTTAACAGTATTCCAGTTATATCACGGTGTGACAGCTTAATGGGGGAGGAAAGCTCGAAGTGATGCAGGTCTTAGACGTTTACCATTTCGGTGAAACCCATGAGCACGGGTATGGTGCTGACAAACCTAGAAACATAATCGGGGCGAACCGGGATTCGAACCCACAATCATAGGTTTCTGGCGTGCCCAAGGGACGCAACTCTGCACAGCGAATGGCGGCGCCTTAGACGACTGGGCCACCCTGCCCCCAAATTGAACATGGTGAAATGGTATTTGTATATGTTGAAACTGTTGGTGGTTCCTGTTGGTGGTTCCTGATATTTGAAATATTAAGACAATTTGTAAAAATAAAGTTTTCTGCCTTCTCCCTAGCTTTTTGAGCATTGTAAAACCATGGTTTACGGATATGTGGACTAGTGGAGGATGTAGGAATAAATTTATCAGCAATTTCATTTAATCCATCCACAAAAAAATACATTAGCATCCGAACCATTAATGGCGGATTTTAATGTATTATTACATAATGTTGCAAAGATCCTTTTTCTTTTGAATAAATCGATCTTGAGGAAAAAGTAGCATCACATGGATTTAGGGATAATTGGAAAATGGCCACTTCCACGTGGAGTATGTAGGTGTCTGTGAAGGATAAATCTAGTGAAATACTAGTATATGCGCCAGTGAGGATGACCGTATCCTTACAAATGCATAAATCATTATTAGAAAAGAATCCCCAAGGAGGCATTAGTGGTACTAGTATTCTCTTTTTGAATTAGTGATAGTACCACTCCAAAATCATCCATGATGACACAGTGCATGGGGAATTTGTCATATACATGTAGTGCTTGAAGGGCAGCCTGCTGAAGAGATATCTTCATGAACAGTTGAACATCTGGATAGATAACCTTGTACCACAGCAAGACAAAACATCATTCATGATCAAAATATTTATTGGATAAATATATATACAAATAATGTACAGTACAAGAAATATGTTACATATAAATGCATATGTGACAAGGGGCCTTCTATAGTAGAGGTGTATGAAACTCCCAGTCATGACATAATAACAGCATCCCATTCAGAAAAGCTAAACTACATTGCATTCAAAACAAAACAAAGTACCATACTCCCATTTACAAAATCTTGTCATAATAATCATAATAATCAAAATCTTTGTAAAACCTTCCATATACAGTCAGTTCCAAACAATCTTGAATAGTACCATAATTTATAGAGGACTGTCTTGTCAAAAGACTATCATTGCAAACAGCCACAGATACAGCCAAATTTTCCATGGCATATTTCCTTTTGACTTGCATTCAAGAGAACAATCCTCACTGTAATTCATGGTTAAGATGGTAAACCTTCACTTTTTCGTTGTCCTTATTTTTTACCTTGCTTTGTATATGTCATAGTTTCATCTTATCAAATGATACTCTTACAAATGGGATCTGTAAATGAGTGGTAGTTAAGACATTCAATCCTTCATGAAGACAGACACAAAATATACATATTTTCACAAAACAAAAGCTTGTGTTTAATTAATGTCGAATATGATTTCTTGCATAGACCATATTTTCCTTGAAGCTATCTAGGTAACGTTCATGCAAGGTACTTAAAAACTTTGACAGATTAGAAGGATTTATTCATATGTTCACTGAGGAAATCAAAGATTCAAACCCTCAAAATACAAAAATAAAGCAGAATGGAAATAGGTTACACAAGAACATTTGCTTGATGATGATGAAATAAGTTTCTATGACAAAGCTACAGTTGAAACAAAGTAAAAACAATAAAGCAACAAGGATGGCTAAATGAAACAAGGAATCAGTTGATGTAAGGTGTATGGTGCTGCAAGACAATCACTTATGTCAACACTTTACACAACCTTAATGCAGGACAGAACCTAACGTCTTCACTTCTTTAGGTCAAGAACAGAGGTAAGGGTATTTCCTAAAGTGACGTAAAAAGAATAACAGACTTAGTGCCACATCTAACAAGTGACCTTTTTAAAGTTAAAATGTTGTTTATATTATTTTGTAACACTCATGTGGCAGTTCAAGTTTGAACTTTTATTCTGTGATATTGAAAATAAAGACATCCAAGTTGATTGAAACCAATACTTACGTAGTTAGTTGCATCATTATAGTGAGTAGGTATGGTTTTATGCCACTTTTGGCAATATTCCAGCAATAACATGGCGGGAGACACCAGAAATGCGCTTCACACATTACACCCATGTGGAGAATCGAACCCAGATCTTTGACGTGATGAGTGAAGGTTTTAACCACTAAGCTACCCCGCCGCCCTGCATCATAATGAGGTAAATAGTATCGTTAGAACTATCTAATAGAAGGTGTTTAACTTTTCCACAGCAAATAATGTATGAGACATTCTTCAGTGATTTTCAATCTTCATATGGTGGCCATTGTGTCTGATTTGGCTTACCCCAAATATATATTTATTGAACAGGATTCATGAATAAATTTCATACAACATGCATTTGGTTTTAAAATGGAATATATGTACAAAGATTATAAGCATTAATAGCATAAATAGCACTAGTATTTTTTTACAATCTAACAGTATAAGGAGAAATGTACACCTGTTGTCATATATTGCAGGACATTGCCATTTCAACATGTGTTCAGTTGCTTGTTATAGTAAATTTATGATTTAACATGTTTAATAACAACACCCTCGGTTTGAAAATATAGACAGCAAACAAATGTGAAAAGGATCTCAAATCTGTCCCTTAACAAGAAATCTTAAATACAGACAGATATTTCCCATACACTGAAAAAGCTGCTGAACAGTTGTAAAATCAAAGGAGAAAGGTTGTAACAGGCATGGAAGAAAGACATCGACAATGAACAGTAATATACCTATTTAGTTTTCCTCCCCCCAATAACTATGCATGTATATATTTTCAAGATACAAATGCATGATATATGAAATAGAATAATTCACATGGAACTGTAACGCGGAGATCAAGTTTAGTCTGTGATAAATATTCACTGCATTAAGCATCACATTATTAAAATATAAACTCTGTGAACAACTAATCAACATATCCAATCCATGTCATACCATCCTGGAAGATTTTGCATAACTTTGAATAAATGTCTGCCTCGGGTTACAGTCTGTTTCGATAACAAATGATAAAACCCATATTCCCCACTTGACTAAGAGATTATACACATGTAAAAAAGTACAGGGGTAGAAATTCACATGCCAGCTAGCCTGATCAGTTCATCTATTGTAAGTAAGTATCCTGATGACTAGCAGAATTTCGTGATGTTAAGGGGTTGTCATGTTATTCCAAACATTTCAGGTTAATTTCTGTTGTTGAAGTGTCTATGATTTGTAATGGCACATCTCTATGTATAAACTATACTGAATGGTAGTCATACTCCCCATGAGATTAGCCTTATTGCTGGTATCCAAAGTGAAAAGGATTTGTTTTTCATTTAATGCCGAAGTCAGCAATATTTCAGCTATATCAATGCTGCTGATAAATAAGTCTGTCCAAACCATTGATCAATAGAAAGAGTAACATCCAACACCACTGTTACGATTACTCTAGCTTTGCAATGTCTTCTGGTTTCAGTGGCTCTTCAGAATGTTCAGTTTCAATTTTTCTAAATGATAATATGAATTTCTTCAAAAAGAAATATAGGTGCTCAGTATATTATCCTTCCACATGGCAAGTTGGCATCTTCAAGTTAATCTGTAATAAATATCATAGCATTTACATCACAGGTAACACAAACTTGAAATCTCAATAGCTCTTCAGACTTATAAATTAAAGGTGTGTAATACTGCAGTCATTTACCAAACTAGGTGTATATTATAACACCAAATCTTCAATCTAAATTGAAAATAGAAACATTTACCAGTCATCCTTTCTGACAAACTAGATACTGTACCACTCAACCTATGCAAGAAGGATATCACTGCAAAGTTTGGCTTCAACAACTAGGTGTAAATACATCACAACAAATCAATACTGAAAATGTCCACTATACATCTCAATCATCCTTTAGGATGCATCAGATATATGGCATGCCAATCATTCTTTAAGATGGCTGTGATATATATGATGACATTCATTCTGTAAGATGGCTCTGACATACTGCAAGTGAATCATTCATAATGGTTGAAACAGCTACACTATGTATATACAGGTATACGGTATCCCTGATAAACCATCATATTGAAGGATAGGTAAAATACATCCATATGTAGAATACATGCATGTACACCCTTGTCAGTGAGCAGTGACTGTGTATCACATACATGGTATGTATATCTCTGTGACAGCGGTATATCAATGCCCTGATGTGGACTGATGCCCAGTGGTTTGGATTACAGGATTAACTGGACATACATTGAGTAATCAGACAAACTCTTTGTGGTTATATGGGAACAAAATGAGTACGTTAAGTACTTTCTATCAATATTTTAACCTAAATGATAGGAAAATGACTACAAACACATTGGCCAGATCATTAATATAAAGATCCTGTGTTGGGGCTATACAGCTTACAGGAATCAGTGCCATGCAACTGTATGACTACACCCAACAACTGACAACAAGCTGCTTACTCTGAGGGATACCTTTTCAAAGTTGGCTTTCAAGTGTGATGATTCAATGTTTTGAGGAAACACAAGTTTGGTAAAGACATGTGTTCCACTTCTTTGCTATCAGGGAAATGTTAAAGCGTTTGACAAGCAAAGAATCATCATGCTGAATCGAAAGTATTTATAAAAACAATAATGTAAATTCCAGAATTATCATATAACATAATTCATGTTCAAATATCATGTGAATAATGTTTCACCTGACCAAGGATAGCTCACACGTCATTGTCATGTCACTACAACCGATGGCAACTGACAAAGGTCAGAAAGATAATGTTTCAACCAAGACAGGTCAATACCAAACCAACAGGACCAATGACACTGCCTGAATGTCAATACCAAGTCACCAGGACCAATGACACTGCATGAATGACAGTACCAAGTCACCAGGACCAATGACACTGCATGAATGACAATACTAAGTCACCAGGACTAATGACACTTCATGAATGTCAATACCAAGTCACCAGGACCAATGACACTGCATGAATGTCAATACCAAGTCACCAGGACCAATGACACTGCATGAATGACAGTACCAAGTCACCAGGACCAATGACACTGCATGAATGACAATACTAAGTCACCAGGACTAATGACACTTCATGAATGTCAATACCAAGTCACCAGGACCAATGACACTGCATGAATGTCAATACCAAGTCACCAGGACCAATGACACTGCATGAATGCCAATACCAAGTCACCAGGACCAATGACACTGCATGAATGTCAATACCAAGTCACCAGGACCAATGACACTGCATGAATGTCAATACCAAGTCACCAGGACCAATGACACTGCATGAATGTCAATACCAAGTCACCAGGACCAATGACACTGCATGAATGACAATACCAAGTCACCAGGACCAATGACACTGCATGAATGACAGTACCAAGTCACCAGGACCAATGACACTGCATGAATGTCAATACCAAGTCACCAGGACCAATGACACTGCATGAATGTCAATACCAAGTCACCAGGACCAATGACACTGCATGAATGTCAATACCAAGTCGCCAGGACCAATGACACTGCATGAATGTCAATACCAAGTCACCAGGACTAATGACACTGCATGAATGACAGTACCAAGTCACCAGGACCAATGACACTGCATGAATGTCAATACCAAGTCACCAGGACCAATGACACTGCATGAATGTCAATACCAAGTCACCAGGACCAATGATACTGCATGAATGTCAATACCAAGTCACCAGGACCAATGACACTGCATGAATGTCAATACCAAGTCACCAGGACCAATGACACTGCATGAATGTCAATACCAAGTCACCAGGACCAATGACACTGCATGAATGACAATACCAAGTCACCAGGACCAATGACAACTCTTGAGTGTAAATACCATGTGAGTAAAACAAATGACAACTCAATGAATGTCAATGTCAAGTCCCCAGGGGCAATGACCAATCTGTTGATATTTTGTTAGAAGAAATGAAGAGAACCTCAAGAAAGTATCTAAAGGAAATAAAATGGTTGAATTACTATGATAGTTTAGGAAATTTGATAAAGGTAACAAACCATTAGTGGTTTTCATAGACATGTTAAACTAAGTGGTAAAATATAATATAGGTAATAAAGTATAGTATGCATACTGATCTGCCACATGCTTAGATTATTTCTACATTCTATAAATATATATATATATATTTCTTCTGATTTAATCAGCATGGGAAGCATTTTGACACATTACTTACACATAAACAGAATATCAGCTAAACAGGTTCACAGTTTGCTTACCTAACCAACATAGGAATCTGAACTTACCAACACAACACAATAACATTGACTGCTGAATTACTATAAATATTTCTAAGATAATGTAGCCAAGACAATGTCATATTTCAATTAAAATCCAGATTCAAATGTGAGTATACATCAATATCCTCACCAGACAAGCTGACAAGAAGCATGATTAAGAATTCCCAGCTTATACCAATTTCGATACACATGCCAAGTCTGATAACTCACTGCACCATGCAAGTTACATCATGTAACTGTCTTCAGTTGTAACAATATATCAACCAAAAACATTTGCCCACACACAAAAACATGCCCACACGTGGATCAGGAATCCTTTCTCTGACCCATGTGCAATGAGGATAATACAAACCCATGCTGTTTAAATCACCAAGAAGCCAACCTCTGATAACAGACATTTCGCGAACACCTGGTGTCATCACTGATTTTCAGTGATCCATTCATGAACTTTTCACAGCAATTTTGCCTTATACGCCCAATGGCAACTGTTTCAGCAGATAGTCAAGACAGGTTATTCCCTGGCATTGAAGTTTGATATTTAGATGAAGAGATCCACAAACAGCTTAATCATACAATGGAGGACTTCCAACAGTGACAACTGATTTTATTTAGTTAGTTTTAACTACTTTTTAGAAGAAAGTGAAAGGAACTATTTTCTACAATTACTTCTACAAAAATCTTATAAACCATCATAATCACTTGACACAACAATTACAATGATAAGCTCAATTGTTTTGTGTATAATAAGGGCTCAACATTAACATACATCCACTAGTCTAAGACAAGTAAAATTCAGGGAGGATCAGCAGCATTTCCTTGTGGATTATCACTTGAACCACTTGGTAGATGACAATGTTTTGCAGACTAGTGAAACAGTCTATTTCTAATCCTGCTTTGTCTCCAACATATCCTGTTACAGTAACAGTCATGGTCAACTCATGATCATGATGATATCTATATATTGAACAAAAACAGGGACCATGAATAATTTGGGGGATATTTTTTCGTAGCGAAGACTTACTTTAAATGTGTATTGTATATAAAAATATTTCATGATCTCCTAACTTTTTTGTTCTGTATATACTATTATCTGCATGTTACATGTCTAAGACTGTCTGTTATCATGGTTATTGGGTTTACATAATCAGGTAAATATGGTCAGACTGCAAGACAGCTCTACATACCCTGATAAGATGTTATAGACACAAAACTGCAAAGTAAGCAAATAATTCACATGAAAATACAAATACCAAAAGCAGAGTAACCACTTTAAGACTAGGATGAAATGTACATACAACAAATGATTCACTGTAAAATATCTGAAAACCAAAGCACGGCAATCAAAGATGAAATGAAACATAACTGCTTAACCCTGGCATGCAAATATAATTCAATGACCACAAAGCAAGCCCACATAATAAACCAAAGAAATGCCATGCAATGAAACACAAAAAACATCATCTTAATATCTGAGACAGTAATTTTCTTTTTATTCTTATAAAATGGTTTGAGGTTTGGTGCCATGACCATATACTATCATGTTACAAACATACAGAAAAAACATCATCTGTTACTTTAACATCATCTCAAACACATGCAGTCAAACATTCTCACATTCATCTCCAAACATCACATCATCAACTAACCTACCAATCTTGATCACTAAAGTTATACATTTTCAATATCTTTTTAAAAGATCATCAAAACACCTACTGGGCTCACTTTTAATGAGATGAACTGAGCTTGTTTTCAATGTAACATTTATTAATGGGCTGACAAGACAATGACCAATGTAACCCTGATACACAAAGGATGTGAGTAAGGCCCCCATAGCCTGCTGTTAGTTTTCTGATGTTAAGGCAGTTAGTGTGTTGTTACTCAGTGATGCATGACTTAACAATATACATCTCATCATTATGCTCAGCATGAGTGTAGGAATTCTTATGAAGCAGACCCAATGCTTGAGAGCTTGATTCGTTCAGTTCTCATGGATGAGAAATGATAATTTTCAATCAAGCAATTCTCCGTCAACATAATTAGTCAAATGTACTGGAACTTACTAATTTTCAAGATACTTGCATATAACAACTTCTTTATTGTTGATCCTGATGATGTTTCATGCTCAACCCACTTAAAAATTCCAGCCAAGGACAAATAGATTGAAAACACACACACCCATCCCATGAGCCAGCATCATGAGCATTCACTAAGTAAATCTGGCATATTATAAATAGACATATTATTTTTATGAGAGAATAATGTCACATTATTCTGTCATGGACTATGTGTCATAGAACCCAGCTCAGGTCTCAGCTCCACTAGAATGGTTTCTGTTATCAGAATTTTTCATGATAATTGCCATCAATATTCAAACTTTCTGAGTCGAGTTGTCTCCCTTCAATTTCCGCTGCATACGAATGCATATACTCATGCTAAACATATTCATCTTGTATGCTATATAATACATATAATACAGTCTGCATCTCACTGATACAGAATAATATATGAGTGTATGAAACACAGCCAGCAATAGTGTGCACTGCCGCCACTGTCAAGCACCAATCCCATGATAGCGATGATGTCACTGTTGTCATGACGACGGGATGTTATTGCTAGTGCCAAGTGAGACACTGCAAAGACAACAAAACAGGGTTAGTAGAAAATTGTTAACAACATATGTAAAGAGACTAAAGAAACACAAGTACGAATGTCAAGATCAAGGGTGTATGATAGGCATCATTTAATCACTCACCCAAAAGTAAAGCTTGTTAACTTGTCACTTAATCAGAAATAATCAGAAATATGCCAACATTTCCATCATGTCCATGTCAGTTTCAATAAAAAGAGAAACTCCTTCTTCAAATGTTCAGTATGAAATTGCATGCTAATAAAACCTTCTGCTACAAGCAACGCATTTAAATTACAGTAAACATGGTAAAACTTCAACCCAACATATCATTTAAGACAATGCGATTTTATGTTATGTTTTAGTTATACGACTATCAGAAATGTATCTTAAAGTATGGCAAATACAATCATCTTATAAGTGTATGTTAAAGTATGGTTGCTACGATCTTCTTAGTACTACGACAATCAGAAGTGTATCTTAAAGTATGGCAACCACGACCATCTTATAAGTGTATGTTAAAGTATGGCTGTTATGATCATCTTAGTACTACGACTACCATAGGTATATATTAAAATATGGCAGCTAAGATCCTCATATTGCCAAGACTACTTTCTGGAACGGGGCCAACGACTACTGATTTGTTGGTGTGAAACCACGGTGCAGTGAACCTTATATCCCCCGAACATGCAGCAGTAATAAGAGATCATGCATACTTTAACCCTTGTCCTTCCTCCATAGTGAGAGTTTATCCTTCTCAGCAATACAAGATTAAATATGTCATGCTGTTTGACTCCCTTCTGTCAAATCTAACACAGAAATAACACTTGAACACTTCATTTCAAAAGCATAGATGTAGATGGTATAAAACAAACATGATAAAAAAAACTTTACCATGTTTACCAAGATAAAATTGTTTGACGAAGTGAGAACATCTGGTCCCTTTCCCCAAACGTGTGCTTTTCTGATTAAACTTTTCATTATTTACATCAAAAGATTACGAACTAGTGCATATAGACATACATTCAGTACTGAAACATTTCTTAAAATCAAAAGTGTGAAACAATTAAAATCTTGCTCAAAATAGGAAGCTTTTATTGTAGATAGTGGATAGTTTGTAGTAATTCAGTGTTAACTGAGGTATGTTGTTGGACTGAAGGAAATCCCAGTGCAAATGACAATGTTGTGAAATATTGACCTCCTGTCTGACCTAGATGTGACACATGACACAGTGTGTGTGACATAGATTCATCGTGATACAGTGATGCATACAGAAGCAAAATGTGGCATAGACTGAATATTCAATGAGTACCTTCGTTGAACACTTACAGTTTAGTTGAATTGACTGAGATGCCACAAATAAGACAAACACACGCTGATTACAATAACATCACAATTATTAGCACATGCACTGCTGGCTAGCACAATGCCACCACAAAATACATGTTACTTCAAGTGCAGTGATGATTACTGGGCTACCATTGTTTTCAATCATTAAGTGCACTTTATACAGTTTCCGTAAAATGACTGAGTAATCTATAGAACACTGGTAACTAAACTCAGAATGACAGATTATCTGCCTCGAGTGAATGAAGGGTTTTAAGTCCCATGTCAAAGACTCAATACTTACATCCATTAACTCTGAGCATACAGTAAGTAATTCCTCAATAATTATTACCTCTTCGTGATTCCAACGACATTTTACTCACTTCCAGTCTCAACAAGGAACAAAGAGTTCCCTTTACAAGTTTCCACTGAGGAACATGATAATGTAATGACTAGTTAATGTCAATCAGGACCTGAAAACGTCACTGAAGACAAGCCTATGCGGCTACTTAAGTTTTCAAGGTAATTATCTCTAGAACTAGCAACCACACCACTCCTGACAATGCTGACTCCATATGTCCACACAGGCTCTGAATCCCCTCAAAATGACATACACATCCTCCTCCCCACCCCAAACACACTCCTTTTGAAATTCCAAAATCCATCACTGCTCAACATGGGTTAAGGGATGATCATGACTCAGTGTATGGATGGTACATTCTACTACTACAATTAGTGACGCAGAATTAAGTATTGTTATATGATAGGGTTGTCACGATGCGACCATCTCCTGATACGATATGTATTGTGTTACTTTGTTCACGGCAATTTTGCATGAATTCTTATATTTCACTGCACATAAACACTATTAAAAAGACTTGAAACTTTTTTAATATCTGGTTTCATATTTGAACAAAAATATGTCTCATTTCAATCAATACTTTATTTCAGATAAAACTGGAGGGTCAACACAGATAGAAAAAGACGAGAAAAGAATTTTGGTCTTAAAACTTAGTATACTCTATATTAATAATGACAAAACTGTTAATAAAATGAAGGTAGGACCCATTTTGCCAACAAAGACATTTCATTGCTGTTTAAATATTGCATGTGTGATTTGATACAGGATTGAAATATGAACCGATATGGGAATTAATATATAAATTAATACAGTTATGTGTATCGCGTATCGTATCGTCTGACAATATTATCGCCATATTGGTAAATTGTGACATCCCTACTATATAAATAATGTCCATACAATCTGAAACACTAAAACAGTACTACATCCTACAAGATTCTACCCAGGTGAAAATACACAGACATGCTTGTTTATGACCATGATGACGGGATGATGTCACGATAACTGTACACACATCACTAAAAACAACATCCAATGTACAAGTAATGTACCAGTTGGATAACCATAGTTCAGAAAGCTTTGATCAACAAGATATTCTAGGTTAAAAACAAGATAAAAAATACCATTCAATATCATTCTCGAAAGAAATCAGAATTATCTTGTAAAAAAATTCAAAATATTTATTCTTTGAAAGCCTTGCTGGTAACTGTTAACAGCTGATCAATGAAATAAAAAAGCTGGTTGGTGTTAAAGTCCATTCACATGCAAACTGTCGTTCATTTTAAGCCTAGTTTACATAACCTATTTTCCCTTTAGGTTAAAAATAATTGCTCCACCTATCAGTTGGGGTATTTAACACCCTGGGGTATTTAACACCCTGGGGTAAATATAAAAACATGATTATATGACCCTCAGGGTACATTATTCCCCCTTGGGTAAACGTGTGCATGTAAACCAGGCTTAAGTTAATCAGCTATTTTACATCATTTCTGTCCAGTACTGAGGTAGGCTGGGACTGACATGAAACAGACAATCCTTTCTTTGTTCCTGAATTCTAATATTGATGACTATTTAGTGTGTGTGATACAAATGATATTTACATGACTGATGATATACAACAGTAAAGGTTGTGCTATATATGTGATATTTCACCTTGTAGAATTGGGACGGTTGGTGACTTGTGGCTGGCCCTGACGAGTGCGAGTCTGACGTTGGCGTGCTAGGAATGACTGACCCAGGGAGCTGTTGACAAGTCTCTCTTCAGCTTCTTTCCTCTGGATTTGCATACCCTGCAAATAATAATGATGATGATGATGATGATGATGATTCGAACATGCGCTCTTGATAAGATTGTATATTGGACGTTATTTTAGAGAGGAGAGTGTCTAGGAGTTGTTCCCCATAGATGTAGCGGGAGAGATATGACAATAGGTATTGAGAGAAGAGGTACAGGTAATCGACATGAGGATTGTGAGAATATGCGGGAAATACCCAGCAGTGCATAAAATGGACTTGTCCGACATTGCCAAAGACAGATTCTATTGTGGGAGTCATCATTAAATAGGGGTAAATATTTGTAAAGCTTGTAGATCTTATCATCCTCCTTATAGAGGCTGAACATAATGTTGATATCTCATATAAGAAAAAAACGAATTGTGGTCATTGTTTATCATAAAATAAAACACTCCCACTCGTTGCTTATTTCTTAAATATAAACTAGACCGATCCACTAAATGTTCAAAATTCAATTTTCGGCAATTTTTTCTCAACAATTTACTGATACATCAATATCAAAATATACAATGACTTTCCTACTGAAGTGATCTAATATTGTTAAAAGTTGCATTAGCAATCTTGCAGTTATTTGTGGCGAGACTCCTGAAAGGCAGCCTATTTCTGGTGATTACACAACAGGTGACATGATGAGAGTATGTTGAGAGAGTCAGAACTCACCAGATTGTACCAGGCAGACACCATCAGCTTCTGTTCCTGGTCTCGTATGTTCCTCGTCTTCTCACTCTCCTTCTGCAATACATGAAACATGGTCATGGTTTTCTCCATCGCTGTGGCTTGGTGTGTTCATGATGTAGGGTTGTACACCACTTTTAGCAATATTGCAGAAATAACACAACAAAGATGCAAGGAATGGGCTTCAAACATTGTCACGATGCATTTTTAACATGACAAGAGACCACATGAACCAATAGGCTACCCCCACAGTTTTCTCCCACACAGGTATTGGTTCAAATATTTTCATCATTCTGTGAAGCTTTTCACTTTTTGAAACAATACATGTTCTGTTTTTCCGTGTATAATCGTCAATTATAATGAACTAAGAGCATCAGTACAAAACCTATTTTAAATCCAATTCCCCCTGTCCTTATGAGAGTGTTGCTACACACCTCCATCTGTGATATCTGCCTCTCCTTTTCTATCAGCTGGTTCCTCAGCAACTGAAGCTCAGGAGCATCGCCATCCATCTTCTGCATGCTGCTCATCTCAGACACAACCTGCAGCAGACACACACCATCACAACAATCTAGAACCAGACCGTATCTGCAGCAGACACACACCATCATAACAATCTAGAATTGGAATGTATCTTCAGCAGGCACACATCATCACAACAATCTAGAACCAGACCGTATCTATAGCAGACACACACCATCACAACAATCTAGAACCAGACCATATCTGCAGCAGACACATACCATCACAACAATCTAGAACCAGACCATATCTGCAGCAGACACATACCATCACAACAATCTAGAACTAGACCATATCTGCAGCAGACACACACCATCACAACAATCTAGAACCAGACTGTATCTGCAGCAGACACACACCATCACAACAACCTAGAACCAGACCGTATCTGCAGAAGACACATACCATCACAACAACCTAGAACCAGACCGTATCTGCAGCAGACACACACCATCACAACAACCTAGAACCAGACCGTATCTGCAGCAGACACACACCATCACAACAACCTAGAACCAGACCTTATCTGCAGCAGACACACACCATCACAACAACCTAGAACCAGACTGTATCTGCAGCAGACACACACCATCACAACAACCTAGAACCAGACCGTATCTGCAGCAGACACACACCATCACAACAACCTAGAACCAGACCCTATCTGCAGCAGACACACACCATCACAACAACCTAGAACCAGACCCTATCTGCAGCAGACACACACCATCACAACAACCTAGAACCAGACCCTATCTGCAGCAGACACACACCATCACAACAACCTAGAACCAGACCGTATTTGCAGCAGACCCACACCATCACAACAACCTAGAACCAGACCCTATCTGCAGCAGAAACACACCATCACAACAACCTAGAACCAGACCCTATCTGCAGCAGAAACACACCATCACAACAATCTAGAACCAGACCATATCTATAGCAGACACACACCATCACAACAATCTTGAACAAGACCCTATCTGCAGCAGACACACACCATCACAACAACCTAGAACCAGACCCTATCTGCAGCAGAAACACACCATCACAACAACCTAGAACCAGACCCTATCTGCAGCAGAAACACACCATCACAACAACCTAGAACCAGACCCTATCTGCAGCAGACACACACCATCACAACAACCTAGAACCAGACCATATCTGCAGCAGAAACATACCATCAAAACAAACTAGAGCCAGACCATATCTGCAGCAGACACACACCATCACAATAATCTAGAACCAGACCATATCTGCAGCAGACACACACCATCACAACAACCTAGAACCAGACCCTATCTGCAGCAGAAACACACCATACCAACAATCTAGAACAAGACCATATCTGCAGCAGAAACATACCATCACAACAACCTAGAACCAGACCCTATCTGCAGCAGAAACACACCATACCAACAACCTAGAACCAGACCATATCTGCAGCAGAAACACACCATCACAACAATCTAGAATTGGAATGTATCTGCAGCAGAAACACACCATCACGACAACCTAGAACCAGACCCTATCTGCAGCAGAAACACACCATACCAACAATCTAGAACAAGACCCTATCTGCAGCAGAAACACACCATCACAACAACCTAGAACCAGACTGTATTTGCAGCAGAAACACACCCTACCAACAATCTAGAACAAGACCGTATCTGCAGCAGAAACACACCATCACAACAACCTAGAACCAGACTGTATTTGCAGCAGACACACACCATCACAATAATCTAGAACCAGACCATTTGTCTTTGTGTGGACACATGATGTTCTTCCCTCAAACAAGTGGCAAACGATCAAAACTGGGCCAGACAAAGTAGCAGTTGGGGTACAATAACACAGAATTAGCTTTGACTAACATTATACACACTTGACCCTTATTATCTGTTGGTAGTCACAAGAAGTACTTGGGACGACCTATTTGGCCCCGGAAATCTCAGGGTAAACAGGCAAAGACAGGCTTCTTACAATTTTGGTAGGAGTGCTTGATAGTTTGAATGCTGTGTACATATTCTGAGCAAAATTTGTTAAAGATCATAAAACCTTTTACAAATATTTTGAAGACCGAGCACACAATTTCATATATAAATATCCTTACTTTTTTTGGTTCAGTATAGTTCAAAGCAGTGATAACTCATTACCTTTATCTATAGGGTATGGCTACCCAGTATCACACTGGACACACTGACCAAGGTAACAAGTCCACTTTCAAGTTTTGACAGATCCAGAATTCCCTTTTCACAAAGGTTGTCTACACACCTGTTTGGCCCTCTCGAGGTATCTGGTGTATCGTTCCTCCATCGTCTTCATGTCGTCATCCTTCTTGTTGAGTTGTTCCTGGAGAGACAGCACCCTGTCGGCGCCAGCGCTGACCTGTCCCTGCAGCTGTGCCAGCTCACGGTTACGCTGACCCAGCTCCGTGGTCTGACTGTCCACCTTCTGCTCCAGCTCGTTGATCTTCTTATGCAGCTGTATGACCTCGGTGTTGGAAACACTGGACAGCTTGTTGTCCTGGAGGTCCTCCAGCTGCGCCTCAAGCTCCAAGATACGCTGGTTCCCTATCCTACAAATAGTACAATGTCAGATTATCATATCCACTGAGATAAGACACTGGCAACACACTTACGCAATATGCCACATTTATTACCCAGAGGGTTAAAAATAAATGAATTCATAACAATCGTATGTGCACTTGTGCAAATATCACTTCTCACACACAAGTGTATTGTTTCAGTCATCTGAACATCATTGTTGAAGTCATTCGAATCTTATTGTGATGTAAGGTAAGACGTAAGGTCACACTAGAAATGATGTCAAAGCTGAAGATTGTTGACGTCATTCGACAAAATGTTGTTTGCTTGGACAGCGGTGGTGATAAGTGCATTTTTCTAAAGGGGAGCTCAAAAGGATTAAGAAATAATGGATAACAAAGAAATTATTACACTCACATGTGTGACATACTGATTTTACGAAACACATGTAAGAATTAACCTTCATTCTTGCTTGGGAAATACAAGAATTGACACTCTTTATGACACACTTGCTCTTATAATAATCTCTATTTAGCACCTTCAGCCGTACATGTATCAAATCTATATGACAATGATCACAGCAACGTATTATAATTATGTCTGGATATGAACCCGGTTCCACAAAGTGACCTTAGCACTGAGGTGATCAGAACTCCCATACTTTAACACAGACCTTCGGCAGTTGTAGCACTACCATCACTTTGTAGAAATCTACACAAGCAGCTGATAAGCACACAATGGCAGGTCACACACATTACTGGACACCAATAATACCCTGGAACCTGGAGGTTCTGTACCTTTATTGTAACATTGCACATTTTATTGTAGCAGGTAGGTTAGATAATTGATCTGTTACCATGGCTACTGATACCCACTGACAGCCCCCTGGATAACATCTTAGCCAGTCATTCAGAGCCAATATCTAAATAATTCTAATAAGTGTAAGTGCTGTCAGTATCTTGGGAAATACATCAACAGGCAACATCAGTTGGTTGAATGTTAATCTTGGATTCATTTCCCTTGTCAGACTCACCTGACTTCTGTCTCTAGCTCATTCTTCCTGGCATTGGCATCGTCCAGCATCGTCTGTATCAACTGTGTCTGCTCATCCTGCGTCCCTGCCGACCCCATCGTCAACATCCTGTTCTCATGCTCTAGACGAAGTAATTTCTCCCTGGAAATTTTTACAAACCTGTAGAGGTTATGAATTCTCTGATGAAATCCTCCTTGGGGCACTTATTGCATTTTCCTTGCTCAAGAAAATCTATATGACATAGTTGTAACCATTTTCCTTAATAAAAAATGTTACCACACAAAAAACTTCGTTTTTGTATGATATACGACCACCCTTACGGGGCCTCACCCCCAACGGCGCCTCACGCCAGGGGGAGCAACTCTCACCCAAATCACTTTCCATATGTCAAATGCTGACGGAATGTGGGGAGGTGGGTGGCCGTGCCCCAAGGAGGATTTCATCAGAGAATTCATAACCTCTACAGGTTTGTAAAATTCTCTTTCTGATTAAATCCTCCTTGGGGCACTTATTGCATCAAGACAGACTCCCAAAGATAATCTAGGAAGTGGCATCCGTCAGCAACAGGCGTAAATAAATACATCGTATTTGATTATTCAACAGAATAAAATATTGAGTTCAATAAATGGAACCAACCTTATCGTGAGGCACCACCGTCGAAAGGCGGGGGCTAGAGACAGGGCGTGGTCGACCATATATTATGATAAAGCCTGTTTTTGCGGCTTGTCATAAGTTGAGAACTCGAAACACCTCCCACCCCCCCCCCACACTTTTTTGAACAAGTGATATAAGGGCGTAGATCACGAGAGACCATAACCAGCGCTGAGCTAGGCCAGAGGGTCCCCGAGGATCGAAGGAGTGCGTGCGCAAAATACGAGTATTATCGAGTAGTAAGGACTGATATTTATCGACCGCAGAAGATAAAATCCGGACCATTACTGAGCAGTATAACCGGAAGACTGTCTAAAATCTCGAATGCTCAATCAGCTAGAGATTAGAACTTTGCCCAGTTCGGAGAACTGACTGACCAAACCGAGTACGCTCGCTTGAGTGTTTGTCGAGTTGGTAAGGTTTGATGAATCGTGCTCGGCTGGCTCCAAATAGCCGCGGAGCAGATCTGCTCAATGGGCAGAGCCGCGGCGTACGCTTTTGACGCAGCCACTGCTCTAACCTAATGAGCCTTCAACCTGGTAGGGGGGTCCCTGCCTGTAAGCGTATACGCTGTACAAATGTTTGAAACTATCCACCTCGAGATAGATTGTTTACTCGCAGGTGAGCCAACCTTCCTACCGCAGTAACAGCAAAATAGTTGGTTATCCTTACGGACACCCATATTTCTGCTGATATAGGCCTTGAGAGTCGTGCGGACATCCAAGACATGAGCATGTCTTGCAGTGGTCCCCGACGAGGAAGGCTGTGAAAGAGCGGGTAGCTCAATAGGAGCCGTTCACGTGGAATCGTGTGCGACCCTAGGACGGTAATAGTCCGGTAGACGAAAACTGACTGTCCCGGTGATATTTATCGACCCCATGGAAGACAGTTATTTTGGGATCGGCTGACATAACACGAATGTCGCCTACCCGTCTGCCGGACGTTACCACCACAAGGAACGCCGTCTCCCAGCTCAACAGCTGAAGAGAGAGAGACGACAGATCCCGAAAGGAAGGACCGGACAGCCAATCTAGAATGATTGACAAGTCCCAAGGGGGACTGATCCGCCGGACTGGCGGTCGGATCCTGTCCACACCTGCTAAAAAGCGCTGCACTAATGGGTGTGCACCCAGAAGTGCCCCGTCGACAGGGACGTGAAAAGCTGCGATAGCTGTAGAGTACCCTCGGACTGTTGATGCGGCCAGGCCGTCATCTAGTCGCGACTGGAGAAACTCAAGCACGGATACGAGATCTGCAGAAAAAAGATCTGCAATCCCTCTATCGACACACCTGGGCGCATAGCAGGCCTATCTATCGTACTGAACGTTTGTCGAATCCCTCCGCGAAGCCAGTATTGTGTCTGCAACTCGTGCAGGAATACCGCTCTTCTGGAGGCGATTCCTGACAGTGGCCAAGCCACCCATTGAATCCTGAGATTCGGGTGGAGGGCCCCGTTCTGGGATAGGAGGTCCGGACGTAAAGGTAATATAACAGGAGGCTGAGCCAGAAACCTGAGTATTACTGGAAACCCACTCTGCGCCGACTAAAGAGGTGCCAGGAGCACAATTAGTCGCGCAGGCTGAGTGCCTAGCTGAGACAGGACCTTGGAAATCAGAGGTACTGGGGAGAATGCCCACAGAACTGTCCGTCCAATCTAGCTGAAAGGCGTCCGGTGCCACCGACCTCGGGTCGTGGACTCGGGAGCAGAACGTTGGTGTCTGGTTATTTAACCCAGACGCAAACAGATCCACCTGTAACGACCTGTATAACAGGGAGAAAATCCCGAATATCCCCGGGTCGAGCCTCCACTCGTGAGGAGCGAGGATCCGGCAAGACAGAGCGTCCGCACGGACGTTGTCCACCCCCGGGAGATAAACAGGTAGCACCCTGATATCGTGAGAGTCGCACTATAGTAGGAACTGCCACGTCTTTCGTCGAAGCGACGGAGACGCCGTTCCCCCCTGCTTCCGGATGTAAGTCATCGCCGTTTGGTTGTCCATCTCTAGACGAACCACTTGGCCACGAAGCAGATCCGGGAAGCGTTGGAACACCAACCTGACCGCTCTCAGTTCTAGCACATTGATATGCAGTTTGATCTCCTGCTGGGACCATAGTCCCGAGGCAGTGTGATCATTCAGAACGCCTCCCCAGCCGGAGAGTGACGCGCTGTTTGAACTGTGAGAGACGGAACGGGAGTGATTCCCGACCTCGGTCCACCACTGGAGGTGTGTAATGAGCCACTACGGAGTCTCGAGCACAGTCTCGAGATCTTCCGAGTTCGCCCAAAGTCGACGGAGTGCTTGTTGAATGGGACTCATTCTCAAGCGCGCCCGCCAGACCAAATCCACTGTCGCCGCCATGTTGTCCAGTAACTGGAGCCATGTACGAGCAGTGTGACTTGCGCTTAAGGGACTTGATATCTTGTGACAGAGATACACGTCCTCTCACCGTGTTGAAATTAGCCACTAGATTCTGAGTGGGGCTCAGATCTGACTTCTTGAGATTGACCATCCACCCTAGAGTGATCAGAATATCTATCACTTGTTGTGTAGCTATCTGACTCAGGGATTGCAATAGAGCTCTTAGTAACCTAGTCGTCGAGGTACGGATGGCAGAACCGACCTTTTGACCTGGCCACTTGGGCGGGAATCAACATCGGCTTGGTGAACACCCTCGGGGCCGTGGAGATCCCGAATGGTAGAACCCTGAACTGATAACACCTCCCGTCGAAAGAAAACCTCAGGTATTTCTTGAACTCTGGATGTATTGGTATGTGGAGATTGGCTAACGTCAATAGACTTAAAATACGCCTTTCTCCTGTCTCGACAGTTGAGATCACTGTTTGGTGACTAGGAAACAAGTCGAGTAGAAGCCCTCGCTTTCCTGTCCCTCGGGACCCGGTTCGATCGCAGCTTTCATAAGAAGTGCGTCGACCTCGGCACGGAGGAATTCCGCCTTCTCTCGGGTAGCAGGCACCGGTGTGTGCTTTATCCCGGAAAAGTGGAGGAGCGGATGAGTTTTCCCGATAACTTGCGACTATGGGTTCACCCGGGGCTCTTCGGGCGCTAATGGGAACCCATCGTTCCCAGCCCCGCGAAAAAGCTGTTGGCCTCGACCAGCTGCCTTGCCCCGGCCCGTGCCTCTCTTGCTCCTCACGGCGCCCTTATACCTGAAGGAAGCGGCGGCTTCCAAGCAGGTGTGGACGTCTGACCCGTGCGTTAGCGTAGGAGGGGACAATTGGAGAGGCCCGCTTACGCGGTTTTAACGCTTGGTACCTCCAACAAGGCCTTATGAGTCTTTGATGGAAGTATACAATTGAGCAGCCTCTCGGACCGCCTGCTGAGCCCCAGGGAAGAGGGTGGCACCCTCTTATACGGCAAAGCAAGTAGGTCTTGGCGTGTGTAAGTCGAGTATTTAGATACCGACATCCACCGCCTGCGCATGCACATAACAGCGCACATCATCTGCGATGCACAGCTACGAATAGCGTCCCGCGCAAGATAATGTTAGTTGCGCGGCCAACTCCGAAGAGTCGGCCGGCCCCTCTCCCGCTAACTCCCTCTGTACAGCCGACAGATACGCGGAGTGTACGGACACACGGAGCTGTTGGCATGCATTATGATATTGCTCCTCGAAGCATATGTAAGCAGCCTTCAACTCCGCACCGCACACGGGAAAGGGGGGGCAACCGCCGGCCCTGCTTGACCTTAGTCAAGTTGGGTGTCTCCGACTCTGGCATGGGCGCAGCAACCTGAGGCAGTACATGGACAATCCTGTCCCGCACGTGTCTCTGCACCCGGCCCGAGGCCGAGTCCCGGTGCCGAGGTGCCGGAGGTTCAAGGGAACCCACCTGGCACTGGGCTAGGTATCCACTAGTGAA
Source organism: Haliotis rufescens (assembly GCF_023055435.1). Lineage (NCBI taxonomy): Eukaryota > Metazoa > Mollusca > Gastropoda > Lepetellida > Haliotidae > Haliotis > Haliotis rufescens. The sequence goes on from NW_025963890.1 coordinate 11,402,859, forward strand.
AGCCTTGGCCTCGGAAGAGGCGTCTGGCTCCGCTAGGGTAAATTGTGCGTCGGTAGTGCACGGGCCGGTGCCCGCCACCACTACGCTGGGGAGCGACCTCGAGCCGGAGCCGAAGCTCGGTCTCGGATCGTCCCCGAGACAAAGGGAACCAACCTGGCTCCGGGCTAGGTATCCACTAGTGGACGCCTCGGCCTCGGAAGAGGCGTCTGGCTCCGCTAGGGAAAATTGTGCGTCGGTAGTGCACGGGCCGGTGCCCGCCACCACTACGCTGGGGAGCGACCTCGAGCCGGAGCCGAAGCTCGGTCTCGGATCGTCCCCGAGACAAAGGGAACCAACCTGGCTCCGGGCTAGGTATCCACTAGTGGACGCCTCGGCCTCGGAAGAGGCGTCTGGCTCCGCTAGGGAAAATTGTGCGTCGGTAGTGCACGGGCCGGTGCCCGCCACCACTACGCTGGGGAGCGACCTCGAGCCGGAGCCGAAGCTCGGTCTCGGATCGTCCCCGAGACCAAGGGAACCCCCCTGGCTCCGGGCTACGAATCCACTAGTGAAAGCCTCGGCCTCGGAAGAGGCGTCTGGCTCCGCTAGGGAAAAATTGTGCGTCGGTAGTGCACGGGCCGGCGCCCGCCACCCCTCCGCTGGGGAGCGACCTCGAGCCGGCGCCGAAGCCCGGTCTGAGATCGTCCCCGAGACCAAGTTGCCTGCCTCGGCCGACGCCGGGCATATCACAAGGTCTCGAAGCCGCGTCCGGCGCAGACAACGGGGAAGGCTCGGTCCGCATCTCCTCTCGGAGCTGAGACTTTACCTCCTCCATCATCGACGCCATCTGCGACTTAAGTAACGCAGAAAAGTCTGCCAAAGACAGTGCAGGAGAGGGTGCAGTGCTTACTACGGGGACCCTCGAGCCTTCTCCCCCGGCCCCCGGAGAGGGAGCGGGGGAGACAATCTCGGCAGCTTTTTTACCCTTTTTAGATGGGGAGGGGGGGGATGTCTTAGTAGATCTGATATCTACCCCCGCCTTTAATAGACCTCTTTAAAGTGGAACAAGTCAACTTGTCTCTTTTGGGGGCCCCGGGGGGTAAAGGCAATGTCCTCCGCCAGACATATTCGGCAGCGTTCGTGCCTGTCTTAGAACAACCCGTACACAGTTTGAAGGTCTTGTAAACAAGACCGTAATTTCTGAGGTGGGCGGGAAGGGTATCAACGTGTATCAGTGCGATATAAAGATCGGAAAGAAACGTGCATAAATTGTGAAACTAGAAGCAAAGGCGTAATGTAGAATGCGATTTGTAACGCGATACTAATAGCCAATGTGTAGTATAATTATAACACCAAAGGGGCGTGTTACGCGCTAAGGTGTAAAAACCCGTAAAAAAGGTAAGTGTAGTTTATGAATTAACACACCACCTTGGGTTTTGTAAAGGAAAAAATTGTAGACCAATGCTGTATGATATAACAAAACCCCAAGCCGTTTCTTAATGGCCTTGGTGTTACATGTATCAGCCCGTGGAACTACAATATGGACGCCATTACGGCCATTTGAATTCAAAGGTACCGTGCACGTGGCGTATTATTACAACTCTATAACTTCACAATGCGAGGTATTACGCCTTTGCAAAGAAAGAAATGTACCATACATACAGTTTGGTCAGCCATGGTTCTTGTCGAACGATAGATTTCTCTTATTTTTGTCTTGTGTGAAAAATCAACACGTCTGTCTCTTACAGATGACATAAGGAAAGTGATTTGGGTGAGAGTTGCTCCCCCTGGCGTGAGGCGCCGTTGGGGGTGAGGCCCCGTAAGGGTGGTCGTATATCATACAAAAACGAAGTTTTTTGTGTGGTAACATTTTTTATTAAGGAAAATGGTTACAACTATGTCATATAGATTTTCTTGAGCAAGGAAAATGCAATAAGTGCCCCAAGGAGGATTTAATCAGAAAGAGAATCATAAGTATTAATTATGCTAGGCTCCAATTTCAATGGTCAATGAACATGTCATCATACTCTATCACAACAAGTTGGAGGCTGCTTTTAAGCTACATTCACCACTACCAGAGGAGTCTAAGTGTATGACCGAAACTGTCTGCAAGGTGCTTAATGGTTTGCATTCACATTACCATCTCAATATTATACAGTATTCACAGATAAGAGACAAGAAGCACAGTTTGGACAATGTTTTTAAGAACACACCACTTTTACACTATTGTTCATTGTCAGGCATGGACACATTAGCCTTAGAATCTCTCATGAGTCAAAATTTCTGAGGATGGTGAAGAGAACAACCAACAGCAAGGAACATCTCATCACAATAAATGAAATCCTGAATTGTATCCAGTGACATAACACTTCAAGAATTATTCTAATTCCTATGGCCATGGTCACTGTTTGTTTTTTGTTTGTTTTGTTTGTTGTTTAATGCAGCACTCAGCAATATTCCAGCAATATGACGGCGGTCTGTAAATAATTGAGTCTGGGCCAGACAATCCAGTGATTGACATCATGAACATCGATCCACGCAATTGGGATACAATGACATGCATCAACCAAGTCAGCTAGCCTGACCAACCCAATCCAGTTAGTCACATTTTACAAAAAGTATACAGTCGTGCCTCGTTTATACGGACACTTGCGTCATTTCACAATTCGTCTGTATAAATGAATTTCCGTATAACTGAAACCAGCTTCTTACTGGAAGAGTTACTTCCCTTCAATTATGCAACTCATGACAGATGACAGAGCAAACAGATACATCCACTCAATCTTTACTCAAGACATACACGTTTCAAAAAATCTGTCATGGAAGTTAACTTAACTTTCACAAAACCGTCTGCATTCGCACACAGAGCCACACTAACACGCTCCTTGGATCGTTTCGTACCACTAACAGGCTTGGATTACATGTACAATAAACAAGCTCGTCTCAAACGTAACTCAGTGTCACTTGGTTACTTGACTTCTCACGAATCAAAGGATTACCACCAACGGAAGTGTATTGTCCGGGTAAGTGAGACAATTTTGTGTGCATTTCAGTGTTTTGTGTATGAAAATGACCATTCGGTTACGGAAACTGAATTTCCGTATATACGGGTAAATATATATAGTAATTATTTCGTTTTGAATGAAAATCGTCAGGGAACCGAGGTTTCCGGATATCTGAAGTCCGTATAAGCGGGGCATGACTGTAGTCGCTTTTTATGGCAAGCATGGGTTGCTGAAGACCTATTCTACCACGGATGTTCACGGGTCGCCATGGTCACTGTGTAGTTGTAGTCAGCATATGGCATTCATTAAAACCATTATTATTAGATCCATACAATGTATTATTTTGATGAAACATGTCAGATGCTAATTTGAAAAAAATAAAATATTTTTATCACTACATAAAAATACTTTAAATCATGAATCTTTTAAAGGATAACAACTTCTTTAATCTTTGTAACAAAGTTTCAGGGTTCCTTCTTGCCCTGAAACGTTACAAAGAATAATAAAAATATCATGACTTTTGGTTTGTGTTGTAAACACTTCTAATGACTATCATGGACTTCATCACTACATTCTTACTTAATTTCTGGAGGTATTGAAAGCATTTCCATGCGATGCGGTGTGGATGCCAGGTCTGGTAGCTCATTATTCCCGGCCACGATGTCCGGCACCTGGAACTGGGTTGTACATTTCAGCTCCTCATTCATCTCTTTGAGGGAATCCCGCTCAGTCGCTATTCTCTGGAGGGGAATGCATGTGAAGGTTGAACAGTAACAATCATCATTCCATTATCTACATTTAGAAGAGAAGTAACAACAACGGATTCATAAAGCATCTAAATTCCATGAAAAAGGTGTTTGTTTGTTTGATTGATTGATTGATTGATTGATATTCCAGACATATGATGACAGTCTGTAAATAATCGAGTCTTGTCCAGACAATCCAGTGATGGACATCATGAGCATCTATCTACATAATTGGGATACAATGACATGCATCAACCAAGTCAGCAAGCCTGACTATCCGATCCCGTTTGTTGCCTCCTACGACAAGCATTGTCACCTTTTATGGAAAACATGAGTTGCTGAAGACCTATTCTACCAGGGATCTTCACGGGTTCAAAAAAGTGTTCAAAATACATCAATGTCAAATTTATTATTGTCCATTAGTTGTCAAAAATTCTGCAGAAAGAATATTTAGCTTGTACTAATAGGGTGACTTGCAGCGGTGGTCCTGAATGAAATGGATTTTGTGTAATACAGTATACTGTACAAAAAGAAGTAGATTATCCATTCAATTTTGTCCAACACTTAAAAACTGTAAATCTAAAAATTAATGCATAACCAAATTAATGTGTGTGTCAAACCCTAGCCTAAAACGTGTAAATAACAAAGTGCTATATGCCACTCTGGAAGATGTTGAACTAAATGAAAGACGAAGATTGTACAAATGTACAGTCGTCAACAACTCACATCTCTCTCACTCTGCAATGTAACCATCTTCTCCTGCACCCTCTTGAACTCAAACTCGGCCTTGTCAGCTCGTTTGATCTCATCTGCCAACTTGCTCTGCAGCTCATGGGTCTGGATCTTGTACATCTCCAGCTGCTGCTTCAAGGAGGACGCCTTACGTGCATCCTGACCGGCAACACAAACAAGTTCCTTCAACTCATACAGATAGGCTGGAAGCTGTACATGATCATATGGCATTTCACGATCATAGCTTATTGTCATAGTATCTCAGGGAGTAAATGAGTGATGTCAAGTATGCTTGAACAATATTCAGGTGGAGCACTGAAAGTGAAGGGACACAACTCTGTATGACGAATCATGTTCCTGGGTATCAGTAGGAAATCATTTTTGAGAGGAGAAATTGATTTTGTTTTAATCAATGTACTGTATCTATTTCTTGCATTGATGACATCTTTTTTTATAAGAAATAAGAAAGGCTGGTCCAACCCCATCATTTGCATGACTGCAAAACATTATGATATATCATGTTCGTTTATTGAATGAATAGACTTTTGTTATTATATAAGACAATAAGAGTTATCTCCTCTTGTTTCAAACACTTGGACTAAATGATCAAATGATCACGGCCGTCATATACTTCTCAAAAGTAGAAAAAGAACACCATATGTCTTCATATGACTATAGTAAATCTCTCTGTGTGTCTGGGAGGTGGGGGGTCTGGGGCAAGGGGGTCCTTGTACTCCGGACTTATGCCGATTTTATAGTGCTGGCCCACTGAGATACCATAACGTAGTTGGACATGAATACCCCACTCAGATACCCCTGACTCCTGACATCCAGTCCTTGTTTTTCCCCCTTAATGCTCAGTGTCAGGCAGGGTAGGGGCAGGTACCATCTTTTAACATCTTTTAGTATGACGAGCCCGAGGATCAAGTCCCCGACCTTCCATCTCACGGCAGACGCTCTACCACTAGACCCGGAGGCGGTCAACAAGTTACATATATTGCATAATGACTGAAGACAACGCCGACTGTAACCTACCTCTTGTAGTTCTAAATGCTCTTGCATATATTTAGTATTTTTCTCTTCTAACATTTTTATCTGTCCTCGTAAATCACTCATGTCCTCTGAAAGTAAAACAAAGGTCACAAATTATTACATCATCAACCTGGTCGATATACATGATATAGTTACTGCTTGCAACAAACAATACAACATTCATACCAAGGAAGACAAAGTGACTAAAGACAATAATCTTTTTAAATAATACTTTCATGATAGCATGAATCCTTACCCAATTTCTTTTTATAGGACTCAATTGTTGATTCGTATTTGGCCTGAAAATAAAATAAACATCATCAATGCATCAGCGGCAGCATTCATTAAATACGAACAGACTGATGAGCAGGATAGGAAATGGAACAAGAGAGTGAATTTCTGATGTCTAAGGCAGCCAGCTACCTCTATATTCATGAAACAACTAATGTTTGTTTGTATACACATATCAATATTTTGGTTGACTTTTTTCTAGTTTTCCTGTTAACATTGAATATTCTTAACCCTTTTAAAGACTTTTGCAGTTAATGCCTAAGGTCCAATTATTCCAACTGCTCTCACCACTTGTTCTGATGTATGTCTAAGAATGTCCAGTTCATCTTTTAACGACCTGGCTTCATCGGCTAATGCTGATAACTCAGCATTCTGAAAAGAGAGTAAGAATCAAATTTACCCTTTAATAAATCCAATATACAATGTATCATGTTTGATGGAGATTATGCCACCACATACTGGCACACATGGAGATGTATGTGACACACAGCTGACAAAGGGAGGTAACCTGTGCAGGCACTCTACGACATTCTGTACTTATACATAGGCTTCATATCTATAGGCTTCAACACACAGTGAATGTTGTTTTCTACCACAGTCAGCTACAGTAGCAATCTCAACATTAGTTGATAGCATCAGCAACACTGTTCAGCTCACACTGTTGGAGTACAATGACACAATCAGCCAGTTCAGAATGCTCTAAGTTCATGTCAGTACTACTCCATCCATTTACCAGCTGAGTCCACACTATCTAAATTAGTGATGAAATACACATGTATCAGAAAATGTATACACACACATAAACATAACAGTACATGAACTGTACCTAAACAATGCTTAAGAATACATTACCTTTTCCTTCTGTTCTGCAAGTTCTTTTGATGCCACTTCAAATTTGATTCTGTAATCATCCTTGCCTGGTAAAACACACCAAAGATGGTCACTAGGACATCCAGTGCACCACACAGTATAGACAAGACAACATGACATTTATGATGTCAAAGAATTAATATATATGAGCGATTGTAAATGTTTAGTAGATCACTGTGTATGTAAAAACTAACCCTCATTATAATGCTATCATGTAAGACTTAAAAAAATAAAAGAATTGGTACTCTGGCAATGACTTGTGAAAATATAGTGTGGGCAGGCGGGCGGGCCGTGTTTCCTTTTTTTTTTTTGGTGTGTGTGTGTGTGTGTGTGGGGGGGGGGGGGGGGGCTTAAACTAGTATGTGACCAAATAAATACTTGTGTACCATCAACCTGGGAAAGGGTCTCCCTACATTAACTAGCATACAAATTCCTATTGCTGCTATGACCATAAAACGAGATGCACAGTAAAGCACTACGCATGCAAAGGGAAGTAACTGTGTGCTATATTGGATCGCATTGTTTTTAGTAGTAGGATTCTTTTATTTGTTTGAAAATGGAAATAAAAATGAAACATGCAGCAGACTTTATGATGATGCGGGCGGTGCCTGAGAACCAGGACTATTATTTTTTTCAGCCTAATTTTGACAAATTGTCAAAGAGAAATACTATACGAAAGAATTGGGGTTAATTTACAAAGCTTCTCAAAAATCACTCTTACAGCCACATGTACTTTGATCCAGGCAAAAACATCATAGAAAATAGGTTAGATTTTAAGTTTTCTATTACATTTGACAGATCTTATCACAAATTCAGTACCTGTCTCCAGCTTATACACCTCTTCCTGTAGTTTTTCTATCTGACTAGATAGGTGGTGGTACCTCTTTCCAGCAGGGGTACTAAATAACACACACAAGTACTTGTCATCTCAGTAATATCATAGTAACAACTCAAACAGGAATAAATGTCTGGAACAAGAAGAAAGCAATTGAGATATAAATTATTTATTTACATGAAATATTTGCTGCCAAAATCACATGACATCATCATCAACCTTACAACAAAACAAATCGAAATGCAAATCCACATGTTCCAAAGGATATGGGGTTGTGCGTGTGGACTGACCTTGGATCGTCCATACTCTCAGCTTGATGGAGTCTCTCCAATAGTCTCTCATTCTCCACACTGAACATTGTCTTCTCCTCTGACAGTGACGCCACCTGGGGGATAGCATGGAAAACAGTACAGAAGGGGGGATAATGCTGCTGAGCTCCATGCTACACTCTCTCAAATTAGTCTTGACACTTAATTCTGACCTGTCAAATTGATGGAGACCTTCAGCATTTAATATGCAGGTAGGTAGTCTCTTAAGGTCAGCTTACCTAAACGTTGAATGAGTCCTTTTTATCCTAATACTGTGCAGTACACATTCAAAGAATTAGTGTCCAAACCTATCTGAAAGACGTGTCCCTGTAACAATAACACAAGACTAACCTGCATATCAAGTTCGTGACATCGTTGCAAGAGTTCTTCTTTAGCTTCTAAGGCACTATTCAATTCTTCCACCGTCTTCTTCAGCTAAACACAGATGCATCATTGAGCCTTTGTTTATATTTTTGTCAAAAAATACAAAACTACCCTAACTGCTCAAAATCATCTGCTCTTGATCATGGTTCATTCCTGAGTGAGTAGATTTTAAAGCAGCTTTGAACAGTATTCCGTGGCATGTCAGCTTACTGTTGGAGGAAAGCTTGAAGTGACGCATGTCTCAGACGTTTACCACTTTGGTGAAAACCCATGAGCGTGTGTATGCATGGTGCTGACAAACCTAGAAACATAATCGAGGCAAACCAGGTTTCGAACCCACGATCATAGGTTTCTGCTGTGTCCAAGGGATGAAACTCTGTACAAGCAAACTGCAGCACCTTAGACAACTGGGCCACCCATGCCTCCGGTCTATTCCCGAAGCTAGTTATTTAAACTTTTACAAAGAAACTTAGAAACTGCTTATTTTAACTACCTATCTGAAAGAAATGTGAACACATATGCAGTGATAGATGAACACTAGTATCCTGACTAGAATGAATGTGCTGTGAGTAAGAATGCTTTTATTTGGCGTAACAGTTGCATGAGAAGATTTGCATTTGTTTTCTACAAACATGTTCTGAGGTCAGGTTTGGCTAGTCTGTTCCATATATATCTTGTAAATATATTCTGATACATAATTCAGGAAGCAAAAAGTTTGAACAAAGAGTATGTTTTAATCAATGATAATGAACACCAAGTAAAACTACCATCATTGATGAACCAACACTATCAATGGCCATGATGGCAACATCACAGATTTGTGGGTATACAGATTTCCCCAGCTAGAATCATCCATCAAACACGCTACAGAGGGGACCAGGGATGTCTGATACTAGTGAGTGAGTGGGTTGGGTTTAATGCCGCTTTTAACAGTATTCCAGTTATATCACAGCGTGTCAGCTTAATTTGGGAGGAAAGCCCGAAGTGATGCCAGTCTGAGGGGTTTACCACTTTGGTGAAACCCCCGAGCATGGGTATGGTGCTGACAGAAAATAGAAACATAAGCAGGGCAAACTGGGGTTCGAACCCACAATCATAGGTTTCTGGCGTGCCCAAGGGACGCAACTCTGCACAGTGAATCGCAGCCACCCAGTGCCCCCCTGTCTGATACTAAGGCCCAACAAGTGGAATCACAGCCAACATGTACCTGTTCTGCCATTTCTGACTCGGAATCTGCCGCAGAAGCAATTTCTTTTGTCATCAACTGCAAAAGCAAAAGAATAAATTTCAATCAAGATTTTAAAGTTTAAGAAAATTCAAGCTGCAACACAGATGGGTAGATTGAAATTCCTTGCACACTTCAGCACATAAAAAAAATTAATTTCTAAACATGCTGAAATCACAGTGGCAACAATAGCACTTGCCTAATAGAGATTTGTTTGTTTGTTGTTTAGTGCAGCACTCTGCAATATTCCAGCCATTTGACAGCAGTCTGTTAATAATCAATTCTTGACAAGACAATCCAGTGATTGACAGCAGCAATCCATGCAATCGGGATATGGTGACATGCATCAACCAAACCAGCGAGCCTGACCACCCAATCCTGTTAGTCGTCTCTTATGACAAGCATGGGTTGCTGAAACCCATTTCTAACCCGGATCTTCACTCGTCTCCCACAAACGAAACAACAATATTGTGTACCACCAACAAGATCCTTGTGGTGTAATTAATGCTGTAGGCGGTAATAATCCAGCCACATCACAGCAGCCAATAAATATTCAAATCTAGGTCAGGCAAACTGCTGGTGGCATGATAACGTCCCCCACAGCCGTAGTTGGATGTAACATGAAGTGAGGAGGCCCTACCTCCTGAATGGCGTTCATGATCATCTGCTGCACTGACTCCTCCATGGCCATGATGCGCTGGATGTACTCATGCTTCTCCTCACAGTTGACAGCACAGCCCAGGATCAGCTGCAGCAACCGCCCCAGCTCAGATGCATTGTTGTGTTCACCTGGATCCAGCAACGGTTTTAACCTCACACTCAACTCACTACAGTATGATGCAATAAAGACAGTCTAGCACAGATACCTTGTAAACATTATTCAAACATGTCAAAGAGCAAAGACAAAATAAAACAATGTTTATCTCCATAGTTTGTTTCCTACTGAGCATGCTGAGAACAATGTAAGTCAAGGTGAAATGGGGTTTAACGTTGCGTGCAAGATTATTGCACTAATGTAGCGACATGCATGCATGTGTCTGTGGATGCTTGTACTTGTCCAGACTAATGCCGACTAAATAGTCCACTGAGATACCATGCCACAGTTTAACATGAATACCCCACTCAGACACAGTATACTGACTGAGCAATCTTGTCCTTGTTCTATCCCCTTAATGCTAAGCGCCAGGCAGGGTAACAACAAAGACCATCTTTAAACGACTTTTGGTATGATACAGATGGGATCAAATCCCCAACCTTCTGCTCTCTGGGCAGATACACTACCACCAGACCAAGGAGGTGGTCTAAACAGAAACATAAACAGTGCTTACCTACTTATAACAATGTGAGAGTCATGCAATGTAGATGTTTTCATATGAATGGTTCCAGGTCTGTATGTTTTGTATCACTTTTGCAATATGAAAAGACAAACTTGTTTCCCAGTCTGTTTAAAGAATCTATTTTCAGCTGACAGCAGTTTGAGGCTGCTACTTACCCTCAATGTGGCCAGCCAGCCAGTGAGATATATTATCTGTCTGAGTGAACACAGCAATATTAATGGTAAGTATCAAGTCTAGACCAGACAAACCAGTGATTGGTTATATGAGCAGCGGCCCAGTCTGTTTGAATACAATGACTATACACACTCTCAGCTAGACAACACCTCCTTATTCCAAGCTTAGTCAGTGCTTCTGACAAGCATTGGTAACTTGGAATCTATTCCACAGCAGGAGGTGGTGAGGTGAAATTGGGTTTAACGTCTCGTCCAAGATTATTGCACTTATATAACGACGTGCATGCACGTGTGTGTGTGTGTGTGTGTGTGGCTGCTTGTACTAGACTGATGCCGATTTATAGTGCTAGCTGACTGAGATACCATGCCGCAGTTTAACATGAATACCCCACTCAGACACAGTATACTGACTCCGAGCCGACCAGTCCTTGTTTTAGCCCCTTAATGCCGAGCGCCAGACAGGGTAACAACAAGTACCATCTTTTAACGTCTTTTGGTATGAAGCGGCCGGGGATCGAACCCCGGACCTTCCGCTTTCCGGGCGGATGCTCTACCACTAGACCACGGAGGCGGTCTCCACAGCAGGATTACCCATGGGCAGATGATACATCATATAGTGCAATATCCTAGTGACAGGCAATGGATGCTCAGAAAGTAGGAACTCCCATGAGGAGAAGATATAGTGCAATATCTTAGTGACAGGCAATGGATGTTCAGAAAGTAGGAATTCCCATGAGGAGAAGATATAGTGCAATATCTTAGTGACAGGCAATGGATGCTCAGAACTATTCCACAGCAGCAATTCCCACGGGGAGATGTTATCAGTGCAATATCTTAGTGACAGGCAATGGATGTTCAGAAAGTAGGAATTCCCATGGGGAGACGATATAGTGCAATATCTTAGTGACAAATAATGGATGCTCAGAACATATTCCACAGCAGCAATTCCTTAAGGAGACGATTTAGTACAGTATCTGAGTGATCTGACACAGACACAAGCCAGGTTAGAGCGAAGGGATAGTACCCAGCCCTGCCCGGAGTGCCTCAGGTCAAGTAACCATCTCCAATGACAAGCTTGAAGTAATCTGTCTAAGATCACCCACAGGGAAATTATGACGTGAATTTTTTCCCTTCCTGAACCAGTCTGACCAAGTAATGTTGCAGGAGTGAGTTGAGCCATCTAGCTGGCATTTGAACAGTGAAAATGGCACAAATCCATAACAGTATTCTAGGGACTTCTTTCAGCATTCTTAAATATGTATAAACCCACGCTAACAGCTGGGAAACATGGTGAAGTAGACATTCTTCTAATTGCAAACACATTGCTCATTCCACATAACCAACTGTCTCTCACCTATGGCATTTATATCGGGCATCTGGAAACCTTGAATCTGTATACCAAGCACCTGCAAGGGGAAAGTACAACAATATCAGGTCACTGTGCATTACAAATGGATAACATGAAATGGACGACTTCTTCATCAGTTACACATTCTGGTTTACCAAATGAACCAAGGGGTGTGATTGATGACATATAGTGTCATGTACAACCAGTATAAGTGCACATTTTCATTCATGAGATCAAATATGCTTCTTACCCTTGGTACTGCTGTTATTGGAGCACTTTGCTACATGTTAAAAAAACACACTCTAAAACATCTCTTGAAACATGCGATTTCTTTTTACCCACCTCAAGATTATATTCCAGTATTCCTTTCAATATTTTCTTCAAGTTGCTGACCTGAAAATAGCCGTTAAAACATGAGAATTTGGGTAAATATCATAAAACAATTATGTCAGTCAAAACTAATCATGCTCATCTTACTAAATTATCTGAAACGGTGTAGCGATTGACAAAGACAAAGAATGTTAGGATGATTATACATTTCTTTTTCCAGAGATAGAACATGAGATACAACTAATACTTTCCTATCTACATGTCACTTGTTCCTGTCCACATGTCACTTGTTCCTGTCCACATATCACTTGTTCCTGTCCACATGTCACTTGTTCCTGTCCACACATCACATGTTACTGTCCACACATCACATGTTCCTGTCTACACATCACATGTTCCTGTCCACTTGCAACTTGTTCCTGTCCACAAGTCACTTGTTCCTGTACATAAGTCACTTGTTCCTGTACACGTCAGTTGTTCCTGTCCACACATCACTTGTTCCTGTCAACATGTCACTTGTTCCTGCCCATACATCACATGTTCCTGTCCACATGTCACTTGTTCCTGTCCACATGTCACTTGTTCCTGTCCACACATCATATGTTCCTGTCTATACATCACTTGTTCCTGTCCACATGTCACTTGTTCCTGTCTACATGTCACTTGTTCCTGTCCACACATCATATGTTCCTGTCTATACATCACATGTTCCTGTCCACGTCACTTGTTCCTGTCCACACATCACTTGTTCCTGTCCACACATCATATGTTCCTGTCTATACATCACATGTTCCTGTCTACATGTCACTTGTTCCTGTCCAAACATCACTTGTTCCTGTCCACACATCATATGTTCCTGTCTATACATCACATGTTCCTGTCTACATGTCACTTGTTCCTGTCCACATGTCACTTGTTCCTGTCCACACATCACTTGTTCCTGTCCGAACATCATATGTTCCTGTCCGAACATCATATGTTCCTGTCTATACATCACATGTTCCTGTCTATACATCACATGTTCCTGTCCACATGTCACTTGTTCCTGTCTACATGTCACTTGTTCCTGTCCACACATCAGTTGTTCCTGTCCACGTCACTTGTTCCTGCCCATACATCACATGTTCCTGTCCACATGTCACTTGTTCCTGTCCACACATCACTTGTTCCTGTCCACATGTCACTTGTTCCTGTCCACATGCAACTTGTTCCTGTCCACATGTCACTTGTTCCTGTCCACATGTCACTTGCTCCTGTCCGAACATCATATGTTCCTGTCTATACATCACATGTTCCTGTCTATACATCACATGTTCCTGTCCACATGTCACTTGTTCCTGTCCACATGTCACTTGTTACTGTCCACACATCAGTTGTTCCTATCCACGTCACTTGTTCCTGCCCATACATGACATGTTCCTGTCCACACGTCACTTGTTCCTGTCCACACATCACTTGTTCCTGTCCACATGTCACTTGTTCCTGTCCACATGTCACTTGTTCCTGTCCACACATCACTTGTTACTGTCCACATGTCACTTGTTCCTGTCCACATGTCACTTGTTCCTGTCCACATGCAACTTGTTCCTGTCCACATGTCACTTGTTCCTGTCTACATGTCACTTGTTCCTGTCCACACATCAGTTGTTCCTGTCCACGTCACTTGTTCCTGCCCATACATCACATGTTCCTGTCCACATGTCACTTGTTCCTGTCCACACATCACTTGTTCCTGCCCATACATCACATGTTCCTGTCCACATGTCACTTGTTCCTGTCCACACATCACTTGTTCCTGTCCACATGTCACTTGTTCCTGTCCACATGTCACTTGTTCCTGTCCACATGTCACTTGTTCCTGTCCACACATCACATGTTCCTGTCCACATGTCACTTGTTCCTGTCCACATGTCACTTGTTCCTGTCCACATGCAACTTGTTCCTGTCCACATGTCAATTGTTCCTGTCCACATGTCACTTGCTCCTGTCCACACATCACATGTTCCTGTCCACACATCACTTGTTCCTGTCCACATGTCATTTGTTCCTGTCCACGTCATTTGTTCCTGTCCACATGTCATTTGTTCCAGTCCACATGTCACATGTTCATTTCTGTACAACGACTGACCTTTAACCTCCAGTTTAGGGTGTCATCTCTCTTCATCTTAGACATCCAGGATTCACTGAAGTAATCTGGAGCTCTGAAAAACCCAAAGAATCAAAATATATAACAATGAGCATGATGAGTCCCTGTCACGTATGTTAAGCATACATTACAACCCCTCACATATGAGGTTACCTGCTTGTATCATGTGTAATTTGTCAACAAATTCAACATTTTAGGTCACCAGGGTTCAGGATAATGTCTTTAAGCCATTGAGTTTTCACTCACCTGTTATCATTCACTTTTAGGATTTACCATTTTCTTTGGTTTCTTGTTTATTTGTTTGTTGCGGGCATGCGTATTTGCACACAAGCACCTCAAAATTTATTGGTCTTTATTCCAATCAATGCTGCTTATCTGGAGCTCTGTGTCACTCTCTTCTTAATGATGCTTATAATTTGTTATTATACAAACAGCTCAGCATTTGGAATTGGCACTAATCCTATCATGCCTCATCTTCCCGAGGCAAGAGAGTTAACTGACTTTAAAAGTCCAGTTTCCACCCTTGCCGAACTAGGCTGGAATTCCTGGGCTCGATCGTAGCGCCACCAGTGGCTATTAGGAGTTATGTCCTTTCTCTGCCTCTCCTATTGACCAATCAGATTCATCCTCTCGTATCACTTGTATTTGCTTCAAACAAAACGGTGGCACCCAGTCAAGACGATCGGATTGATAATCAAGATCTATATTGTGATAAAACGAGTCTTACATCGCGAAGTGCATCAAATCACGTGAGCACCTTGATTAAAAGCATGAAAAGATTTAGAAAATATCTGTTGACAACGAGTTAGCTGTGCACATGCTTTGCAAATCCTGCAATCGACCAAAATCTGCATGACACTTTACGTACCGGATTTCGATTACGGTGCGCGATTTTGATTGGACTATGCATAGACTCGTTAGTCCAGCCAAAATGTAACTCCATAATAGCAGCCTAAGTCGGCAAGGGTGGAAACTGGACTTTTATAGTCAGTTAACTCACTTGCCTCGGGAAGATGATCATGCCTATAGTCCTTGCCAAACTGCCCAATAGTTAACATGGTTAATGAATCATAAGCATGATAAGGAATAGTAGAAATTGACCTTTTTAAGGGTTTTGCTATATGTTATCCTTGTAAGGACTAGCAGAGCTCCAGATAAACTTTTGGTGTTGTGGGTATTTTACCCATGCATTTTAAAATCATTGGGTATCAGTAATTCTATCTGCGTATTCAAATTTCTGTTACCCACTAGTTTTTACACGTGGGTATTTTAAAACACTTTTCATCTAGTCCCTGCAAACTGGTGTCGTGTGGGTTCGAGAGCTTTATAGGACTCAAAAATACCACGATACTTGCACAAGAAAGTGTGATGGCAAATGATCATGGTGTTACTGTCATCGTGGAGTTTGGCAAGGTTGACGGAATGCCCGTTTATAATTTCAAAAAAAGTTGCTGATTTGCTAATCGAATACGCAGGGTTACTTCACAATATTTTGATGATACGCACAAGTTTGATTTTTGTAGCATATCTGTAATGTTCGTTGCGTATTTGATACGCTTGGATTTTATTTTACTGCGTATTTCACGCAGAAACGCAGTTTATCTGGAGCTCTGACTAGTGGACTACACAGGGTGTTTCTATTGCTCCATCTGAACACATTCATGATAACACCTGACTATAACTGTCTTCAACATGTTCAAGACAGGCTACATAGTTTCCAGTCTAACAGTGTGCCAAATGTCCTCATTATATTCATCATCCCAGCTCAGGAGCATGGGCTGAGCCAACATTAACTGTGCCCTGTTCCACAAAGCAATCTTAGTGCTAAGACTGCGGTAAGTCTATGTTAAAGTATTGGGGTTATGAATATGATCATTTTAGCGCTACGATCGCTTTCTGGTAAGGTGCCCAGGATTATCATAAATAGTATGCTTGACAGCAATTGAAATGAAGCATGAAGGTCAAGGGGTCTCCTAACATTGCCTAACCATGCTAACCAAGAATGCAACATCACCTAAAACATTTACTAGCCTGAATAGGGGTAACACATACTGAAAAACCTGAAATAGTACTATATGTTTTGCTTGTTTATTTGTTGTTTAATGCAGTAATATTCCAGCCATATGACGGCGGTCTGTAAATAATCAAGTCTGGACCTGAAAATCCAGTGATATCATGAGCATCAATCCACGCAAAAGGGATACGATGACATGCATCAACCAAGTCAGCGAGCCTGACCACGCAATCCCGTTAGTCGCCTCTTACGACAAGCATAGGTTGCTGAAGACCACCTCTAACCCGGATCTCCATGTTGGCTATACTAGCTCTCACTGTTAAGATTAGATATTCTGCCTCAGGTTAGTGCCCATTTTAACTGGGCTGATGTGGGGGTCTCTAGATTCAAGTATTATAAATATGGCAGCAAACATCAAGGACCACATGACCACATTTCATAATAGCAACTAAGAATAACCAGAGGGAGATAACTCACATCTGGTGAAGTACTTGTGCCATGGCTATTCCATTACTAAGCTCATCAGCCGTGCTGCATGGCACATCTATATTGAAAGTCTTCAGCTGAAACATAAAGCAATTTAATAATAACCATCCCCAAACATCATGCTGTAAGTTTCATTTATATGAATGACACTAAAACAAAATAATATAAATCTCTTATCTGCAAGTAGTGTTTCATAATGGTAATATTAATTCAAATCCACTTAACATGCTTAAAAATTAAGTATAATTGTGTGTGTATGTATAAGCATTTAATGTAGTAACACCATATTGTCAGCATATGTTCATTAAAAAAAAACAGCCACGATATAAAAGAAATGAAAATGTTGAATTATGAAATTTCAGAGAAATCACTAATATTCATTCTCTTCAAACATTTGCAGGATGTATACAAGGTATACATGGTGTAAGCATGGAGAGGAAGAAAAATAGATAAGACTAAAAAGAATTATATAATTAAACGGATTGAGCGTCAATGCATAGGACATACAACCTTTGGAGGGGGATACAGTCTTTCCGAAAAATAAATTATAATCATGATAATGGCTTTTCATATCTACTGCATTGTCTATGATCAGTTTATAGCTAAAGCGGCACCTCAGCAAAACGTCACTTAGCGCAAACGTGACCGATTGGCAGAAACGGCACCTCGCCTAAAGCGAAAATGGCTACTATTGCCTGGCGAAAACAGCACATTATTATTTTTTTTACCTTGGTACTGAAATACATGAAATTGAACTCACATGGTCACTTGCAAACACAAATAACTGTGAAATGTTAAAATAAAGTTACATTAGAAACTAGCCTCTACTCGCCGACTGTGATTTGAAGGGGCAACTAAACTTATTGTGAAAACATTACATGCTTTGAAGTAAAATAAACAAAATTAAACTCACATGGTCACTTGCAAACACAAATAATTGCGAAATGTTAATTGCCTTAAAACAGGTTTACATTAGAAATTAGCCTCTGCTCCAATTTACTCACCGACTCTGATTGGGAAATGCAACTAAACTTATCATTGAAACATCACATGCTTTGACGTTTTAAGTACCTTTACTCAAATTAACTCAATCAGCAGCATGATCAGTCAATGTCAAGAAATTGGGCTACAGATATACTATATATTTATCATGTATTTTAGTAAGTAGGAAACCGACATCACAAGAATGTTTCTTCAGATAACAAACGGTGTCCCCAGCCAAGGAGTTAGTGAGTGAGTGAGTATGGTTTTACACTGCTTTTAGCAATATTCCAGCAACATGACGGCGGGGGACACCAGAAATGGGCTTCACACATTGTACCCATGTCGGGAATCGAACCCAGGTCTTCAGCGTGACGAGCGAATGCTTTAACCACTAGGCTACCCGACCGCCCCCCCCCAGCCAAGGAAAACATATATACTACGACATAACATAATAAAGTACGTAAATAAAGCATCTATACTTCTACATAAATCGGTCTTATCGTTATTAAAAATAGAGGTGCCTTTTTCGCCAAATCAGCAGCTGTTTTAGCCTTAGATCGGTGACATTTTGCTGAGGTGCCGTTTTAGCCTGCACCCACCCAAACATAGTTGTGGTGTGGGCATACATGTCCATGATGTCAGCACAATTCAATGCTTGATATGTGATTTGACGATAAGACCAATTTCACAAAAACAATACTCGAACGCAAAATATAACTACAGAAAGAATTAACTGTGATCTAATCACACGTTTTACTAAGACCTGGGCCATCCGGGTCTCTGCTCAGACGCAGGAAAAATATTTTGACAGCTTACTTTAGGGGGTCATGCATCGTCACCATTTACAGCACACCTCTGATTAAACATGAAGACATGGAAAAAACGATGAGGATTCTCAGTATAAATCTCAATAAACGTGCCATTAACTGCACACGCAGCTTTAATGCATGATGAACCTTTAAATCACCATGGAAAGTATGTGAAAGTCCACTCCCATCATCTGTTTCGAATCAGGTCAGTGTTTTGACGACCTTCCAGTTAGTTTTTTATTCAACTCACCCAAGTGATAAGGCTGGTACAAAGTTTGTCTCTATCCATTTTCGCGAAAATCAAATCAAACAAACTCCAATGAAAATAGAAGTGATTAATCAGCCCATGAAGAAAATATTGTTTGATCTTGGTATTTTTGGTTAACAGGGGTCGCAACTCGCAATCTGCTTCCGGTTAAACAACTACTGTAACAACTACTTATATATTCACGTGCTCTCAGTAAAACGTCTGTTGAGAATGACTAAAATTTAATGTAGTTGCTTTCGAATATATATGTATTTATGCATCGACACAGGGCAAAACCTACACTTGAATTGGTGTAGCCATATTCTGTTTTGACAATGTTACGTTTGATATATGTTAGTCATAATACTTATCATATCTCAATCTTCATTATGTTCTCATTGATTCGGCAATGGTCTGACCGACCACATTGCGAAAACATCTGAAAGTACTTATTAAGTCTGAACCAAACTAGCAATGAAGGAACAGTTGCAAAATATTACATGAAATGGCAATGAAAATGTTTGAAAATACTAAAAGATCGTCAGCTTGAAAACATCCGAGTTTTCGCGGAATACGCTTTCCTTATGATCCTTGTGATGCCGTTCTGACCTGCAACTCATAGTTGATCTCCATTTTTTTGTACCACAAAAAGACAATGTTCAATACATGATACTTTATGTTATTATGATTTCATATTTGGACTATGTGATCAATAACACTTTCTATAAGTATAATAACTCATATTTATATTAAACAGTAATGTTGATGACGCAGAAGCTAATTTTTGGTTTATGTCTCTGGGACAAGGGCTAGATAATATGATGGGTTCCAGATAATTATTTTAGCCATTGAGTATTTACTCATGTTATTATTCACATTGCTTATTGATAGTCTTCTTCGGGTAGTCAGTATATACTCATCTTCCCGAGGCAAGAGAGTTAACTGATTTTAAAGTCAGTTAACTCTCTTGCCCCGGGAAGATGGTATATACATGTACTCTCATGGGTCCATTCCATTGTGTTTTGTAAACCGATTAGTAGTTTGTTTGTTTGGTTTTATAAATAATTCTAATATTCTGTTGTTTCAGGTAACTTCTAATTACTTTATGTCCGTGTTCTGCTCCAAGTGAGTCAAGACCTTAATCTCATAACAGTGATACTTGTAGTAAGTAATAAGTAAGCGAGATGTCGCATTCAGTGCGTTCACTGCAGTAGAGTTCATGTACACGTGATGCATGCATTCAGCCAGTAAGAACAGATCTGTAAAGATATATATACGTACGTGTTCTTTAGCTGAAGAAGCTACATTGGGTAGGTTTAAAGAATCTCTTATGCGTATTCACCATTAATTGGGTTACTACATTTAGTTTTTGTATTGATCAGGAGCTCTGTATGACACACTATTGCTGGCTGGTGGGCCATGTGACCACTACCTGGACAGAGTTAACCTCGGACAAGGTGACGTGGAACCATTTAGGTAACGACGACCACCGCACCAAGAACCTGTCTTGGGAAGATTTCCTCACAAGATTACCCATGTTGCCCAGTTTACTCACCCCAATACCTATGCAGTCGTAGGTTCACTGAAAGACGAACTTTGAACCAGGCAATGTCAGATATTGAACATAAGTACTGCAGTAAGTTGTAATCGTGAAGAGATGTGTTAGTGCTGTCACGTTTGTTTGTTTGTTTGTTTGTTTGTTTGTCGCCACACTCAGACATATTTTCCAGCTATATGACAGCGGTCTGTAAATAATCAATAATCAGAGTATCCATTGATTGACAGTGGTGTCATGTAAACAGACAAATTATCATATACATTAGTTCTGAAATGTATGATAAGAAATGAATTTATGATCATCAGTGATACACTTCAAAATAACAATTTAACGAAAGATCAGAAAAAAAATATAATAAATGTTAGTGCTTCATGACTTATCAAATAGATTTGTGTTGTTCCCCTATATATGTTACATTTGCTATCACTTTCCAAAACAATAAGTGTTCGCTATTTAGTGTGTTTTGATTGTCATTATCGGTTCACTAAGTGTCGGCATGAGTTCACTGAACTGGGAAATTCCGTAACTGTCGACACTGATTTCCCTTACCAAAGGTTTGTTTGTCGACACTCATTCAACGTGGCTAGACACTTTCCACAACACTATATTTATCTGTCGAGATTTCCTTCTGCTTTATTTTTCATCCTTCATAAAAATAGTTGTAAAGAAGTACTACATATTATCAGCCCTTTGACGTTTATAAACTGGTTCTAATGTTGATACGCACCGCAATCTGACCGCTTTTACTCGTTTTGGTAGACAGGAGCCCAGTCTATGACGTTTACCACTGGAGATTTGTTTACATTAATTCGAGTAAATGTGGTCTGTTTAGATAGGTACTGCAACCATTTGCAATATTTAATGGACAAACAGACATAGTGACATTTCGAATCATTTACGCGTGGGCAATCTCTGCTCTGGCAAGATGATGGCAACTCAAATCACGTGACCTATACTTCCGTGTCTATTTTTAGCTGTCTCTCAAGAAGGACACGTTGAGAATGTAAAACTAGACATGCAGGCGCTAAATGAGAACATTTGACGCACATTTGAAGATTTTAGTAGATGCCTATGATTTGTCAACAAACCTGTCCAAGAAATGGCATCATATCTTAGAAAGGCGAATATAATAGAGGGAATAGGAAATGAAGTTGTCTATGGTCTTGGAGCATTCCTGGGAATATTGGTACCAATGATAGCATTTGTGTTAAAAAGGTAATGTCATGTACAGTATCTGTTTTCTTGACTGACATGGTAGGTATGGATATATCTTGTACACATTAATGATTCAGTAGGTGTTACAAGTGAAATCAAAGGTCAAAAGAAACTAATTTATATTCAGTCATGTATTATGTGTTCATGGGTCAGTGTATGGTGGTGATATAGGCCTACCTGTTACATTTAGCCTTTATACGAGATTTCTCACAATTCTGAATTGATGTATCTGCATTTAGTTTAGTTTACATCTATATATGTTAATCTCTGAGTATATCAAAATGTCAATTGGTCGATACCAGTAAGTAGTAACAGATTGGTTATTAATCTTTTGTTGGTCTAACATTGTATTCTTGGCAGTTGTGTTCTAGGTGGTTCTTACAGGTTTGATATGACTTGTTTCATGGCCTATTTGATTACAAACATGTTTGCCATTCAGAGTCAGGAGAGTTCATAAATGAATAAATGATATACATTGTTATATTCCTTGATCACATTACAGCATCTCACATGCATTAAAAGTCTCACCTGAAGACTGACCATTTTAAAACATGATAAAATGTCAGCAGAGAAGATAACTGGTAATGTGTTCTCAGTTTGAAAATGTTGTTAGATGATTCTCCTTCACCAGAACTGTCACTGAGAACAGAGACCATATAATCGATCTATTATATGGTCTCTGCTGAGAATCACCAATTTGCACTCAGTAGTTTTTATGTGCCAATTTGATTGTATGTTTGTTTGTTTAACACCATGCAACCAGCCAAGTCACTGAGTCAGACTACCTGATCCATTTTGTCGCCTTGTGTGACATGCCAAGGTTGCTGGGGACCTAACATGGAAATATTTCCGATATGATTGCAAATGGACAACACTTTCAAAATGTTCAAAGGTATTCTGCTATTTCATCATCTGTAATAGTATATAGTAGAGTGTCACTGAAATTTCTCATATTTGGTTGCTATGATGTCAGATGGAAGAGTTTGCAGTCAAATTAAAAATTTACGAGTATATTTTTTTGGTCCCAAGTTTATGACAAACAGACTGTTTGGTAATACTTGTCAAAGATTTGTTATTCTATCTTGTGTTTTGTGCATATTTGAAGTTCCCATGGGGATTTTGGTTTAGAATAGGTCCATAGCAACCTATACTGTCGTAAGAGGCAACGACTAAATGGATCATGTGGTCAGGCTCATTGACTTGGTTGATGAAGTATCAAATTTCCTCGACAGCGTGGATTGTTGCTCCCAATATCGTCTGGTCCGGAC
This sequence comes from Haliotis rufescens, assembly GCF_023055435.1. Classification (NCBI taxonomy): domain Eukaryota; kingdom Metazoa; phylum Mollusca; class Gastropoda; order Lepetellida; family Haliotidae; genus Haliotis; species Haliotis rufescens. The sequence goes on from NW_025963890.1 coordinate 11,426,178, forward strand.
TGAATTATTTACAGGCCGTAGCCATACAGTTGGAATAGGGATGAGTGAGCTGTTAGACAACAAACACACACACTCTGTGCATTTCAAGGTCAATATTTTTGGTAATTGTCAGTTCAACATTTTGCTGGTGGGCATGTGTTTTTCCTGTCTACAGAGAAGTGTGACTTCCTAGCCGAGTTATTTTTATTGATCATCAATCTCATTGTGAACCCGTTAGCTAAGTAAAACCAACCCAGATTTGGTTGCCCTTATCATGTTCGTTTGTTTGTTGTTTGTTTGTTTGTTCTTTAACACCACACTCAGCAATATTCCAGCTATATGACGGCGATCTGTAAATAATCAAGTCTGGACCAGACAATACTGTAATTGACATCATGAGCATTGATCCATGCAATTGGGATATGATGACATGCATCAACCAAGTCAGCAAGCCTGACCACCCGATCCTGTTAGTCGCCTCTTACGACAAGAATAGTCGCCTTTTACGGCAAGCATGGGTTGCTGAAGACCTATTCTACACCGGATCTTTACGGTTATGATCAAATCATAATTTGGAATGTTCATAGTTTGTGGATAGATTTGATTTTATTTGATGATAAAATTACTCCTATCGTAGAAGTACATGGCCTCATTGCAGTTTTACATGCAGCAGTTATCAGTGACAGTTCATGGTGAAATGATCGCAGTACTTCCAAAATAGGTTGTCAGCGCAACAGTGCTTTGATCATTGTGTCGAAATGAAACATCTTCAGACAGAGACTGCAAGTTATAATCATATTATGAGACTTAAATCATGTTTATTTAGCAATTTTACTTTTTAAGTATGATCAAAATATTATTTTGCAGGGATTTACCCTAGACCTGCTTAGAGGCTGCTATTTTGCCCAAAGCCTACAGCAATTGTCAGTAAAGAAATTCAAACTGGAATTACAAATTTCTAAATTCATGTTATTTAAGATTTCACTTCCAGTTTTTGCATGTATGGATGTACAAATGTAAAACCCCGAAGTCCACTGTGTAAATGTGCAAAGTGTGCACACCAGTCTTCAGGTTAATAAGACCATAAATGCAAAACCATATTGAAGTCAATACTTATAAATAAATAAGTCATCAATAATAACTTCACAGACTGTTTACGTGATTGTTAACACAAACATCAAGACACAGCCCAGCTTTATGTAAATGTCCAAGATCAATTTTGGAAGGTTTAAGTGTTCAAAAGTTATTGCAGTGAAATTAGAGTATAGTCTTTGAATCTGCTAAGGTGAGGTGAAATGGGGTTGAACAATGCACATATTATTGCACTAGTAGTGATGCGTTGGTGTTTGTTGGAGGGAGGGGGGCAGTTTAACATGGATACCCCACTCAGACACACTGTACTGTCTCCAAGCCATCCAGTCCTTGTTTTTTTCACCCTAATGACGAGTGCCAGGCAGGGTAACATGAACTACCACCAAGTACGTCTTTTGGCATGTTTGGTATAACACTGCCAGGGATCGAACCCGGACCTTCCGCTCTCCGAACAGACTCTGTCCACCAGACAACAAAGGGGGTCTGAATCTTCTGAAGTAGATGTGGAAACAATAGGATGATGTCATAGATTTGTCATGTTCATGGAAGCTGATTGCTGTTGCTGTAAAGTTTTATCACTCAAATTTCAGGCAGCAAAATCGGAATCAGACCATTCACCCGGAGAGTGCAGCCAATGTAGAATCAACACGAACACGTCTTCGCAACGAGGCCGGCACCGCAGACAGACCATCGAGAGCCAGACGGGACAATAACGGCCAACTCACATGTCCGATATGTTTGGCCGATGCTGCTTTTGCAATAGAAACAAACTGTGGCCATGTTTTCTGTGGTACGTTTTATGTGAAGTTTATTATAGAATTCTAGAACACTGAGCCACAAATATAAAAACTTTTGGCTAACCAGAGGCTGGTGCACTGGGGTCAACACTGCCCTCGTTTCAGACACGTAACATGTCAAGCTCTTTGTGTGTTTTTGTTCACTTCAAGACTCGGGTGTAGTGTGCACCAACTTTTTGGAAATTAAGTATGCTCATCTGGAAACAAAGTCGTGTAGGTGTAGCAATGACTATGATCTAACCTACCTACATTCATCAAGCATTGTATGGGTACCAGGTAGGAAGAATAGTTGGATGACCAGATTAAAATACAGTGATCTACATATGACACGCTTGAGAATGTTTGCACAACAGTTATATGATATCATTCTTCAGCAAGTACAAATTGGTTTGTGATAGCAAATATTTCATTCCATATCAGAATGTGACTATGATAAGAATCTAGTTTAGTTTGATAAAGTAAATGTAGGTGCTGACTTTAACAAATTGCATAATTCCGACAATATTTCAACTTTTTTTGGAACAGATATGTCCCAATCATGTAAAACAATGATAATCATCCTCATTATGATAAGCCTGTAGAGTGGATCTAAAGGTGTGATTATGATGATAATGATCCATGTATTCTGCCTATTACAGGCCACTGTGTGATCACCTACTGGCAGCATGGTCAGTGGCTGGGGGCTGTCCGCTGCCCTGTGTGCAGACAACAGGTACGTATACCAGGGGTCCGGAAAATTTAAAATCCCAATCGGACATTTGCATTTAGGCCACGCCCCCTTCAAATAGCGTATTTTAGTACGACTTTTCACACACATTACAAGTTGTTACGCATTCATAATATGATGAATTATTTCAATCTTAATTGTTGAATTCAACGGACAATTAATAACAAATAATATCATTTTAGATATATATGGAAAACATACGTTTGTTTCTGTTATATACCATATATATACCAGTGCTTGACACTCACCAAAATTTGTCAGTGGTCCAAAGGACCAATACCAAAAGAATCTACCGGTCCTGTTGGATCTCTACTAGACACATTGGTACTTAGAGTTTAGAATTGACTTGTCGCCGATTTCAATAGTCGTACATACTTAAATTATTTTGTTTGTCCCTCAAATAACACTAGACCACCAGACCACCATTTATATAATTTTAGTGGCCCTCAAGAAAATTTACTAGACTCGGACCAGCGGACCAGTGTTAATGTTGAGCACTGTACACCAACTGTTTCAAATTGTCATTGTTCATTGGACATCATCAATCCACCCTCACTTGCATGCTCCAGAATGTAAATGACAAAGCTAAGAATTACTATGAATGTCACATATTACATTGTTTGTGTTTTCCGTGATATAACTGGAATTCTGTTAAAAGCGGCGTTAACCCCAACTCACTGACTCACTCATTTGTGTTTTAGACATGAACACTTTGAGATATTACATCTCTACTCTTTATGTACACATGGCTGCATATTAATAATGTGTGTGGGTGAGATGGGTTGGGATGGATGAATGCATGGGAATGGTGTGGATTGGATGGATAGATGGGTGAGTGGATGTTATGCGTGTATGTTCGGGAGGATATGTGTGGATGGGACGTTCGTGCATGGATAGAGTGTAAGAGTGTGCATTGCTGATGTCTGTAGGACATACATGTGTTTACATTAATGTATATAATTTGTTGTTACTGTACAACTAGTGACATGTAATAGTTCTCTCTGTCAGTAGGGGCGGTCGGGTGGCCTAGTGGTTAAAGCGTTCACTCGTCATGCCGAAGACCTGGGTTCGATTCCCGACAAGGGTACAATGTGTGAAGCCCATTTCTGGTGTCCCCCGCCGTGATATTGCTAGAGTATTGCTGAAATATTGCTAAAAGCGACATAAAACCATACTCACTCACTCACTCACTCACTCACTCACTCACTCACTCACTCACTCACTCACTCACTCACTCACTCACTGTTGTTTGGTTGCAAGTGTCAAGCATGTCCACTGTTTGTCAAATATGATTTGTGTTCCTGCATATTCTAGTTTTGTTTTGTTCTGACTTGCAGATCACTCTCCTCCTGCGTAACTTCACTGAGGGGGAAAACATCGACGACAGTGCAGAACGAAGAGTTATTTTAGACCAGATTAGCAACTACAACAGGCGATTCTCAGGGGAACCCAGGCCAGTACGTTCCAGGAAAATAAACATAAACCATAAACTAATATGTAATTTATCTCAAAATTGTACTTATCAGTGATATATTGTTTGACAGTCTTGGTTGAGGGTATCCCATGTTTAAGCTGTTCTATAAGGATGAAGAAAGAGATAAGCTTGGTGTTTAAGGGCAGGGAGAAAGGAGTGATGAATGAGTATACCCAGCGGGTCATTTCAGCCAATCATGATATATTATCCATTTTGCATCCTTTGGAACTATTTATATTATTTACATTTCTTCTGAAACCACTGGACTTGGATGGTGAAAGTTTACATGAATTGTGACAGGAATGCCGTCACTAGGTAGTGTAGTAGTTACAGCGTTCAGTTGTCACATCCGAGATCTGAGTTCGCTTCCCAACATCGATAAAATGTGTGAAGCTATTTCTTGTGTCCCCTGCTGTGATATTGCTGGAATATTGCTAAACGTAGTGTAAAACCATTGTCACTCACTCTAAAACATGCTCGCAGAATTCCAATCACATTTAGAACAGTGCTGCACCAGCCATATCGTAAACAAAATTCCACCATCTTTGCATGTTCATTTTAAAACTTTGGAGAAAATTTTGGAGAAATTTTAAATAACAGCAAATTTCTTATGCATATTCAATGTCACTTTCAGATCACCGACTATATCCGAGACCTGCCTGTCCTACTGCGACACGCATATACAGAGTTCTTCTCAGTGGGAGGGCTCATTTGGATGTTCCGACTGCGTGTGATAGTGTGTTTCTTTGCAGCCTTGTTATACTTCATCTCCCCGTTAGACATCATTCCGGAAGCTGTGTTCGGATTGCTGGGATTCCTGGACGATCTGTTCATTATTCTGCTCCTCGCAATATATATTACTATAATATACAGACAAGTTGTCCAGGCCAGGTCGCAGAGGACCGTCCCCTCAGCGCCACCTCCTGAAGGTCAAGGACAGACGCTAGGTCAAAGTTGAAGAGTTTTGTGAATGTTTTTGAAAGTGCATACTGCTTTGTTTTGAAGAGATACCCGGTGTGTCATCTCTTTTGTTAAAACAGCAAAAGTGATGTGTGTTTTTATGACCATTTTTCAAGGTCTGAGCTTTTTTAGGGCCATGAAAATATTAGGCTAGGATATGGACTCTCTTAACCAATATTTATTGCTCTGTGCAGCGCTGTAACTGTCAGAAGACTTCAAATGGACACCCATTCTAGATCTGTTGTACCCTAAGCATATCACAAAAGACAGTTCTTGTGGAAAGTGTTAAGATGGCTCAGGGAAGTAGGATTTAGACCTATGAATCTAGATCATAGCAAGGTTGCAATTGCATGGCACCGTACTGCCATGGACCAAACACCCTCTCTCACCAACTTTATTGCACTAATACAACACACAGTTTATAATTGACTAAAGTGGAGATTGGGTGTTCACAATGACTGCTGTGCATGAATAGTTCGTAGAGGGTGACCGTCGTTGGAGACCAACTCACTCACAACTGATCCATGCTCACATTATTGACTTTTGTTTGCCTGGATGAGCTTCAGAGACTAAGCATGGCCATGATATATCTATTGTATTACTGCCTGCATTATTAAACCTCAATTACCTTGCTTTTCAGTCAGAAATATTGTTTCTTGTAACATTTAAAATGCCTCACAGAAGTGCATGTTTTAGGTTCTTTATGAGCAGGTATGAATGTCCATGGTGAAGTTACTTCACAAGCAGAATACTGAACTTACATTCTTTTCAATCAAAAGTCACAGACTTTGTGCTTGCAGTACCATATTAAAGCTTATTGTGGTATATATTTTACACATGAACATTAATTCTTTGTTGTATTATTGTATTCAATAAGATACCTGTATGTGTCATAGTTTTTCATGGATGTCAACTGATCTGTTTTAACTGTTCTGAGTATTTCGATTAATCATTAATTTAAGGTTTTAATTACATTGCGCAAATGTATACTTTATATAGGGACATATACAGGAAAACCAATCAGTCTGTTGGCATTCTTGAAAAGAGCATCTTTGTGAGGTATGTTTACAACAAATGAATAGAATATAATTATATTGAAAGAAACATGTCCTTATTTCCATGTGGCTGTATGATGGGCAGAGTTACTTCCCCTAGGCATGCTCGTATCCTGTTATCATGGGTTCGAATCCCGGATTTGCACCTGAATGCGATCCTTAGTTTTTCAGCACTATATCAAAATCTTAGACAAGGTTTCCTCCAGCTGCCAACGCATTATATTACTGATATGTGACTGAAAGCACAGTTAAACCCAACTCACTCACTCACCTATATGATAGATCCGTCTGGGAAGTGGGCCCACGAGAAGACATCCAGATCAAGATGTCAGAGGGAGTATTTCCCAATTGTCTGTTTTGCAAAGTTTATTTTAACATTTGAAATATTTCGCTACAGCGTGTTATCCTTATATATAACATTTATATATTATCGATCAAACTATTTAGGGTCAAGTTATTTATATTGCACTGTATAAAGTAAGCATCTGTTTTCTCACATGCAGCAAGCTTCCCTGGTTGTTTGCCCCAATTATCTTCGCAACCTCTACATCTCTAGTTCGGCACAGATGGCCCAGTTGTCTAAAGCTGTGTCACAGTAGAAGTGTTCCTGCCTGCTGTTAGAATGCTCTACACATAGATAGCCTGTTCCTGTGCAAAGTTGGGTTCCTTAGGCTTCCCAGAATCCTTTGATTGTTGGTTCAAATTCCAGATTTCCCCTGATGTTTCTAGGTTGTTCAGCACCATACCTGTGCATGGGTTCCTCCTATGTCAATCTGACACGCCATGATAAAACTGAAATACTGTTTAACTCGGGCATGGGTGGCCCAGTCATCCCAGCAATTCGCTGTGCAGAGTTGCGTCCCTTCGGTCCCTCCCACATTAAGCTGACACACTGATATAACTGGAATACTGTTCAGAGCAGTGTAGAACCCCACTAACTCTCTTATTGAACCAAACTCTCTTACTCTCTATTGACTGAGGGTGGCCTGCACACTGATCCTTCCTTTGTCAACTTAAGTGGGGTAATTTTTTATGAAACTATCAATGCGTCCCAAGTGTCCATGTCCCCACAGTAATAGGTCAATAACAAGTTAAAGAGTAACTTGTTAACACCAGGGGTAGAATAGGTCTTCATGGGATCGGGTGGTCAGGCTCGCTGATTTTGTTGATGCATGTCATCTTTTCCAAAATTTGTGTGGATTGTTGCTCTTGATGTCAATCACTAAGTTGTGTCCCCTAGGTATGCCAGGAGCCAATGACCGTGTGTTCAAATCCCCGATACTCCCTCATTATGTTTCTCGGTTTGTCAGCACCACAAATGTGTTCATGGATTCACTGAAGGAAACATCTTTAACCTGAATCACATCACGATTCCTCCCATGTCAACCTGACACAGCTGGATAACTGAAATAATCAAAAATGTCTAAGACCTGCATCCACATGGCAATAGTTTCAGCCATGCCATGAAGATGTACTTCCAGATGCTGTCCATCCACCCTCCAGCTCCCCCTACTTATGTTAACAAGTTTATCTGATTCTCATCCCAGCTCAACTCTCTGTGTCTTTCTTGCTGTGACAGGTGCTTTTGAATATTCTGTCATTATTCATGAAATAACTGATTGCCATTAAACTTGTATATTTATTAGCATGACTGTTGGTGTTGTATTTAATTACCATAGTAATATGACTATTTTTGTCCTATTGGAGTACAACATACAGGATGTACATTCAATGTCCTGAACACACTACAAACAACACAGACAATGCAATGGTATTCGTTAAAGAACAGGTAATGGCTGTTCTCACTGATGAAATAAGGCACAGGTGCAATCGGAAATACAGTGTTGAACGACTGTCCAGTTATTGTGTTCTGTGTAAGTTTTGCTGCCTGATTTGTGTCTTTATTCGTAACAAATGTTCAAATTTGGGATTACACTTTATCAGTAAAGAGACCGCCTCCATGGTCTAGTGGTAGAGCGTCCGCCCGGAGATCGGAAGGTCCGAGGTTCGATCCCCGGCCGCGTCATACCAAAAGACGTTAAAAGACGTTACTTGTTGTTACCCTGTCTGGCGCTCGGCATTAAGGGGCTAAAACAAGGACTGGTTGGCTCGGAGTCAGTATACTGTGTCTGGGGTATTGGTGTTAAACTGCTGCATGGTATGTCAGTCAGCTAGCACTATAAATCGGCATCAGTCCGGACTAGTACAAGCAGCCACATACACATACACACACACACGTACATGCACGTCGCTATATAAGTGCAATAATCTTGGACGCGACGTTAAAGCCCATTTCACCTTACCTATCAGTAAAGAGTATATACTATAAGCACTTGTCAGCAAGGATGAAAATTTGATAGAATTTGGATCAGCATAATGGTGATCCGGTGCATATATTTTGAACTCAAGAAGAAAACGGTACTCGTCTATTATTTAGACTTCATATTTGGCAAATTTGGTTTTCTTATATCCTTCAATAACAATCAAATCGCCAATTCCCTTCCACTGATTTACCCACCTGAACTAGAAATATAGGAGACCAGTGAGACCACCTCATCTGTTTCATATTTAGATCTATGCATAACGATTTAGAGTGGTAAAACACTCTCCACGAGACTATGACAAGAGGGATGACTTTCCAATTGTTTACTTTCCCTTCATGTCGAGCGGGGCGGTCGGGTAGCCTAGTGGTTAAAGCGTTCGCTCGTCACGCCGAAGACCCGGGTTCGATTCCCGACATGGGTACAATATGTGAAGCCCATTTCTGGTGTCCCCCGCCGTGATATTGCTGGAATATTGCTAAAAGCGGCGTAAAACCATACTCACTCACTCACTTCATGTCGAGCAATATTCAAGCAGCTCCAGCCTTTGGTTTTTTAAATTTTTTAGCAACTTTTGAGATACAAATGAACCTGTTCTTTCTACCCAGATTCCAAATAGCGTCATACAACTCGGCCTCGGTAAAGCTTTCAAAAAGTTTTATGGTAGACATGTGGAGGACATTTCCAAATTTGACGCATCAGTGACAAAAATGATGTCCTTTGCAATTCCCTATTTTCACTTGTACCATATGTTCCCATGTTGTTGTTTTCAGGTGAACAAATGACTTGCCTTTGCATGTGTTTGTGATGGGTGCCACCGGTGGGGCAGGATACGCTCACCTTTTCGCGAACACCTAGTATCATTAATATTTGATAGTGATTCATAAACACAGGCTCGTGATATAGTCGCAAATGTACAATAGACACTGCTTTATGCAGAGATTTCTATTGGACATGGAAAGGGTTTTGTCGCTTTATGTATTTGGAATATCTACATATGGTCCAGTTTGAATAAATAAATCATGTGAGTTTGTCATTATCCACTTGATTGTCCACAAGCTTGATCAAAGTTAGATTTGAATAAGGTTTATTAGACCATAAAGTCTTATGCATGTGGCCCCATGGTCTATGAAGTCGCTATGACAGGGAGAAGCCACAGGTTGGAGTTTCTGCCCAAATAGAATGAATTGGGCGAAAAACACCTGATTGGTAGACATCAATCTCCCAAGTGGTCAGTCTCCACTATTTGGCACACTTGGTCTTGCTAGCTCTCATAGCGAACTGACACACTGACTGTCCCTGGCCACACTACCATCTAGCAGCAGTCAGCACCATAGTGTACATGTTGAAGGTGTTTCCCCACATCGGCTTCAGTTGTCAGTGGTGTAGGAAAGCACCACATTTTGAGAAATACTTTAAATGAGGATATAAGCTTTAGCTTTAATAGGAATATTCATATGGTGTTGGCCATTTGAAAATTCTAGATGGCTGTCAAATTTCAGGATGTCAACCCAATTTGTCAGTAAAAACCGAAATGAAACGTCTGAGGTGTACTGGAAAATATTTCAGCATGGAAGTCTAACTGGGCTGGTTTAGAAGCAATGTGAGAAATATATGATTGTAATAAGGGACCGACCTTTTGATATTCTAGGAGGGGGGATGAGGGCTGGGATTTTGCTAGGCGACTGGATATTTTTTCACCTACAGCTGTAAAACCAGATAAGAAGCTTTTTAATTGCATTCAGAAAAGACACAACATCGTATCTATCCTATTTACATGGCAACTCTTCCATTGAACTCAATCTTCGTGACCACATAACCTGTGAGTGAGTGAGTATGGTTTTACGCCGCTTTTAGCAATATTCCAGCAATATCACGGCGGGGGACACCAGAAATGGGCTTCACACATTGTACCCATGTCGGGAATCGAACCCGGGTCTTCGGCGTGACGAGCGAACGCTTTAACCACTAGGCTACCCGACCGCCCCCATAACCTGTGACGATGCATGCAACATAGTGTATGACCATGCATGCAATATACTCCAATGGTGAGTTGATATGGATAGAATATGAGCCCATTTCAGATGCTTTTGAATTGAGTTTCATAACACACCAGCTTTTTAGTAGAATGATCATTGCTAAATCCTTTGAGGCATCCGTGTTATACCGAACATACAAATTGAGCCTCAGATTTAAGTGATCTTGGTGTGAGATATTGACATGGGTTTACAAAGATAGCTTGCCCAGCATACAACTTAATGCTATAATCAGGACTTTGAACTCGACCCTTGCTGCTACAGACAACCACTGCAGGTCATGTATTATGTGAGAGAGACAGCTCTGTAGTATTCTGTATGCCTTGTAGTTTTGAAGTAGATTATTGCGATGCTACACAGCATGATGTTACAGTAGTCCAGACGGGGAAGTAGGAGGGTTCGTTCGAAGGCGGTTGTAGGTTCTCTTGTTATTAGATGCCAGATAGGTTTTGCACTTGATAATGGCACTTCCTGCACAGTTCGTGGACTTGGCGATCCATGCTGAGGTTCTTCAACCAACATGGCCCCAGTTTTGTCATGTTTCAGCCTTATTTTGCCACCATCCAAGACCCATCGGATCTGTGCATGTCTCAATACTGCTACGACACCTTGTGGTATAGGATCATACAGTCCGCTGGCTGTGTATCATCCGCGTACATGTGGCGCACTCCTGCGTCAGCTTACCAAGTTGTTGTTGGTGTAAGGCGCGGATTGTACTGGGTTCAAAACACATCCCTGTGGTACCCCATATGTCATATATCGATAGCTAGATTCAAAACTCCTTAGAAATAACAGGCTGGTATCCTGTTAAATAGGAAATGTTTAATGCGCCGTCAAGACAAGGTGAGGTGAGGTGAAATGGGGTTTAACGTCGCGTCCAAGATTATTGCACTTACGTGCATGTACGTGTGTGTGTTTGTGTGGCTGCTTGTACTAGTCTGGACTGATGCCGATTTATAGTGCTAGCTCACTGAGATACCATGCCGCAGTTTAACAGGAATATCCCACTCAGACACAGTATACTGACTCCGAGCCGACCAGTCCTTGCTTTAGCCCCTTAATGCCGAGCGCCAGACAGGGTAACAACAAGTACGATCTTTTAACGTCTTTTGGTATGACGCGGCCGGGGATCGAACCCCGGACCTTCCGCTCTCCGGGCGGACGCTCTACCACTAGGCGGTCCTGTCAGGACAAAATTTCAAGATATAGCCTCTGAATGAGTATCGAATACCGCATATCTAATCGAATGAGAATACCCATACCACCACCAACAGTTAAATGTAGACCTCCTCACATGCAAGTAGTGTCGTCTCAACACTGTGTCCAGCTATATAAGCAGTCTGAAACTTATAGTTCAGCTGATTTCAGTGAAAGTGCTCCTCCGATCTTACATTCACTGTTTTTTCAAGGATGTTAGGATAGATTTGAGGTAGGGTTATCGCGCTTTATAAACTGGTCACAGTCCAAGTAATTTTATTTAAATAAGAGCCTGACAAACACCCTTTTTAATCCGAGTTGCACAGTTCTTGTGTCGAGACTAATGTTTATGATTCTTGTCACCACAAGAAGGACACATGTGTTCCAAATACAGTTTTGTGACAATCGGATCCAAATCACAAGTTGTAACTTTGGATTGATTTATCAAGTTCAAAACCTCCGTTGGTGGTCTAAAAGACTGAAAAGGAATACCATCCAACCGATCAGAGTCAGCGATTGAGAAAATGTGTCATCAAGACCATATAGGTCTGTCATGACAGTAATCCCTGAACTGGTGCCTAGTCAGCATCATCCTCGGACAGAACAACGATTGCAGTATAATGCATAAACAATAGTCGCTAGGGCTGTGTGATCGCTGCACCATCCATTCCTTTGAGTGTTCTAGGGAAGTGAAACAAAACCTTCATGTTTGATAGAATCACGGCAGCGTATTTGAGAACATCTGGATGTGCACTTACAAAAGTTTAAAATAAGAGGTGGCGGCAGCATATTTCAGTGCTTTAACAATGCCAATGACACACAAATGCAGTAAATGTCCACAAATGTTGAAATCGTATACAAACGTTGCAATTACATGACACTGCGTACAAAAAATGGCAACAACACATAATACATACAGTAAATGGCACGAACACACAAGACTACATGCAGTAAATAGCAACACCACATGAGACTACATGCAGTAAATGGCAACACTACATGACAATGCGTACAGTAAATGGCAAGACCACATAACACTTCATACAGTAAATGGCACGAACACACAAGACTACATGCAGTAAATAGCAACACCACATGAGACTACATGCAGTAAATGGCAACACTACATGACAATGCGTACAGTAAATGGCAAGACCACATAACACTTCATACAGTAAATGGCAACACTACATACAGTAAATGGCAACACCACAAAACACTGTATACAGTAAATGGCAACACCATATAACACTACATACAGTAAATGGCAACACCACATAACACTGCATACAGTAAATGGCAACGCTACATACAGTAAATGGCAACACCACATAACACTGCATACAGTAAATGGCAACACTACAGACAGTAAATGGCAACACCACATAACACTGCATACAGTAAATGGCAACACCACATAACACTGCATACAGTAAATGGCAACACCACATAACACTGCATACAGTAAATGGCAACACCACATGACACTACATACAGTAAATGGCAACACCACATAACACTGCATACAGTAAATGGCAACACAACATAAGACTACATACAGTAAATGGCAACATCACATAACACTACATACAATAAATGGCAACACCACATAACACTGCATACAGTAAATGGCAACACCAAATAACACTGCATACAGTTAATGGCAACACTACATACAGTAAATGACAACACCACATAACACTGCATACAGTAAATGGCAACGCTACATACAGTAAATGGCAACAACACATAACACTGTATACAGTAAATGGCAATGCCACATAACACTGTATACAGTAAATGGCAACACTGCATACAGTAAATGGCAACACCACATAACACTGTATACAGTAAATGGCAACACCACATAACACTGCATACAGTAAATGGCAACACAACATAACACTGCATACAGTAAATGGCAACGCTACATACAGTAAATGGCAACACCAAATTACACTACATACAGTAAATGGCAACACTACATACAGTAAATGGCAACGCCACATAATACTGCTTGCAGTAAATGGCAACACCACATGACACTGAGTACAGTAAATGACAACACTACATACAGTAAATGGCAACGCTACATACAGTAAATGGCAACATCACATAACACTACATACAGTAAATGGCAACACCACATAACACTGCATACAGTAAATGGCAACACCACATGACACTGAGTACAGTAAATGGCAACACTACATGCAGTAAATGGCAACACTACATACAAAAATGGCAACGCAACATGAGCCTACATGCAGTAAATGGCAACGACACATAATACATACAGTAAATGGCAACACCACATAACACTACATACAGTAAATGGTAACACCACATAACACTGTATACAGTAAATGGCAACACTACATAAAGTAAATGGCAACACCACATGACACTGAGTACAGTAAATGGCAACACCACATAACACTACATACAGTAAATGGCAACACCACATAACACTACATACAGTAAATGGCAACGCTACATACAGTAAATGGCAACACCACATAACACTACATACAGTAAATGGTAACACCACATAACACTACATACAGTAAATGGTAACACCACATAACACTACATACAGTAAATGGTAACACCACATAACACTACATACAGTAAATGGTAACACCACATAACACTGTATACAGTGAATGTCAACAACACACAACACTGTATACATTAAATGGCAATGCCACATAACACTACATACAGTAAATGGTAACACCACATAACACTGTATACAGTGAATGTCAACAACACACAACACTGTATACATTAAATGGCAATGCCACATAACACTACATACAGTAAATGGCAACACCACATAACACTACATACAGTAAATGGCAACACCATATAACACTACATACAGTAAATGGCAACACCACATAACACTACATACAGTAAATGGCAACACCATATAACACTACATACAGTAAATGGTAACACCACATAACACTGTATACAGTGAATGTCAAAAACACACAACACTGTATACATTAAATGGCAATGCCACATAACACTGTATACAGTAAATGCCAATACCACATAACACTACATAAAGTAAATGGTAACACCACTTTACAATACATAAAGTAAATGTCAACACCACTTTACTTTGCACACAGTCAATGACAACACCACGTGACACTGCATACAG